>NW_027526295.1:229913880-230298880 GCF_048455015.1 Haemaphysalis longicornis | reverse complement strand
TAAAACATTTTTAATTTGTGCCCTTCTGGAATATCTTCATGACCTCAGTTTTCATGCGATGATGTCTCGCCTTTATAGTCTCAGTGTTTTGCCACCTGATTTATCAGACCTCAATGCACATACCATGAAATAATAATAAAAAAACTCCCTATATTCATTATGCCATGTTACAAGCAAAGCTGCAAAGCAAGTGTCTGTATACCTTTAACCTATCCGGATATTGAAGTGATAGTCTACTCATACAAGCTTGGGACACGAACAGAGAATAGAGTTGGGTATGTAAATGTTAAGTATTTTGTCATTCTCGAATTCATGAGCATGCACAAGTGTGAGATGAAAATCACATAAATGACACCATGTCGAAGGAACGATGTTTTCTTTTTTATTTGATATCCAAAATATAAATATGAACACAAAGTACTTATACTGAAATAACAAATACAAATATTAGCAGATTGCCCTTATGGAACACACAAATGAAAATCTTTTTTGTGGAAGAGCAAAAGACCTGTCAAGATAAAATTATTGTTTTCATTTATGGAATTTTCAGCAGCTTGCTGCTCACAAAACACGGCGGAAACTCGCCTTTTTCGCAGGCTACTGACTGTATAACGCCCAACGTTTGGCCTAAACCTGACGGGTATCTCATGTCCTTAATATAATATATTACCAAACAAAGAAAACGTGCATTCTCCGGGCTTCAATTATGGTCCAGGTACACCACTTCCGATGATGTAGATGACATTTGTAGAATCACTCCAAGCAATATTTGGCTCGGGAGCTGCTGTTTCTGGAATTGCGTCGCACTGGAATGGAAACAACGTTGTAAACATTTCAAAAACGTTGAGTCACGGGTAGCAATCTGTTGTGTTGGCACTGCGTGAAGAAAAACAGCAGGTGAAAAAGTGACCAGGTACAAAATGGTGGCGTTATTTATCGGCGGTATAACAATATAGCCTGAAGGGGCGCAGAGAAGTATCAGCAACGCCTTAGCAGATATGTAAAAATATTATAAATCAGGCAAGTGCATCGCTGTAGTTTAGGCAATTATTTCTTTCTTACTGCTTGTAGATTTAAACGCTCTCCAAAAGGACGTTTTCTTCATATACATAGGAAGGCCGAGCGCTTTTTCAGTGCAAAGGCGTGCGAGAAAACATTGCCATAATTTTATTTGACGCCGACACGTCAATTGGACGTCGCAAAGAAAATCTGTTCGCTGTTACACGCGGAGGGTAATGTGCCCTAGTTTCTTTTTTAGGAAACAATTTCCACCAATAGTATGGTGCAAAACATTTTACTAAAGATGGAACAAAACTGCTAGCAATATCTTTTGCTAAAGCATAGGTAAACTGCGCGCACCGAGCAACAGCCAGCGCATCTGTAACAACATTAGAAGCCACCGCTTCGAGCGACCTCCACGCCGGTGACGCGCCGCGTTTGCGCTGCCAATACTATCATGTTTCTGCAAAGCGCGAGTTGACACTCCAGACAGACGACAGCTGTCGCGAACACAACAAGATGAAGCTGGTGTTACTCATGAATGTGACTTCATGTGAAAACTTTACCACTTAAACGCACCGTAATGAAGTTTACAAATCGCCACAGAATCCACACTACTCAACGCGTCAGAAAAGTCACTAGCCGAAACCACGACGCGAAAACCTAGTTACGAAAAAACGTTACATAACTTTTTTGCTACGCCTACCGAAAATGACAAGCAGTGGCCATGGAATATTGAAAAATACAAAATTGAAACTGGGTTTTATGTGCCTTTACCTGGACAATGAAACGCGTGGAAAAATGCAATTTTTTTATGGCATCACGGTATTCATTACGGCAACGGAAGTACAGGTGCCCCAAAAATAATACGGAGCACGGGAGCGGTGGCCGGAGCGCGCAAAACTGCATGCCAGCGCGATCTATGCGTACAGGCGGTCACAGAATAAACCGGACCAAGCGAGCGGTGCGCGAATACTATCGGCGCGACACCTTCCGGCCCAGCGCCTGCTGTCGAGATAGCGGAGGGCGCATGCGTGTCCCTCCCTAGAGTTTGTGCATGTCAGTTTCCTTGACTGCTGCTGCAGCACTTTGATCCTCTCCAATGCAACGCGCGGCGGCGCCTTGCGCGGCGCGCCTACCGACCGGGCGTGATGCATGTCAGCAGCCGGCAGCGTGCGCCATGCGCTGATGCCGCGTAACTGTGCGTTCATCTGAGAATGTTCGTTCGGCGCTCTTTTTATCATTTTATTGACTGAAACGCAAACTGGCGTTGAAGAAAGGCTGCGATAAAGATTCACACATGACTGAACCAGTGCTGGTCGTTATGCGACAAACACACAGTTGATAGAACTAAAAACAGCGATGTTTTTTTTTTTTTTTTAATTTCGAGTTTTTCCCGTGCGGCATATGAGAGGCGGTTTAAAGATGGGAGGAGGGAAGAAAGTAGGAAGGAAAGAGTTTATTCGCTTCGGAAAAATAGACCGAAATACACAGCTGTCGGTGTGAGTGAATTGCTATCGAAAAGCAATGAGGCGTTTCCTTCCATGTCACCCATTGGACAGTGATATCTATGAAGCGTATAAAGCCCGTAACTCGTCCTGCATGGTCATATTCGTGAAGAATGCCTTCCCGCGTCCCCATCGAGCAACGGAGGCACATCGTGCGACTTTTCATCGAAGGGACTACTCAGTGGGAAAGTTGCCACCTCACCGGGAGGTCTAGGACTTCTGTAAGCCGCATTATTCAAGCTTACCGCGATGATCAGGGCAGACCCATTGACGCAGAGCGCAGAGGGTGGCCTAAAGTCACCAGTGAGGAGCAGGAACTACTGATTGTCGCAGCCGCTGTGGCAGATCCCCTCCTGTCTGCAAAAGAAATTCGACAGGAGCTGTCATTGAATGTCTCTTGCGAGACAATTCGAAGACGACTGAAGGAGGCGGGACTCGGGAGTTGCGTGGCAGCGCAGAAACCGCGCGTGACGGACCGCCAGAGGCTGGAAAGGCTGGAGTTCGCCCGGGCAGTGGAGCGCTGGACAACGGACGAGTGGAAGGAAGTTATATTCACAGACGAATCGACTTTCTCCACTCGCTGGGATCAACAGCGGCGTGTTTGGCGTATGATGAGCTGCAGGTACGAAACTAAACTGTAAAACGTAGCTGGTAATGTGCATTCTAGATGATATTATAAACTACTACAATCATCATCATCGTCATCATCATCATCATCACCACCACCACCATCATCATCATCATCAGCCTATCTACGCCCACTGCAGGGCAAAGGCCTCTCTCATTATTCTCCATTTACCTCGGTCCTGTGCCAACTGCGACCAAGTTATCCCCGCAAACTTCTTGATCTCATCTGCCCATCTAACTTTCTGCCGCCCCCTGCAACGCTTGCCTTCTCTAGGGATCCACTCTGTTACCCTTAATGACCAGCGGTTATCTTGGCTTCGCATTACATGCCCTGCCCACGTCCATTTCTTTTTCTTAATCTCTACTAATATGTCCTTAACACGTGTTTATTCTCTGACCCACTCCGCTCTCTTCTTGTCCCTTAATGTTACACCTGTCATTTTCCGCTCCATTGCACGCTGAGTCGTTCTCAATTTAATGTGTAAGAGGTCAAATCGGGAGCACGGTTTAATGTGAGAATTGCTGAGCATTCCTTCGGGGGTCCCGAGTGCAACGCTAAGCGTAATTGTTAAGTCTAGCAATGCATAACTACCTGTTAATAACTATATTTCGGAGCAACCGATATACAATGTCCCTGTAAATTTTATTCAGCTGGGTTCATTTGAAACGTTTTAATTGTAGTTTTATAAGCACCGTTTGTTAAGCGTTTCTTGTCGCTGTTTTTTTACGAAACACTTCAGGTAACCCGCATCGGCTAACGGGGCTTTTGTAATTCCCGATGTGGAAAGAGGATAAAATTGATGCATAGTTTTATACAGGATACTGTTCGCCTACGTGGCAGTGGGGGTGCAGCCTCCCGCTAAAAAAATGTGCCAGTAATTTCAATCGATGTAAACTATCAAACACGGCGAATGTCCTTTCATTGATTTATCTAGTATACCCTCCGAACATCTTCGAAGATATCTTTCCTCGGAGATATCTTTCCTGAATGTATTTCTGCATTTAGCCCGATGGTATTTAGATACCAGCCCGGCTACATCCAAAGCGTCGTTTCCCGTGGGAGGTGCTCCGTCAGCGTATGGGGCGCAATGAGTGCGGACGGCCTGGGACCCCTCGTCAGAATTTCTGGGCAATTCAATGCTTCCCAGTACTGTAACATCATTTCGACAAGTCTGCTCCCCTACGTCCTGGACGGGTGCTTCATCCTGCAACAGGACCGAACCCCTGTCTTCACAGCACGAGCCGAGAGCTCACTGCTCGAGGACCACGCGGTGCGACAGCTGCGGTGGCCTCCGTGCGGGGCAGACCTAAATCCGATAGAAAATGTGTGGGGGGTTATGAAGACGAATCTCGGAAAACGAAATGACTGCGGTCGCAGGGCGGACGAGTTGTGGCAGGCAGTGGAAGATGAATGGGAACGCCTGCGCTCCCGTCCCGAAATCATAAAGTCGCTTTATGAGTCGCTCCCCCGACGCATTCGTGAAGTTATCAAAAACGACGGAAACTTCACACACAATTAATAAGGGGAACCACTCGGACAATCACCGATGTTTTTTTTTTTTTTTTTGTTCCGAACCAAATAAACCTTCGCTGTATTCAGTTCTTGCTATCAACTGTGTTCGTCGCATAACGACCAGCACTGGTTCAGTCATGTGTGAATCTTTATCGCAGCCTTTCTTCACCGCCAGTTTGCGTTCCAGTCATTAAAGTGATAAAAAGAGCGCCGAACGAACCTTCTCAGCTGAACGCACAGTTACGCGGCATGAGCGCATGGCGCTCGCTGCCGGCTGCTGACAAGCATCACGTCCGCTCGGTAGGCGAGCCGCGCAAGGCGCCGCCGCGCGTCGCATTCGAGAGGAACGGAGTGCTGCAGCCGCAGTCAAGGAAACTGACATGCACAAACTATAGGGAGGGACACGCATGCGCCCTCCGCTATCTCGATAGCAGGCGCTGGGCCGGAAGGTGTCGCACCGATAGCTATCGCGCGCCGCTCGCTTGGTCCGGTTTATTCTGTGGACGCCTGTACATGCGCCGCAGAGCGAGAGTGCGTGGGCACATCCGGCTGGCCCCTCTCGATGTTCTGACGCTCGTCTTATCGCCGGCTCAAGTGAAGCCGCGCTGCTGCCACCCCTGCTCGACAGGGGCGCTTTCGGAGCTTCACGAAGCGCGCAGAGCCAGCGAAGAAAGCTTCGTCTTCAGCGGGGTCCACTTTCTGCTTCGTCATGAATGCCACCGCTCTCACTATGGGTGCCTGCCGTGCTTCGCGATCCGCTTGATTTTGAATCATGTGGCTAGAATAATGCCTGGCTCCAGCTAGCGCATAAAAATGAGCAAAAAACAAAAATTTCATGCGCGTACTGGCTGCATTGCCTTAACGATACAAATGGGCGATCAAATAAAATGGGAAGTAATACCTTTGGACTCCAGTTACTTCAACACAAATATACTTTATTACGCGGGAGACACAAACCTACACAAATTCACTTAAAAATGAAGTGTGTCCCTGCTTGAGAAGCCAGGGATTGGGTATATTTTGCAACAATGCTCGGCGAAATGAATCAAGGGTGGTTGCCATTGAAAAAAATTCTGAAGCAACCCTTTTTCTTGTCAAGAAATTCTGTTTCACCTATTTGTTTCATTGTAAATACCTTTGATTCATTTTTTATTCAGTGCGATATATTGTCGGAAAGCCCTCGCTAAGTTCACTATATTCCCATTTTTTTTTTCAGTTCATTGAATTTGATATAATGAAGCGTATTTGTATTGAAGCAACTGGCCTTTGCTCCACTCACATTCTCAATTCTCTTGAGCGGCGTTTAGAACCTTCGCAGCAATGCAGCCAGTACGCGCATGAAATTTTTGTTTTTTGCTCATTTTTATGCGCTAGCTGGAGCCAGGCATTATTCTAGCCACATGATTCAAAATCAAGCGGATCGCGAAGCACGGCAGGCACCCATAGTGAGAGCGGTGGCATTCATGACGAAGCAGAAAGTGGACCCCGCTGAAGACGAAGCTTTCTTCGCTGGCTCTGCGCGCTTCGTGAAGCTCCGAAAGCGCCCCTGTCGAGCAGGGGTGGCAGCAGCACGGCTTCGCTTGAGCCGGCGATAAGACGAGCGTCAGAACATCGAGAGGGGCCAGCCGGATGTGCCCACGCACTCTCGCTATCTGCGGCGCATGTACGCATAGATCGCGCTGGCATGCAGTTTTGCGCGCTCCGGCCACCGCTCCCGTGCTCCGTATTATTTTTGGGGCACCTGTACCTCACATGTGCAAGCGTTTTCATTTTTCGCCTGCATCCCAAAACGGCCGCCGCACAGGGAAACCGAATCCTCTCTATAAAGTACGTCAAATTTACCGTACCGCCCCGAGTATCGGAGAACAGTTTTGGCGTGGGCTTCTTACGACGACGGAAAAGGCATAATTCCATGGCCCTTACTATAGTTGTCTGCAAACACTAATTCTTAGAGTATGCGCCCCCCGCCCCTCGAAAAAAACAAAACAAAAAACAAGACATCCAGGGACTTACCTATCGTTTCGTGTTCAACCGGGCTATGCCCACAATACACACGCCAGCCGGCTTGACATGGCGGCGCAGCTTGGCTTGCGTGACCGGTGGCGCTAATATACGCATCGCATTTGCAGTTGTTTCCACTGTTACACCGACCTCGAAGCACACATTTGATGTCAGCGGAACGTGGTCAAGAAAGTGTAAACGCTCGGAACTAAGTATGAACTACACAGAGCAAGAGTCGAAGCGCGGGACCCCAACTTGCTCCGCGGTGAAATCCCTCGCACGTGCGCGATAGACTCAAATCACTGTACCACAACTCGCCGTGCGCGAACTTTTTTGCACTCCTACTGCGAATGTGCGCGCAAGATAGCAAGATATTTTTGAAAGGTTTTCGGCTTTCGCCGCGTCGTCGGCCATCGCAAAAGAAGCTCGCGGGCGGTTGTGTGAGGAGGAATAGGCGCATGCGCCGCAAGCCACACATATCGCTCGGAGCTTCACGATTGCCCCCATTTTTATTTTATTCCTGGCGTCAGGCTGTCTGCTAGTTTATAGCCGTGACACGGGCCGTTGGCGCAGCATATAAGCGTGATGCAACCACCTGAGGTTTTGTCACGGAAAAGAAGTCTGTCAGGGCCTCTTATATCACGGTATTGAGGCTGCCCACCGCATATAAATAGGACGCCATCCGGGACGCGACTAAGAGTGTAGACGCAAGCGCACGCAGGCATCGACATGAGATGCAATATGCCTGGAGTGCAATGGCCTTAAGCTCTATTCGTTCCCAAGAGCTTGTGGGAGTAAGAGGCATGCATGATTTCTGGCGTGGAGGGTGGTGGGGAGGATGAGGGCTGGATTCAAGAGTAGGCGGGAGGTTCAAACTTCTGTGCTCGACAAGTCGACACCATAGGATCCTGCTGAGGTTTTCAGGTAATACATCTCAGCTGGTGGAGGAATGGAAGACAGGTAGGCAAATGGAAGGATTGTCATGGAGGAAGAAATGAGAAAGCAATGCGTGAGAGGACCTCACAGCATGTAGCGTACGAGAGTTTGTGGATGTGATGAAAGGTGATATGAAAGGGAAAGAAGCGGGTTTGTAAAAGGGGGATGCATATAAACGTGGTTTATTGAGCACTTTGGTAAAGCACCCTTGCTGTTCGCGTCTATGTTGAGCTGTAGTGTAGGCGGAGTCTTCAAGGATGGTGACACAGTCTCCTAAAGTTACACAATACTCCGACTGGATCATCATCGTCGCATGCAAACTCATCAAGAGAGGTGCATAGCAGATAGAACATGGTAATGCCTCGCTGATGGGGAGCTCCCAGTCGAAGTTAAGTCGCCATTCCAATGTACTCGGCGAGTTTTAGATGCGACGCTGAGAGCATCTCTTGTCGGCGGCCCTGTCCTTCCTGCGTGCGTCCGTCGTCGTCGTCGGCGTCCGCACTCTCCTCCGCTCACCCCCCCTCCTCTCCGATAGCGCACACTCTCTCGCGAGGGGCATTGGACTGGATTCGATTGGCTTGTCATGGCTTAGCTTCGCTTGGATTGGATTGGATTAAAGTGGATTGTGTTGCGTCATAGCCGCGGCAGAAACACTGCGCCGGCGCGTCCCCAGGTGAGAGCGAACACTTTCTCTCAACATCTGCGGGTGTGCGGCCCAGCGCGCTCTCACTCCAACCCAATCCAATCCAGTCCAGTCCAATCCAATCCAATCCAATCCCATCCAATTTAGTCTAGTCCAGTCCAGTCCAGTCACTGCTCCTCGCGCATGCACAGCACGGCTCTCTAGCAGCCACGTGAAACGTCTATCAAGCGGCTCCGGCGCAACGTCGGACTTGGCTACTGCGCAACGGAGGCGCACAGCTGGGCACGCGCCGGCGCCAGTGCGTCTGCCGCGGCTATGACGTTACTCCTCTGGAATGCGCAGACCGGCGAATGTGCAGACCAATTTCTCTAAACACCCGTACTCCTATTGCCAATCCAATCCAATCCAATCCAGATTCAATCCAATCCAATCCAATGCTCCTCGCGCTTGCGCAGCACGTCCCTTCGGGGTCCACCCGAAACTGCTCAACCTCGGCCAGTGTAGCTTACGCTACAGAAACGCTTCCCGTGGTCGGAATCAAACCTGGGTCCCACGCTTTGTGAAGCCGACATCTATACGATCGCGCCATCATCGTAGTCGCAGTTCAGCATTTCCTTTGGGTTCACTGCGCAGGTGTTGGCTTTGGGCTTCGGCGGAGTTGAAGTGAACTTTGGCTTTGGACACTGGCAGCTTGTATTTTGGACGACGGCGATGGGTGGGGGCGCTCAGCTTTCTCGGGAGGGATTCGTTTGCTGTCGTCTGAGTTTGTACTTTGAGGACACTTAGTTTGAACTTTGATCCTTGACGCTTGGACTTTCACTCTCAGGTTGTTTACTCTTTAATTGTTCACGCTTTGAGTTTGATTGCAGCTGCTTCGACTTTGTCACTTCGCCATTTGATTTTCGCACGCAAGCCAGCTTCACGTTTCAACCATCGTCGTCGTTAGACGGAGGGGTTTCTGATTTTATTATTCTATTTGGCTCTCTGAACCTGTTTCTGCGTTTTTATTTCTTCACTTTAATTTATTTTACTTCCAATGCAAAATTTTCTTGGAACATGTGGCTCTGAAATACTACTTATTAAGGGAATAAATTAAGGGCCACCGAAAATGTGGTGCTGCCAATTTCATCTTTTCGGAAAGTTACTATTTTGACATTATTGGTTAAGTAAAATTGATTACTTGAAATTGTTTATACATCCTGATTGAGTGATTTTTTTTGCTTTGCTTGATTAGTCGCTTTATGAAACATTGTCCAACCGTGCTTGGCGGCCTTTGCTATCCAGCGGTTAGGTATATTCTTCCGGGAACAGAAGTGTCTACGAGCAAATGCTCAGTGCTTGGGTTTTCACGGAAGGCCTATGCATAGCCTTTGTCAATGAATGGCGAAAGGGTCCCTTATGTGAAATGTCACAGGTTTTTTGGCGTGGTTGTCGATAGAGACTTTTCTTGGAGCCTCACGGACGTTGTATGAAAAGGCTGTATGCAGGGGCGAATATTCTTCAGTTTATTGGTGGCAAGACCTGGGTAACTCCCTTGAAATCAATGCTGCAGATATTGCGCTGTTCTTGAGCTCCCTATGTATACGGTACAGGCTGCCTCTACTTTCAGGTACATGCCACACAAATATGTAGGAACTGCAAGAGATGGAAGCGCAGGCCCTCCGAACTTGCCTTCGCCTACCACGGTGCACGTCAACAGCTGCAACCATTGCTGCAACTCGTGATCACCCTTTGTCCACTTATGTCGTAGACTCACAATTGATACAATTGGGGCGCAAATTAGGCGCTTAACCAGACTGCCTGATCATTACCTTGCGAGCATGAACATCGGAACGCCCCCAAGCATCTTTCGCAAAGGTTGTAGCTGCCCACATCCCCAGCATGATATCTAGCTATAACGCGTGCGACGGGGCCGCTGCTCCCGCTTTGGTGTACGACGCAGCCTCGAGCATGCCTTTCTTATCCCAGGCTTAACGAAGAAGCGAGATTTTCCTACGCTCGCACTACAGCCGCCAACTCTCCTTTATCTACAAGAGATACAGTGGCCGCACCCATATTTACACCGATGGCTCTGTAACAACATCTCATTCTGCCGGCGCCGTTGTTATACCACGAATGTCGATGTCCGCAGAATTAGATAGCCCATTCCACCGCTTCCGCGGCTTCGGAACTTACCGCCATCCGTTGCGCCCTTCACACCATTGAGGAAGCCTCATGCCGAAGGTGGGCGATCTTCTGCTCTTCAATCGCTTCAATCAGCCAATGCCGCGGACCTCATGAACAATTGCTGGCCGAGATAAGACTACAAGACGACCGTGCTGCCAAAACGGGTCATAACATTGCCTTTCAGTGGCTTCTCAGTCACTGCGGCATTGTCGGAAATGAAAGTGCTGACGCTGCCGCCCGCTTGCCACACCAGAAAACAGAGACAATCTCCATTGCGTTATTCAGGACGCAGCTAGAACTCTCCGCAAACTTGCCCCGGATACCACGCTATCCAAACGGACTACCCAAGAGTTCACGAGTACTCGTATTTATGCCCTGGACCCGCATTTGAGCGCCCTCTCCCAATGCGCCTCCCATGGTCTGATGCAACGGCTCTTTGTCGTCTGTGGCTGGGAGTCTCATTACCAAATGCTTGCTCCTATTTTGATCGGAATGGCAGCCAGTAAGGCATGTGAAGTCTGTGACACACCGGAGACTATATACGCCGTTTTCTACGCGAGTGTCCACGTTTTTCATCGGAAAGAAGGCAGCTTTCCTCATCTCTACGGGAGCTAAACTTTCGGCGGCAGTTTCCCGAAGCGAAAATTCTGGGCCACTGGACTTCTCCGTCATCTACGCACAAGGCGAAAAAAGCGCTCCTGTGTTTACTAAAAACGACGAACTTGTACAGAAGGCTATAGCACGAAAGACAACACTCTATGAACTTACTTAATTCTTTTGTTTATAGTGTCCTAACGCTGAGCCCACCTCTTCACGCTTTTCCTGCTTTGCTCTTTTTTTCCTATTGGTCCCCTTTCCCACGTGTAGGATAGCAAACTAGGCCATAGCCTGGTTAACATTCCTTCCTTCCTTCCTTCCTTCCTTCCTTCCTTCCTTCCTTCCTTCCTTCCTTCCTTCCTTCCTTCCTTCCTTCCTTCCTTCCTTCCTTCCTTCTTTCCTTCCTTCCTTCCTTCCCTACTGAAACGTTCTGTATATAGGGAATTATGGGAATACGGAGTTCATACGGATTATGCCTCCGCCAAACACACCGAAAGTAGATGTTAGTATAAAAAACAGGGAATCACATTATTGTGCGCAATAAAAACGTTTGGCACAGGTTTCGTGTTTTTATCTTCAATAATAAGCAAAATGACGCTCCGTATGTTTTCCGTATATTCCGTATATACGGAATTCATACGGGCAGTGATTTGGCAGTTATAGTAAACTTACAGACATAAAATCGGTGTCGAATTCTTGGATAAGTATGCCCTATTTATTTCATGTGTGGTTCTCAAAATTATTCCTTGTTTTGTTGCGGCTGTGTGTCTTTCTAGGAAAGTACTCCGTATTCCCATATTTCCGTATATACGGAACTTTTCAGGAGGGTTCCTTCCTTTTTTCCTTCCTTCCTTTTCCCTCCCTCCCTCCCTCCCTCCCTCCCTCCCTCCCTCCCTCCCTCCCTCCCTTCCTTCCTTCCTTCAACTACGCTAAACGTTTTGAAGGTACCTATCCAGGCACGGAAAGCTTGCAATGTAAATCACGACAGAATTAACGACATTAACTGTTTCTTTTCCAATTGCAGGTTTGTCTTAAGAAGAACGGTGTGTACAGTGACGAGCTGCCGGTTGCCCTCGTGACCATCAAATGGCTGCGTTCAACTGTCTTCTAGATTATTCGGTGCAAAACCGTCAAAATTAAAGGACGTCTACTGAGCAATCACTTAGCAGGCAACTACCCCGAACGACCTTTACTTCCTTTGTTATTCTATGAAAATTATCAAGATTAGAATAAAATTATAATTTCTGCATAGTTTTTTCAATGCCGTGAAACAACCGAGTGTCTGAGATGGTCTACTTTAGTGGCATAGAACGCAAGCGTAGTTAAGTGGGGAGAAATTCGTTGCGCGTCGCTGTGACATCAAATCAAGCGATAAGCGGCCTTTTTGTTTTTATAAGATAAGTATGTATTTTGGCAAACCTTTGCCGTTATTTGCATCAATTTTATGGCACCAGTTTGTTGGCGCGATATTTTTTTTGGTCTGAGTGACGCTTTCTTTGAAGCCGATTTTGGTTCGCGCGACAAATGCAAAATTCCTTATGCAACAACAGTCAGTATGAACAAAATCTACAGCTAACGCCCCTTGAATCACCAAACTACAGGCATCGGAGAGCAAGTTAGTACATTCCGACAGGTTTTCAACACAAAGTAGATCTTAAAGACACCTCAGGTACGTAATGGAGGGGAGCAAATATTTTCTGATTAGAAATGCACGTTCAATTATTATAAAAGAAAAACAGACGTTTAATTCACCACGTGTAATCGAGTGCGTGCCAGCCTTTGCGTCTAACTCGGTGCTGCAAGCTATGTCGTGTTCGAGATGCCGCACAAGCTGGTTACGCTCATTGGCGCCAATAGCGCCGCCAAAAGAGGTTTGTCACAAATAACTGCAAGAAAGCGAATACAGGTAAGTCTGTGGTGCCGGCTTCCGACGACCATATTAACTGTCTAAGCCCTTCTCTTTACTCGTTTTTATTTTGGTGAATTTAACGGTACGATACGTTTTGGACGCTACCGCGGAGCGTTGCGTAGGTACTATATTCGTTTCTTTCTATGGGGTAGTACAAAATAGTGTTGCGTTTCTTTCGAGAAAATGAGGGGTTAGGTGAAAAGATGCGCACGAACCCTGCGTTCTCATGAAAAAAGAAGGCTGATGATGCTGGCGCGCAAAAAATTAGTAAGAATTAGTTTTAATTTTGTTGTAGTTCTTGCACATGAATTGGGTAGGTATTTCAAAGGCAGAATACATAAGGTCTAACTAAGCAAGCCTTGCTGTATGGGAAATGGACGAAACGTTTCTGAAGAAATCGGCACCAGCTACGCGTCTTCAGCGGTGGTGGTCGCAGTCAATCGCTTAATTTCAGCATAGCGGTGCGTGCCAGGATACATGTTCATTGACAGCAAAAAATAATCTCTTCTGTGCCTGGCATGCCTTGGAAATTGAACGTTCGCTTGTACAGGATCAACCGGAAACAAAAGGTAAAGCAGTGACCAACCAGCTTTTATCTCTTTATCTCAACGGTTCTCGAAAAACGACACGCAAAAAGAAAGCCACCGCCCCCCCCCCCCCCCCCCCCGCCCCTTCCCAAGAACATACATGGGAAAGTTTTAGGAGCACTTTGATACAACTACGTTCCCAGGGAACTGCAAAACCAAGTGTACAGTACAGTTGTAAGGCAAGCGAGGCCGCATGCTGCTCACTTTCCCCAAGCACACGCACAAGAAAAAAAGAACGAGAAATTACAAACATATCGCAGACGGTCACCCGGAGCTGCCACGAGCCACAGACACAGCTGTAGGCGTTCGTTACATAATTACAACGACTTTTAAAGGACAACATTTAGTGTTTCGTCTAAAGTTGTATCTCCGAAGGAAAAATGAAACACAAGCATAGGCACGAGCCATGTGTTCATTTGTGGGCATTGGCCTGCGGCTGTTGGTCCTCGGGATATACAAGTAAGGTATTGGCATGTAATTTTCTGTCACTACCGCGTATGGATATGTGTTATGTGTGCGGCGACATGCGCTTGGAGAGCAGCAGCATGATACTCTGGTGTCGTTATTTCCAGCTGCTCCGAGCTCTATATACAAGCCGTGATAATTATTTTCTTCTGCCTCCAAGGCGTTAAAACAACCCCGAAAACTACAAAATCTGCGATTGTAATTTATCTCTGAGGACTCGTGGCCGAATGATAGTAATTCTCTCTTCAGGAGAAGAGGAGGCTGTGCTCGACCCCCAAAATTTGGAAGTGGCAAAAATTTCGCCCACCTCCCCTCGTGAGAACCCTGATGTGATGCGACGCTGAGGGGGGTTCAAGCGCAAGCGGAGAGCAACCGTCGACCGAAAGGCCGCCGGAGAGCGGCACACCGGTTATATGCGCAGCGCGCCCGAAGGAGAGAAGACCGCGGAAGAGAGAGTACTGCACATGCGCCGGCGCCAGTGTGTCTGCCGCGGCTATGACGCAACACAATCCAACACAGTCCACTTTAATCCAATCCAATCCAAATCCAAATCCAATCCAATCCAATCCAATCCAATCCAATCCAATACAATCCAATCCAATCCAAGCCAAGCCAAGCCATTCGAATTCAATCCAATGCCCCTCGCGAGAGAGGGACATCCGAGAGGAGAGGGGGTGAGCGGCGGAGAGCGCAGCTCGCGCGGCGAGGAGAATGGGGGAGGGTCGGACGACAACAACGCCGACGACGCTGCTTGGACAAGGCGAGTGAATGAGATGCAGTCGCATCTAAAACATTTTGCTTTTCACATCGGTGCTCAGCAGCTATGGTTAGATACCTAAGGGAGAGGCTTTCGTCCTGCACTAGACCGGCTAATAATGACGACGACGACGGAAATGATGATGATTATGATGATGATGATGATGCTTATTGGGATAATGTATAAACATGGCGCCGCGCACATGATGTCCGACACAAGGTCACGCGCAAACGGCGGCACAAATGCAGCGATTAAAGGTACCCATTATAATGGTCCTCGATAGAAGAAAATATTGACCTTTGCCGCTGTAAAATGCAAAGATGGACATGCGGGGCGACGAGGAGAGACGAGTCTCCGAACAACAGCATCGAAAAGATAGTCAAAATCCCCCTCAGTGAAGGCAAACTTCTACAAGGAGCGTTAGGACGTTTCGCCTACGCAATGAGCGCGGACCTTAGTCTCTCTCTTATTGTGGCGTCAATTATTTTAAAAGTCGAGGAATAGGACAAACGGATGCTGGTAGAAACCGCGTAGGAGGGCCTCAGAGCGGGAAACTCAACGCTGGGTTCATCACTCATAGGAACGAAAAAGGCAGCAGTTATTTCAAATAGTGGCACCCTATAAAAAAGTGACAGGCTGCGCGAAGAACGCTGAGTGTCCGGTGAGTTCGAAGCCTTTTGGTATAGACGAATTTTCGAAGGCTCCTGCATACGTTGCAGCGCAAAACGTTCTCCAACCTGAACAACAATAATAACAAAAAGACAAGCGCCCAAATAAAATCGAGAAACAGAAGTTGGAAGGAACAGCAGCGGTTGTATCCACTAACGTCGGTTTTGATTTCTAGAATTCAATACCTGTGAAACAGGTGCTCCGAAGGCATTTGATGAACCCACAACAATCAGCGGCCCGAAGCATAAATTGTCGCAATTGATGATTCATTTTCTTTTCCCCTCCTCTGTCCCGTTCTACCCACACAACACATCTTTTGTTCTCTTCCCGTCTTAGTAGTTCCAGGTAACTGGGTAGCACATTCCGTTTGTTCTCAACTGTCCGTGAGCCGGGACGTTCTTTCACACAACAGAAGAAAAAACCGTCTTGCCTATTCAATAAATCAACGTGCGATCGAGTGGCATTGTCACCTTCTGTTTTAAAAGCAGGAGCAACCAATGGGCTTTGCACGTAGCGAAGGTATTTTGTGACTGGTATTCGCCTTCGGTTTATTCATATATCTGGTTTAATGGTATCTCTGAGTGGTGCTTTCATTTTGGTAAGTTGAATTGGCCTTGGCGTTTTTCAACCCACAGCATTCTTTGGCTAATAAGCTGCTGTTGCGGGGAGGTTCAGTACTCCCTAGTTTTTGTGCTGCGGTGGTCTTTTCTGGTGCAAAAAACCACTTGCACCACCCATGTGCGTTCTATATTAGTGACCTTGAAGACGAAGTCATAATAATCATCATAACCAGCTTATCTAAGCACACTACAGGGCAAAGGCCTCTCCCATTAGTCTCCAATTATCCCGGTCCTGTGCTAACTGCGACCAATTTATCCCCGCAAACATCGTGATCTCATCTGCCGCCCCCTGCCACACTTGCCTTCTCTAGGGGTCCACTCTGTTACCCTTAATGACCAACGGTTATCTTGCCTACGCATTACATGCCCTGCCCACGTCCATTTCTTCTTCTGAATTTCTACTAATATGTCCTAAACACGCGTTTGTTCCCTGACCCTCTCCGCTCTCGTCCTGTCCCTTAATGTTACATCTATCGTTCTCTGTTCCATTTCTCTCTGAGTAGCCCGCAATTTAAGTTGAACCCTCTTAGTGAGCCTCCAAGAAGGCGAAGTATATTTAGGCAAAACCTTTCTCTACTATTACGAGTGGTGGCGAAGTTTACGCACATCAATACTGCTTAGCGAACACGTACCCTTATTCACGATGCTTCAGACGTTCCTAGGAGCAGTGAGTAAGGTGGAGTAAGTACGTTGCTACCAGTAAACGCGTGAGATCAAACTAAAACCCAACATACAAAACGATGTCTTAACTGAAGGAAACATGGCATGGATAGGTAAGGGTATTTAGATTTGCGGCAAAATTAAGTATATAAACACAAATTATAGCATTTTAAAATAAAAGTTCGCCCTTGATTTAGTTGTACTAAAATAATAAAAAACACTGGATAAAAATCGCAGTGGGCTGTTGTTGTTGATGATGATAAAAAAAAGCGCAGTCGAGGAGGCAGGTAAAAGTAGAACAAGAGCGAAAAGGCGAAGAAAAAGGCGTCCATGCGTGCTGTACAAATGGTTAACCGGCGAAACGTGCGGCCGGGGTGTTACGTGTGATTAGGGTTGTTTGTTTTTAGGTTTTATGCATTTTTTAAAGGGGTGGTAAAAATCGGGTGCTATTTTTCAAACTAATAATCGGTGATAAATCGGGTTTTATTTCAAAACCATTCCGATATTCGGGTTTTCTTGGATTAAATCTACCGATTTACTAAACAATACAAACGGTATGTTTTAAAAGTAGGGGTCACGACCTTCGCTTCAAGCCGGTAATCAGGGAGGCATCAAGATTTTCTAGCAAACCCTGTGCGAAATTTGGCGTTTGTTTGGAAATGATTCAGTAAGGATGACAGTAAGGAGCACTGATAACTTTTAAGAATTTAAAAATTTTATTCACGAATAGCTTTTTTGCACATCTTTGTTTACATACATTATCATCTGCATGCGCACCATGTCAGTCTCCGTTCGAGACCTGTCCCATTATTGAAGGTATCTCAGCCGAGAGGAAGTTCTGTCGACATCACGGCTGCCATTAGCTAGGCTCAACAATGTCAGGGCAGCATTTGCCAACCTGGGGTAGCGAGCAGTAGTGTCATGCCAATACTAATGAGTTCGAAAGCTGTGTTTGTGGGGCTTGCTTCCAGCATGCAATTGTTGAGAACGGCGGACCGCCAGCCCACGATTGTGCAGATTGCTACTCTGAAATTGTACATTCGGGGAGAAATCGGGTTTAACCCGATTCTCCTAAAACATGTCTGGGGTGCGAAATTCGAATAAAAACAGGTTCTAGCCGTAAACGAACAACCATACGTATCATGCGCGGCCTACCGATTTCGAAGTAACGTGCTGCCGGTGCTGTGCCCGCACCGCGGCCGCCATTGCGATTTATCGCTTAATTTTTCAGATTTTTCCATTCGCCTAGCTATAAGCGGCGTGCCACGTACATACATAAATACATACATACATACATACACACATGCATACATACATACATACATACATACATACATACATACATACATACATACATACATACATACATACATACATACATACATACATACATACATACATACATACATGCATGCATGCATGCATACATACATACATACATACATACATACATACATACATACATACATACATACATACATACATACATACATACATACATACATACATACATACATACATACATACGTACGTACATACATACATATTCTCCCGTGCGCTTCAGTCGAAGTTTCGCACCAGATGACTCGGCGTAATAGGGCAGACAGGCACAGACATACCGCAAGGAATGCTAGTGTATAAAAATATGGGACGAATTCACCGCCGATCATCGTTTTTCGACATGAAGCATTCTCTCTTGGGGAGAATCACTCGCTATTACCTCACAGGCATCCACAGTTTTATATCGTAATAAAACTTGTTGTTGGGCTGGTTGGTTCATGTTTTCAAGTGGAAATTTGAGCGCAAAAATTCGACAAAGACACAGAAAGACCAGACGGGACTGGTCCCGTCCCGTCTGGTCTTTCTATGTCTTTGTCGAGTTTTATATCGCTTGATCCTTAGAGAAAAATGACCTCTTGTGCGAGCATAGCGAGTGCGAGCATGCTTACTAGTAATATTAGGATTTGCTTCACCGCCATAATGCGTTTTGTGCTGTTGAGCAACCTTTACAGGCATGTCGTTGTCGGCTTGGGATAAAAAGCTAGACAGTCTCCTAGCAAGACAAATACCTCCAAAATGGCGTAGCAACAATAAATGCTTTGCATTTAAACAAGAAAATAAAATGAAATAATTTATGGGCCATTCTAGTCTGTGAAAACGGAAGACCAGCGAAGCATTTAGGCACATGAAAATGAGGTGACACAGAATTTAGGTGAAATGTATGGGCAAATGTTATTTCTCATGAGTACTAGTGACAACGGTTATCCCTACGAAAGATATACATACACGTACACACTTTATTTTGACTCTACTTGTCCTGAAGATGGTGCCTATTGAAAACTAATCTACTCAAAATGCATATTCAAGTTTTGAGACGCGTAAGCTGGAAATCTAAGTCATGTTTAGATCTTCAAATGGTGCCTATTATTGACTAATCATGCATATTCAAATGATGAGACGTATAACCGTGATGTTATAACCATGTGTTTAACGGCTTGCGACTTTTATGCTGACGGTGTACACACCAAGACATTCGTTTTTTAACTCCTCGCGTCACAGAACGCCTCGCGCATCAAAGACACGTGGAACCATGGAAGTTTGAAAGGCGATAATCTTTTTTGAGCTAGTTAATAGCCAAAAATTTGTTCTGTCTCTATGTCAGTCCGTCCCTCAATTTAGCCGTCCGGCAACAACTTTTAAGAATTCTTGAGCGAGCCGTTTACATAAGCTAAACCTTTCCATACTAGTAAATTTTGTGCCGATGTTCATTCTTGTCAACATTGCTCTGCAAAATGAAAACATTAGGCACAGTTGAGGAGAGACAACAATACGTGTAGAACATTTTCAGTGTTCATTTGTTTAAATATACATGGCTGCTTATTTTTTTGCGATAGCAAATAAAAAATACGCTTTGAAAAAAAAAATGTTTTGACAAAAAAAGGGCTCGCGCGCAACACCAGCCCTTCTGATGCCATTCCAAAAAAAGTCAAACAGTAAGGAAAGGTTCCAGTAGGTGGCGCGCAGGCAGCGGAACGCGCTAAAATTGAATTGAGAGTAACAAACCTGCACCGTGTTTATCGTGGGAGGAGTGAGGCGGGAGGGGAAAAGCGCGACAGGTGGGTGGGGAGAGATGAGAGGCATTTATGCGTGTCAGCGGCGTCACAAGACGATCGTCGTTCGGCGACATTTGTGGCTAAGCAAGCAGACACGCATCCACTGTTTTTGTTCTAGAACTTCAAATACACGAAACCTTAGCCAGTTAAGCTTCGCTTAATAAAAAGCGAGAAAAATGCCCATGAGACAGACGTGATGGGGACATAGTTATCGCGTTTGTTCGATACTCTGCGCAGTGATTTCGGCAATATTTTTTGGTCTTCCTTTTATGAACCCTAGCTCTAAATTTTCCTTATGTGGCGCTGCTTCGTTGCTTGATGTTGTTTGTCTTTTTAATATAGCAATCAAGGGCCCAGATTATCGTCCACAAAGTTGCACATAACTTTTCCACTGAATAAACAAATTACCATGATGTGGTCGATACTCCGGGGAGAACCGGCTGTTTGAACTTTCGTCCAAACTTTCGTTTGAACTTTCGTCGCGGGATCATCCAAAAAGTTGAGTCCATGGTCTTTGAAATTCTGAAACACATCGACTCCAAATCAGGTCCACTGATGCTTGACGTCTAATTTCAATCGTCATTAACATGCTTTCAGCTGTCGTAACGATGAATACATACGATGCTGTTATACACAAAATTAACCTATTGTTGTGAGGTGAGCGTACCAGCAACAGAATTGACTCGAATGGCCCTTTGCAAGTTTGACCTCGTTTTGGCCTTTTACAAGGCAATACAAATCCATCAATTTTGCTCGGTCCTTAATGCATGCAGATGACTGACGTTATTTTATTGAAGCTCACACATGCTCGAGTTCTGGGTAAAATGTCGGCTGCACTGCGAGAAACACTGCGCCATGTTCAAATATTTCGGCTTGTGATATACACTCCATCAACAAAGCTGTATACTTCGCGATACCATAGTCGCTTACGCCGGCGGAGTTTGGTGGGCTACAAAAATAAAAGAACGATGCTTATTTTTGTTAATGGTTTTATTCTTCGGTTTTAGTTCACAGATGTCGTCTTACGCCACGCAGTTACATCCCCGTGACGAATGAAACTGTTCGTTCAGTATTTCGATGACTAAAAATAATTGAAGGGATTTGCAGGATGCTTCTGTGATATATTGACAGTTGTCTTAATGACCTTTAAGGAGTGCAGTAGAGCAGCGTGAAATTGGCAGTCAATTCGACAGCATATGCGCTTGCAGGTGTTCGAAACGCCCAGATAGCACGGGTTTATACGGGAATACTGTATAATAGGAAAGATACCATGCTAATAGTGTGTCATGCACGCACTTTTGATGTTACGCAATAACTCCATATTGTTTTAATTTTCCACCTATTAAAGCTCTCCGTCAGAAAACTGCTTACCACTTCTAAGGCTACGTTTAAGGTATCCTTAGAATTACCCTTAAATGAAGAACAGACTGTGTGAGTTAATTGCATTTTTTTTCTTCCCACAGGCACATATCTTGATACATTCAGGTAAGACGAAGTAGATTAGTTCTACATATGGAGAAAGTTGATGCAGTGACCTTTTTTGTTATAAAACAAGTTTTTTCCCTTCAGAATGAAGCATTGCTCCATGCATGTTCTTCCATTGATTAGCGCATAAAGCAAAAATAAAATAAAAGCAAAACTTACCATAGCAAAACTTACAGTAAAGTAGCAAACTTACAAAAGCAAAAGTAGGGCAAAACTTATAGTTGCTAGTAGCTCGTCGTCCTGTGTATTCTTTTATTGGTCAAAGTCTTTTCCGCGCCTGTTTTCAAGATAAAACTTACAAGTGAACTGTTCTTTTCAGCTCATGCGCAAGACGTCAACCTCGATAACGAGCTTATTCTTTTAACATATCAGAAGTGCGAACAAGATGGAAAGAAGCTCGTGGATATTGACCTCGATGGCACCGTCGGCGGCAAGCGCCCTAAAAACAAGTAAGCCCATAGGATCAGACTAAACACCTAGACATCGGACTCCCTGTAGCTACATGTTGCAGAACCACCCCGCTGCTGCAGCACTGCCACTGCAGAAGCTAACAGCCATGCACTATGAAACATGTAGCGGTCAATGGGCCCGCTGCTTTTGTTTCTGTCTTGGTATTTAATTTCTGGTACACGGGTTATGGAACTCGTCGCAGCAAGTGATAATTCGAGGAACGGTTCTTAGGGCGCCTTCTGCGGACACCAACCTTACCCAGAAAGGCGTACACGTTGACGGGCGGAACTATTTATACATTTTTGTCTTTAAATGCGAATTCCTGCATCTTTACTGGAAGGAAATCCTATAGAGCAAGTAGTGGGGGTATGCTTGGCATAATCCTTGAAGTTTTCTTCACCGCAATCACACTGTGTTTGCTGTAGTGCACCCTTTACCAGAAAGGGTGCACTGTAAACCTAGCCACACAATTCATTCGAAGTGGAATTGTAAAGGCAAATGACGCTAGGCATCAACGAAACAATTTCTGGGGGTATTCAAGTCTGCTACGTGCTTTGAAATGAGAAACCCCGGTGATACTTATAAACGACTTCTTTAATGCTACATCGTACTTCTTCCCTTTCGTTTCTTATTTTGGCGCGCATTACTTTGAAATGTTTCATTTACAGCTACGCCGTGTTTGCGTCTCTTCGCGTTCGTTTCTTCGTCTTCCCCTGCTTCCACCCCACAGCTTCCCCAGAACCCGAGTTCTGCGCGGCTGGGGTGCTCGTTGTTGTGATGCTGGTTGTTTTGTGGATGAGGATGTTAAGTTTAACTCACGGAGAAGAGGCAAGGCACGTGTCGTCAAACAAGTACAATGTATTGAAGGAACAAATCACTGACCAAATACGTAAACAGTAACCTAATCTAACCCAAACAGTGAATGTCCGACAAAACGAGGTTCTTAACTCAAAAGAGTTCCTGCTCATGTCTGGCAGTACACGGCGTCAGTGAGCTGAGGCGGTACACTTGCTCAATGTGATGGCTGCAGGCGTTGTGTCTCCTTGACGTTGGCGCTGGCCGCTGCAAAGTCGGGTCCCTCTTTACCGTGCGCTAGGCTCGGGGCGCTGCCGCAGTGCCCTTGTCGATGCCGGAGCTGCGGCCGATGATCAATTCGGCCCGGGTGCTCCGTGGCCAGTCTCGGCTGAGCTGCCTCGACGTCAACGGGGAAGATGCGGCTCGTAACGTAGGTCGAACGTTCTCGTCCGGCAGGTCGCTCCCCGAACCTCGTTGGTGGTGGTGGTGGTGGCCCGAAAAATGGCGCATACCCACTTAGGGGGATTGGCCAAGAAGAGTTATGTTTTCATTACAATCAATCAAGGCAAAATAATGGAGCAGTAGAAAGAATTTGGTCTAGGTTAATGAGAGAGAGAGAGAGAGAAAACACGAGAAAAAAAAAACAGAGAGAAGAATAGGAAATTTATAGTAAAAGTCAGCCTAATCGGAATGTTTTTAGCACTGCAGACGAGCTGTCTCCGAAATGAAGGAGTGGATGGCGTTGCACACGTCCCTATGGCATCGGCCCAGCCTAGTCCCCCCAAACGACAAGAGCACCGGTACAGTTAAAGGCAGACCAAGACGTCGCAGGGGAATCTCCAGCAGCCTTCTCCGATGGTTAGCAAATCGGCGGCAAAGAAGAAAGAAATGCTCTACGTTCCTCCAGCTCTCGTGCCACGACCGTCTGTATTCCTTGTCCTCCTCGCTTTTTTCCCCCATGCCATCTTTTTTCGCCACCGCACGCCCACTTCTTCCTCGTCACTTCTATCCACCGTCCCCTGTCCGGTCAGCAGCGCCTCCGCACACTCGTGTTCTATACGCACTTGTTGCTATAGCGACACGAGCGTATACGTATGCGTGCGTGTACAATGCGTTCGTACACGCGTACACACATGCGTATACGCATGTCGTAGGACAGCAGAACATACGTTCTGCTGTCCTACGGCTTGCACTAGGCCAATGTTTTTTCCTTTGCTAGCAACATACGGAGGTAACGCGGTGGTAACGCTCAGGGCTCCTACTTCGGAGACCCGGGGTTAAATTCAATACAAAGTAAAATTAGTTTTTTTTTGCTCTTTGCAGCGGTGACTATTCTCTGTATCGGACAAAAACGACGGAAACGGCAACAATGACGGTTTTTCGCAGAATTCGCCCCTTAAGGCTCTCGTCTTAAAAACATCGATAGGCGTACTCGCGTACTCATGCATCTGTCCCACCTATTTTCAACCAATGCTTGCGTGTTATGGCGCTTATTTCGTTTCCACCGCGTAGATAAGAATGAAAAGGTTAGAAGGCTGAAATATTCAGTGAATAAAGCGTACAAATAAAACTCAAGATTTTTTTTGCGAAAAGGATTTAGGATTTGGCGAAGACTGGGTGAGGCACCGTGCTTCTGTTTCATTCATGTACACTAGGAGCATGTACTGATTGCACACGGCACTTTTCAGTGGTAAAGGTGAGCTAGTTGCAATTATTTTCTAGAGTTTAAGAAGAGCTGTGGCATATTTCAGTTCTGAGTTTAGTTTAATTTTCGTTGCGTAAGTTCCCGCTCAGTTTTAAACACCGAAAATTATGCATGCGTGTACATATATACCATAGTGTCGAACCGAAAAAATACCGGTTTGATTACGGCGCGTGTTCGGGGTATTTATTTTTTTCCGGCTCAGTTCCGGTTCGACTAAATCACAATCCGAACCGGTTCGGAGAGTTGAATTATTAGCGAAGTTCGAAGAAGTGTAGTTTAAATCATGAAAATAAATTCTGGAGCATTCAAAACACTGCTTTTCCATGTACAACAGTAAGCAATTAGGCCATATAATAAGGGAAAAAGATGAAGTAGTGATGATTTATAAGCTTGTTTCCCGTCCAGTTCTTATGTTGTCCTTGGGACTATACTTGAAGCAATCACCAAGGATCACAACTGTCTGTGGGATATACTTTCTCCCGCTTCCTTGGTTTTGTTGCTGAAATCAAACTTCTCTCCCTGCCTATTGCCCTGAGAATAAACTACTGAAGTTAGACCTGCGTACCGGCGCGTCACCTCCGTACATTAGCAGAGGATGTGTTTATTTTTATACCAGCGATGTACTTTTTTGTAAGTTGTAGGATAAGAAAAGAAGTCCTACAGCAGCCCCGTAAAGGCTATCTATGAATTCGGTTGTTAGGCCCCATAGGATAATCTTTAGCAGTCACCTTCTCAAGAATCTGAGCCGGAATTTTTTAGAAAGTGAGCTTTAGTAACGCTTAATCACTATTTATTGCTTTGATCACTGGAATGCATTTTCAGATAGCTATTATCAATGCGTGAGTCAATATGAATACGTCTCCGTTCAGGCTGGCCATCACCCCCGTTCCTTCCGCTACGTTGCGGAATAGTGTAAGAGGTTATATGATTACAAACTGAAAGGGTGATTGCAGATACTGTTGTTCCTCGGATATAATGGTGAAAATAAATTGAGTGCGTAATTGTGAAATACCCGCTATATTGAAATTCGTAGTTCTGAAATATTTTTATATTGAAAATATAGGCAATCTGGCGGGGATTCCTAAAATATTCGTAGATCTGAGAAATTTGTTAATGTGGGGTTCGTGGCAACGAGATTTGACTGTATAGGCTGTGTGGTGGCTTTCAATAAATATCAGTTTGTAGAAGAGCTCTATTGGTAAACTTGTCAACGCTTTCACGCGTTGCTTTCATAGCCCAAGAGCTGGTGCAAGTGTAAGTGTAGAAACGCTCAGTTTGTCCTCGATCAACGCTCCGTGCTGGTGCGCACCGTCTTGGAGCACTGTGCACAGCGCCGCTGTTGGGGGCAACCGCAGTGGGTGTTTATCGAGGAC
Source organism: Haemaphysalis longicornis (assembly GCF_048455015.1). NCBI lineage: Eukaryota > Metazoa > Arthropoda > Arachnida > Ixodida > Ixodidae > Haemaphysalis > Haemaphysalis longicornis. Next base: position 230,273,302 of record NW_027526295.1, on the reverse strand, counting down.
GCTATGAGACAACCCCAAAGCGCCGCACTACTGGGCAGCTAAAAAAAGCATAGTGCGCGCAGTACCAACAGCAGTACGCATAGGTACTTCTACGTTTACGTGTACTTTCGTAACTTCCACTGTTTGTCCGCCCATTCTTACTGCTTTAAAAAGAATGTGCCCTAAATTTAAGCGAAAATGGCTCCTTCGGCAAGCTTATGAGCCCTGCTAATTTGCGTTTGCTTTTGCTGGCCTCAGCCAATCGCAGAACTGGCACATATGACATCATAGGTTCTGTGTCGGAAAATTAGCTAGTGGGTTGCGTGGCCATTCCCTTTTTTTCTAATTATGTTGCTTATTTGAGCGAAGTTTACGTTAAAAGTGGGGTCAGCATGATTCTAACAAGGCAACCTTTCGAATGAATCAAACTTGTGTTTTGTCTGCACGGCCCCTTTAAGGCTTTGCAGACAGGAAAACCGTGAGAATAGTAGAGAGGCGAGAAGCGCCGTTCGTATGGTGACTTTAGGAGAGGACGCTTGGAGCACAGCCATCATGCACCGGCGCATGCGTCATGCGTTTGTTTAAAAATCTGCAGCCTGTCGATGCTAAACACTTCAAATCTTAAATTGGCGTATAGCTCGAAAATAGAACAAACCCATTCCCACACTCTGGGTGCACTTGTTTCAATGTTTACACTAAGAGTGTGCCTTTTACAATGAGTAAATGTTCGCCCCCTTCTTTCCACCTAGACCAAAGGTTTCGGCCCGCAAAGGAGATGTTCAGTTCAATGCCGTCGTGAATACGGAGTCTACTTCAGTGACGGCGCTCGACCAGTACTACCACAACCATCAATCAAGGAGGTCGTTGAAAGTGAACCTTTTGCGGTCCACTACTCGCAAAAGCACGGTGTCCAGCGAAGTACTTCGAGGGATTCGGACCACGCTAGGAGGTGAATTGTCGGTAACGACACCCCCGCTTAACGCCGGATCTTCGAGCAGCATGGACGGCAAGGGAAGGTTCGCTGGAAGCATCGTTATTGACATCAAAAAGCGTGCGACGCAAACGGAAACAAAGACGGATACGTTCAAGCTGGAACAAACTGTCACGGTTCCGCCAAGAAAGACGACTCATGTCCTCTGGCTCATTACCGAAAACAAAATGGTACGTATAGTCGTAGCCATTGTACAATAGGGTTCTAAACCTTGTCGGTGTAGTGTATATTGTCGCGTGCTATAAACACGCAGTTGCTGAGCCGGGGTCCTTGAAGGTGACGACCAGATGAGTAGAAACAGCCGGAGTCTTTTCGGGGGAGCTCGAGCACAGGTTTCTAAGCGCGAGCGCCAGAGCTCTGAATGACGATGATGAGAGAGCACGCGCACTCAACCACTTCTTCGTCCTCACAGTCGCGTCTTGGCACCGGTGTTAAGAAACACGTGACAATATGATTATTGTGGATTAACCCCGTCGATATCACTGCGCTGCAGTTAGTGCACCTAATAGCTGTACGCTTTGTGCATGCATGCCCTTCGCACTCACTTTGCCCGCTTTTTGCAGTGCAGCTACTCACAGTCGCGGAAGTGCAGTTGCACGATTGTAAAGCAACCAAATTTAAAGCAGAAAAAAAATTACACCATCTTCCCGTAGGGGAACCCTGAGTAGTATGCAAAGCAGCCATGGGGTCGATTAAAGTGCCCATTAGTTTTCAGTTCGTCGTTTCCGTTAGGTTGATGTACGGAGCTACCGTTACATTTAGTTTGGTTTCCATGGTAACTACCACACTTTTCACTTATTGCATTGAGCCCGTGGCTGTTTCGCATACTACTCAGGGTTACCCTACACTCTTAGTCAATTCCTGGTTATACGACCCGCATGCAGGCGGGCCGCCGCGTCAATTTAAAGCCTCTTATAAAGCGGCGGTTCAGGCGGCCTCAAGCGCAAGCGGCCCGCCAAACACACGGCCCGCCAAACACGCGGCCCACCGAACACGCGGCCCGGCGTTTAAGCGGCCCTCTTGAGGGCCGCCTAACCAGAGGGCTACCTAAACCCCGGGCCGTATGTTAGGTGGGCCGCTGGCCGTAATTTTTCTACGCGGCCCGTTATGCTAATCTATTCCCGCTTACGAAGCGGCCCCAAAATGCCAAAATCATACGGCCCCTCACATAAGCGGCCTTGTTGCTTTTCCCCCCCAAAAGAAAAAAAAAATCCACTCGGCCAGAATTCATTTTATCCGTTTTTTTTCTCGCATTGCCAGGCCATCGCCAGCACCCCGTGACGAATGCTCTAACACATGTTACATCATGCAAGACATGTAAGCACACAGACGTAACACTACGGAGAATCGAACCTGGGTCTACTACAACACACGGGCTGCTGGGGGAGTGCAAACATGGGCATATAAGTATTCTGCATGTTGTTGCGCGTCAAGCAGGAGTCTTAAATAACACATTCGGCGGCGAGTGGCTTTCTTTAGAACACAGTTTTTGAATCGCTCTAGCAAAGTGGCATAATACTACGGTTTGCGGTAATTTAAGTACATTGGTACGAGCGGAAACCTTTTGTCATGCTGTGTGCCTGTTCCAACAGTATGATGCGCCGTGCGGGGATTTATTCCATCGATGCAAACGGAATTGATAACAGTTCTTCTGCCTTGTTACCAAAAGTATTCATGGACATTGGCGGAAAGTGACCCCTATGAAAAGCTTGCAAATAACTAACACGTAAGGCGCCCTGTCGTACTGAAAATAACAGCTGTCTCGTCACGAGTAGCAAGCATACCAAGTATGAAATGGTGTACTGAATTTTTTCTGCTCGTCGTAGCTCTTCTAATGGTGTGGTTACATGCCTTGGCCTTTGTTTTTGTAATAGGGGGGTGTCAGTAAATTACGCATCTGGTAATGTAATGAACCAATTCTAAATCACTCCCTCTACATAACATTGTGTCGCGACGCCTGCAGAATTGCTGCCTTGACGCCCAGGTAAAGAGCCGTCGGACGGCCCTCTAGATACTGCGTTTTTTTTTTTTTGATGGATCGCGAGCACACAAAGAATATCTTAGCGTTTTCTCGCGCAGACCGGATAAGCGCTCAGCCGTGTAACTTGTAACGCCCTGCATTTCGAGAAAAATGCAGGTTTCGCAGAAGTTCCACTTTTAATCGTTATAATATCGTAAATGAAGATCATTGGTCAAAGGAAATTTTGAGAAACTAAAAATTAAGAAAAATATAAAAATGACGGAAAATTGCGAACCGTATAACGCCCTGCATTTCCACAATAGTGCAGATTTTGCGGAAATTACACTTGGAATCATTATCATAGCGTAGATGGAGATAATTGGCCTAACAAAATTTGCAAGAACTAAAAAACAAGAAAAATATAAAAAATACGGAAAATGGTCAGCTGTGTAATGCCCTCCATTTACAAAAAAAGCAGATTTGGCGCAAGTAACACCTTTGATCATTATATTATTGTAAATGGAGATAATTGGACGGACAGGTCAGAAAAACCGAGAAATTTGGCTCTAAAATACTCACATTCCAGAGAAGCGGCATAAGACTGCTGCGCATTAGTAGACAATTCTTTGAATTTCTGCATTTTTTTATAAGTGGCCTCGTTTCATTCGCGCTTCTGTTATTAGCGAGTTATAATGTTGTACGCGGAAGTGCAAGGTCGCGGTGCCGCATTTTCAACATTTTCAAGGCAGTTCACCAAAACCATAGCACTTGGGCATGAACGCACCCTTGTGCATCATAAGTTTAGACCACGGAGCTATATAAACAGGAGCGCCGACTTCGCTCTCTCCGGCGGGCTCTTAATGTCCATCACTCGCGGAGCACAATGTAGATGGCGCATCGAATGGCGCAGCACCAGCGTTCCCCGTAAGCCGGCGGGCGCGTTGGCGGAAGGCATTCCGTCGGCTTTTGTCGTCTGCTTTGGCGACGATAGTTTTTGGCGCGAGTGCTTTGGGCCTGCTTTGGCGCCGCTTCGCGTTCATTGCGCTCCTCGTTCGCACGGCTTGATTAACTTGTTCGACAGCACCTTCTGGGTAACCCGGACCAGAAGGAATTGAGTGGTCGTACGACAAAGACACGTTAAGGATTGGTTTGCATGGCGGGAAAGCAAAATGTAGAGACCACATATAGACATATAACTGCTATACAAACCCCACCTTTCGCACAGTGCTTGCCGTAAATGTGACTCCGTTTTGTAAATTTGTGAATACCAATTCGGCTGTGTTTTAACAGGTTTTACAAAAGACGAAAGGACCAACTGGTTCCGATCAATAGCGATTATAAAATTTGCCGCAGCTTTCTCGCAGTTGTCCAACTTACGTCCGAAACAGAGTGTGCCTAGAACACGGACCGGCACTCACACGCTCATCAGAAATGTAACAGAAACGCAATAACATCACCCGTGAGTGCCCGCGACGTAGCAATCTGCTCAAGATCAAGGCCTTGACAGTGCGGTCTTTTCACAAGCCTTCATTTCGCGATATTTGAATTCGTCCGGACCCGGTATCTCTGAGGTGATGACTCGCCGAAGGAAAAGGTTTGACGAGCCGGTTGTTTTGCTGGTCAGCCGCTTATAAAAAAAAAAAAACACGCCGGGGAAACTTGGTAGGCCCACAATCGCAGCCATACAAATCGCAGCACTTTATTTGGAGTCCGCGGCGTTATCGACGAGATAACACGAGCGCAGAACGACAGTGAACATCGGGCGCTAAGTTGCGGCACGAGTTACAATGAAGATTGCGTTTGATATTCTTGGGTGCCTTATCAAGCTGACAGTGTTTTTTTTTATACTTAATGTACAACAGGGCAGCCGTCCAATTCAATCAATAGAACCGAAATGTGCATCATTGTCGTTTGCTGATGAAGACTCCGGGCGACCCTTATAAGCGTTGTTCATGCGCAGAAGCAGCATAAATAATTAAACATGCGGCTGGAGAGCGGGCTAACAACAGAGGGTAACTTTTGCGATGCATCGATTTGTCGTAAGCAGAATCACGCTAGACTGTATGTTGTGGCGTTGCATATTACTCTTGCTCATTCTTTGGTGCTTCTGAAGTCGTCGTCGTTCAGTTGCGTCTTACATCTGCTGGGTTAGTAGAATATTCTTAGCGGGTCTTCATAATGTCAGAATAAACACTCCCTGATAGGAAATAAGCGACCGCCACGTATGCGGTGGCGTGCATATATCTGCGCCGTCTATTGCGGCTGAGCTCGCGGGTTCGATTCCCGGCTGCGGCGGCCGCTTTTCTGATGGAGGCGAAAAGCAAAAACGCCCGTGTGTACGAGATTTCGGCGCACGTTAAAGATCCCCAGGTGGTCAAAATGAATCCGGAGCCCTCCACTATGGCGCGCCTCATCGCCTGCGTTGCGTCGGCGGGTTAAACCCTACAATAAAAAAAAAAATATTGCGGCTGAGCACGGGTGTTTAAATTCCGCGCGTGAACGCATTCCTTCTGCATAGTAGGACATACATAAGACAGACGTCGCTGCGAAAGAAAAGACGCCTCTGGGGAGTGCGAAGAAGGGAAGGAAGGGAAGTACAGAGGCAGAGCGACGAGAGGGCGAACGAAGGAGGAAGAGAGCAAAGGGAAAGCTGGGCGGCCGATGGCGCGTGGACATTATCGGCCCGAGCAAATGATTTTTTCTGGGCCACAGTCGGCGCTCCTCTATCTCGCTCCGTGGTTTAGACCATATAAAACAATGCCACAAATAAATGGGTTGCAATGGCTGCAATTGCACTAACACATTTGTAATTTGTGCACTTCTGGAACATCTTCATGACCTCAGTTTTCATGCGATGATGTCTCGCCTTTATAGTCTCAGTGTTTTGCCACCTGATTTATCAGACCTCAATGCACATACCATGAAATAATAATAAAAAAACTCCCTATATTCATAATGGTATGTTGCAAGCAAAGCTGTAAAGCAAGTATCTGTTCACCTTATACCTATCCGGATCTTGAAGTGATAGTCTACTCATACAAGCTTGGGACACGAACAGAGAACTGAGTTGGATATGTAAATGTTAAGTATTTTGTCATTCCCGAATTCATGAGAATGCACAAATGTGAGATGAAAATTACATAAATGACATCATGTCGAAGGAACGATGTTTTCTTTTTATTTGATATCCAAAATACAAATGTGAACACAGAAGACTTATACTGAAATAACAAATACAAATATTAGCAGATTGCCCTTGTGGAACACACAAATGAAAATCTCTTTTTGTGGAATAGCAAATAATGACCCGTCAAGATAAAATTATTGTTTTCATTCATGGAATTTTCAGCAGCTTGCTGCTTACAAAACAGGGAGGATACTCTTCTTTTTTGCACCCTACTAACTACATAACGCCCAACGTGTGGCCTAAAGCTGACGGGTTTCTCATTTACTTAATGTATTATATTACAGAACTAAGAAAAAGTACATTGTCCGGGCTTCAATTATGGTCCAGGTACACCCCTTCCGATGATGTAGATGGCCTTTGCAGAATCACCCCAAGCAATCTTTGGCACGGGAGCTGTTGCTTGTGGAATGTCGTCGCACTGGAATGGAAACAGCGTTTTAAGCATTTCAAAAACGTTGAGTCACAGGTAGCAATCTGTTGTGTTGGCACTGCGTGAAGAAAAGAAACGGCAGGTGAAAAAAAATCGCGCCAATCCACCCCGTGAATGTGGTTGGAAAGCAAAGCTGTAAACGGCACGCACAACAATTACCCATGCGACGTCACTTAAATTCACTCACATCGCTCTACAAATAGTAAAACCAGAGAGAAGTGAAATGCACTTAACAACACCATTTATTACGTCAAAGAGATATTCTTGGTAAGGTTAAATCAATGCATTATGCTTGAACGGTGGTTGGTTGAGTTGTATTGGTGTAGCACAAGAGTGGAAACTTTTTTTATAAAATTAAAGTAAGCTCCAACACGGTGGTAGACGATCTGACTTCTCCGTCTCTGCGCCGCGGACGGAGGCAACGACATTTGCGGCAGAGACGGTGGAGGAGCAGGAAGAGGAAGAAATACTTCTGTTCAGATTTCTGAACGGCCCAGAGTGCAGCCCAGGAGAGTGATTCCTTCTCCTGTGGGGCCCATGCGCAGTCTGCGTGGGCTCTGTTCTGTCCACCCGCTGAAGCTGAGTAGGTACAGAGGGCCTGGACAGCAGCATCTCCAATTGCTCTGGTTGGGTAGTTGACGGAAAGAGAGGAGGGTGCTCAAGGCTAAAGTCGCACACCCCGATTACGGGGCGGAGTGTTCCTACTTGTGAGCAAAATTTACATTCAGCGTCGTAGCGATTCGGATGCATTAAGTGAAGACGCGTAGGCTGTGGGAATCAGCCCGGATTGTATGAGCCGTAGGGTAGTTGTTCTCTGGAAAGGTCATGGTAAGACGAAGGTGCGGTCTGTCTCAGAAGGCGATAATGTTGGGTTATCTCCCTGAACGTGACAAGCGGGTGACTGTCCTCGTGCAGCTCCATAGCACGGGAGGTAATGGCGCAGGCTTGTTGGGTGGGCGTATTCGTTGCCCTCCATTGAAGCGTGAGGGGGTGTCCAGATGAGCTGAATGGAACTGTTTGGGGAGTGGTTTTTTAGCACGCGCAGTGCAGGTCAGGACACCCAACCCGACTGGTAATTCCAGTAGGCTTGCTGGGAATCGATTTTCAATTGATTGATTGATTGATTGAAGGGTTTAACGCGCCGACGCAACGCAGGCGATGAGGCGTGCCGTAGTGGAGGGCTCCGGATTAATTTTGACCACCTGGGGATCTTTAACGTGCGCCGAAATCTCGTACACACAGGCGTTTTTGCTTTTCGCCTCCATCAGAAAAGCGGCCGCCGCGGCCGGGAATCGAACCCGCGACCTCGTGCTCAGCAGCGCAACGCCTTAGCCACTGAGCCACCGCGGCGGGCCTTGCTGGGAATCGGTCACTACCCTCCGAACCCATGGTTGAGTGAGAGCCAGGGTGATGGCTGCCTCTTCTGCTGCCGTCATTTCTTGGGTCCTAAGCGAGGTACACGCAAGGAGGTTGGTTCTGGGGGTAGCCACGATGATGGCGTATTGCTGCCCTCGATGTTTGGAGGCGTCTGTGTGGATAACTGCATGATCCCCACCGAGGGTGGTGTTTAGCGCTTGAGCCCGTGCTTTCGGTGACCCTCGTCATGAGAGGAGTTCATATTTCTTAGCGAAGCGAGCATCCTTAGTTTCACTCGCCAAGAGTCTGGGAGTACGTCAAGTGGAGTGACATTCTGGGCTGCCCAGCCAATCTGGTGAAGCATGCGGTTACCCACCCCAGTTCTGATTCGGACCTTCTGGTTAGAAAGATGGCCTTATATCAGGTCTTCCATCGTGTTGTGGAGCCCCATGCTAAGCAGCCTCTGTGTGGACGCACTCATGAGAAGACCAATGGCCTGCTCGACTGCCTTTCTAATCATTATATAAAGCATCTCTATGTCCTCCTTGTCGAGAAGAAGACAGTGGGTTGACGTAAGTGACTCTCGAGAAGACAAAAGCTTCAATTAATCGAAAAGTAGCGGATTCCTTTAGGCCTCGCTACTTGGTGGCAACTCGCCTGATCATGTGTACGATTTGATTAATGCTATTTTTGAGGCGCTGCAAGGAGACGTCACTCTTGGTGTTAGCGTGGAGATGTAGGCCCAGGATCTTGATGCTGGGGCTTGATGTGATGGCCTGGCCATCAAGGAGTATTTGAATGTATTCCTTGATTTGGCGTGAGGGCGGACGACAAGGAGCGGTGATTTTTTACGAGAACACTGGAGGCCACAGGCTTTAGCACATTGGCGTACTAGAAGTGAGATGCCATGCATTGGTGTGAGCTTCCTTTAACTTTTTAACTCTTAGCACATGAGCAAGGTGCGACCAGGGCCGCTAGATGGGCGTGAGCGTGAAAGCGTCACGCACGTGAAAGCACGTGAAAGCGCGTGAAAGCGTCACGCACGTGAAAGCACGTGAAAGCGTCACGCGACCGCGTGACGCTTTCACGTGGCATTCAGCGAGAACGCAGGGGGAAAACCCATAGATGTGCTTGGTGAGTACACCACCGGTCTTCTACGTCTTCGCGTGGGCTCATAGCTAAAGCGGTAAGACAACGGGCTCCCGCTTTGTTAGTCTATTGGTTCCAGGTTCGATTCCCGGCGGAGGCGGTAAATTCTTTTATTTGTTCGCTGGAGTTTTCTGGTGACACCAACGGCCGCGAAAGAACCCTTGTGGGGTAGAGGTAAAAAGCTTGGCTTTAAAAGTGACCAGGTACAAAATGGTGGCGTTATTTATCGGCGGTACAACAGTATAGCCTGAAGGGGCGCAGCAGAAGTATCACCAACGCGTTAGCAGATATGTGAAAATATCATAAATCAGGCAAGTGCATCGCTGTAGTTTAGGCAATTATTTCTTTCTTACTGCTTGTAGATTCAAACGCTCTCCAAAATGACGTTTTCTTCAAATGCATAGAAAGCCGACCGCTTCTTCAGTGCAAAGGCGTGCGAGAAAACGTTGCCATAATTTTTTTTTTGACGCCAACACGTCAATTGGGCGTCGCAAAGAAACTCTGTTCGCTGTTACATGCGGAGGGTAATGTGGCCTAGTTTCTTTTTATGAAACAATTCCCCCCAATAGTATAGCGCAGAACATTTTATTCAAGATCGAACAAAATGGCCAGCAATATCTTTTGCTAAAGCATAGGTAAACTGCGCGCACCGAGCAACAGCCAGGGAATCTGTAACGACATTAGAAGCCACCGCTTCGAGCGACCTCCACGCCGGCGCCGCGCCGCGTTTGCACTGCCAATGCTATCATGTTTCTGCAAACCGCGAGTTGACACTCCAGACAGACGACAGCCGTGGCGAACACAACAAGATGGGGGCTGGTGTTACTCATGAATGTTTCTTTCTGTGAAAATTTTACCACTTAAACGCACCGTAATGAAGTTTACAAATCGCCACAGAATCCACACTACTCAACGCGTCAGAAAAGTCACTAGCCGAAACGACGACGCGAAAACCTAGTTACGAAAAAACGTTACATAACTTTTTGCTACGCCTACCGAAAATGACAAGCAGTGCCCATGGAATATTGAAACATACAAAGTTCAAACTGGGCTTTATATGCCTTGACCTGGACGATGAAAGGCGTGTAAAAATGCAATTTCATTTTGGCACCATGGTACTCATTATGGCAACGGAAGTACCTCACATGTGCAAGCGTTTTCATTTTTGCCTGGATCCCAAAACGGCCGCCGCACTGGGAAACCGAACCTTCCCTATAACTCAGGTCAAATTTACCGTACGGCCCAGGCTATCGAAGATCGGTTTTGGCGCGGGCCTCTTACGACGACGAAAAAGGCGTAATTTCGTGGCCCTTACTAGTTGTCTGCCAGCACTAATTCTTACAGTCTGCGTCCCCCGGGCTATGCCACACAGTTGGCTTGACGTGGCGCCGCTGCTTTGCTTGCGTTCCCGGTGGCCCTAATAAACCCATCGCATTCTCAGTTGTTTCCACTGTTACACCGACCTCGAAGCACACATTTGATGTCAGCGGAAGCGAACGTGGTCAAGAAAGTGTGAACGCTCGGAACTAAGTATGAACTACACAGAGCACCAGTTAAAGCGCGGGACCCCAACCTGCTTCACGCTGAAATTCCTCGCACGTGCGCGATAGAGACAAATCACCGGACCACTACTTGCCGCGCGGCGCGAACTTTTTTCCACTCCTAGTGCGCATGTGCGCGCCAGATTTTTTAAAATGTTTTTCGGCTTTTGCCGCATCGTCGGGCGCGCGTCGTCGGCCACCGCAAAGGAAACTCACGGGCCATTGTGTGAGGAGGAATACGCCCATGCGCCGCAAGCCACACATATCGCTGGGAGCTTCACGATTGCCCCACTTTTTTATTTATTTCCTGGGGTCAGGCTGTCCACTAGTTTATAGCCGTGACACGGACCGTTAGCGCAGCAGATAAGCGTGCTGCAACCACCTGAGGTTTCGTCACGGAAAAGAAGTCTGCCAGGGCCTCTTATATCACGCTATTGAGACTGCCCACCGCATATAAATAGGACGCCATCCGGGACGCGACTAAGAGTGTACGGGAAGATGGTGTAATTTTATTAGATGTGACGGAGCTATGTCCCTCCCTTGTCGTTGTTGCGCCGTCCACACCCCCACTGCGCATGCTCGGCTTGCTGAACGCCCGCTGGTGTCTTACCCTTTAATGGCTCCTGGAGCGACAGTGTTACCGGTGTCTTCCTGGGCCGGCCCGAGATGAGCCGAGCATGCGCAGTGGGGGTGTGGACGGCGCCACAACAAGGGGGGGACAGCCCCGACCATGAGATGCTGGAGGGACAGTGTTGCGGTGTCTTCCTGGGCCAGCACGAGACGAGCTCGCTTCCCCTTAAGGGGATCCTGGAGCGGCAGTGTTGCCGGTGTCTTCCTGGGCCGGTGGATGGACGGACGACAGACGACGGACGACGGAGCCGAGAGCAAGATATGCTTTGCATCTAAAACGCTTTCTTAACAATTTTTTCAAGCTATAGTTTCATTGCCTAAACATAATGCATCATATTCGTTTCGCTTAAAAAGTTACCGATTACGAGGAAATTGGACGCACGCTCCTACACACACACATACACACAAAACCTGCAGAAATTCAGAGAATTATCTACTAATGCGTGGCATTCTTACGCCGCTTGTCTACACTGCGAGTTGTTTACAGCCAGATTTGGCAGTGATTAGCCAGTTACGTAGGGTTATTTTGTTATTCGCCAATGATGTAAATTTACACCTTCAAAGCGATTGAGTGTCTTTACTTCGCCAATTATGTATTTTTTCCGCAGATGCAAAGCGTAGTGAAGGGTTGGTTAGTTTTTGCGATTTTTTTCATTCGAACATTCATTCTCCTCTTCCCGGCTTTTTAGTTTAGCCTTCGGTTTTTAGAGGGAATGTATAAGATGCATATGTGTGATTTTGTCAGTTCATTGTATAAACATTGTTTATATTTTTTGTATTTTATTTTTCAGCTCGATGAATTATCTCCATTTCCGCTATTATAATGATTAAAGTGTCCTCCAGTCATACACTGTTGTGGAAATGCAGGGCGGTACACGGTCCTGGCTGTGGGGGTACTTGGTAAAGGGTGTTACGCATTAACATTCAGTGCCCTTCCGGCGTGTGCGGATCGATGACCACCGAAGCTGGGCGCAGCCCAAGGAGTCCACGAAACGACGCACGTTCGTTTGTAATTTGCGATTGAACATGCTTCCTAGTTAATTAGCTGAATGAAACTTGCAAGGACTCAAGCTGTGTTCTAACGTAAAAACATGGGGCTGTCCGTTTCCCTCGCGCAGAAGCGGACGGAAATTGCACATCATTTACAGCTTCAGCGTGAACAATGCAATTATGAAAAGTAAATAAAACTCACATAATGATACAGTCTTCCTAGCGGCCAATTGTCATGAAATTTGTTTAGGGATGATCTTGATAAAACGAGAGTTACAGCCGTTTTCTGTAACCATGCTCTCTCCGTAGACGGCCTTGTATTGACAGCGAACTGTAATTCTGCAACGTTGGCCAAGGACGCGGGTTCGAACCCCGGCCGCGCGGCCGCTTTTCTGATGGAGGCGAAAAGCGAAAACGCCTGTGTGTTCGAGATTTCGGCGCACGTTAAAAATCCCCGGGTGGTCAAAATTAATCCGGAGCCCTCCACTATGGCGTGCCTCATCGCCTGTGCAACGTCGGCACGCTAAACCCCCCAATCAATCAATCAATCAATCAATCAATCAATCAATCAATCAATCAATCAATCAATCAATCAATCAATCAATCAATCAATCAATCAATCAATCAATCAATCAATCAATCAATCAATCAAGCAATCAATCAATTCTGTAACGTTTACAACTAACTATTACAAGTAAATTAAACTTGACATAATAGTAGGTTCGTCTAAACGGCCAGGTGTCATATAATTTTTTTGTGATAATTTTGATAAAGCAAGAGTTACAGCCACTTGCTGTAATCATACTCCCTCCGTGAAAATTTCCGTTCTACGCCGATTTTTCTCCGCGCCGCACGGGGTATGGGGAAGACGAGACCCACAGAAATTCGTTGTAAAAGCGACAGACGGTACGGCTGCCCCAGCCATAGAACATCGTGTAAAGCATCGTACTTTCTTGTTTATCAAGCGTGGTCTTATATAGTGACCGTTGTATCTTTCCTGCGCCATAGTATCACGTCGTTCCAGATGCACAGTTAGGGAGAGACACAAATTTTACGCCAAAATTTTCATTATCGGACATTTCTACATTACTGCAAAGTTAGCTTTTCTGGCATAATTATAAACTTACACAGCTTCTCCCAAAATTCCCAACGTTTAGTATTACCCTGTCGGTACATCGTCTTACCATTGCTCTTTATGGCCTGGCACGACTAGCTGGGGCCGCTTTTGATACAAAAATACAACGAGCACGTTTTGTAACGTGTATTTGACAAACCTGGCCGAGAGGCACCCCTCGTTTGCCTCTTTTTTGCGTCGTACTAGAAGAATTGAACAACTAATACACGTTTTGGTAGCCTAAAGCTACCTAGAAAATACCAAACTATCCTTGTTTTCCGCAAGAATGCGCAGAATCGACCTAAAAGAAGACGTTGCAGCGAAAGAAAGTTGTCGAAGATTTTTAGAAAAAAAAAAAAAGACGGGCCATCTTCACTAACGGAAAACCTGAGGAGGGGCGAAGCATGCAGCGTATAGGTGGTATTCATTGAAAAGTTTATCTGTCGATTTATTCGCTTGGCAACACATGGCCGCTGCGCCACCGACATGGCGCGGCTTGTGCCGTGCCACTGCGCCCGCACGCAAAAAAAAAAAAAAAAACCCCGGCGTGCGCCGTCTGCTCCGTTTCAACCCGATTCTCAACGGTGTTTTTTTTTTTTTAAATTCTCAACGGTGGTGTCAACAGAGACGTTTTTTAATCGCACTCACAATGGACTCGAGGCATTACTTTGCGTTCGCTGGGGTAGACGCACTCACATGGTTGCCAGCATGCGTGCCTGGCCAGTGAATACAAGCCAAATGTGTATTCTTGGCGCCTTGGGGTCTTTGCCCACTGAAATGAAACCGTTTGGCGGTAGAGTATACAGCTTTGCCCTAAACGTCTCGTGTCTTTGAAGCACGAAGCGTTCTAGCGCGAGGCGTTGGAAAACGAGTGTCCCGGTGTTTTAGTACCGTAACTACATGAAACGACGACGACAATCTGAAGCGCCGACAGCCCGAGCTCCTAAATAAATTCGAATCACGCCGACCATGCCCACCCCCTCATCCTGCACTCACAAACGAAGAATCCCGCATCTGGCGATGTCTCTGAACAAATACATTCTATAACGGCCCCACGCTCTCTCATATCTCCCCCAGCCGTTTCACCTATAACTGCCCCGACTGCCACACCCCAGGCACAACCCCCCACCTCGTATTCTTCTGCCCACATCACCCCTCTTCACTCCCCTCACCTACTCCCGAGCAGTGGGAATGCGCGCTGACCAGCTCAGACCTGCAGGACCAGCAAAACCTGATCCGGCGGGCCACCCGAGCAGCGACAGCACGCGGCTACCTGGACTAAGGCGGCCGCCCATCTGCTCTAAATATGTAAAATAAACGTTTCTTCCTCCTCCTCCTCCTGGGGCTCGAACTGACGATACTAGCGTAAAAACCGTCGAGTCTACTGCTAGGGCACCAAGACCGAACAGCGAATTCTCCTAAGTAGTTGCTCAAGAGATTAGAAAGTGTTTCAAGCGAACCAGTATATGGCGCTAGTGGGGGGTGCGTCTAAGCGGCCACGTTTGTAAATCACGCTTCCAGGCCTGGACAGGTATACGACGAATGTCAGAGGAGACGTGGTTTGGTCTAAGCTTGCTCTGTGCTTCTTCTTAGGCTTGAGATATTATTATAAAAAAAATACAGCGATACAGCTCAAGCAAAGCAAGTCGAGGAGATACTGGAGTAAGCGTTTTTCATTAATTTTTTTCGTTTCCTTACTCTCTAAATTTTTTCGCGCTTAGCAAGCGTGAGTGTCGGCGATTTTTTGCCCGCTTGTTCCAAGCATGATGGGCTTTCACGCTAAAAAATGACGCTTGCTAAGCGTTACTCGCGGGATGCGTAACGCTGGCGAAGCGTGAGTAAAGGTTATTTTTTGCACGCTTGTTTTAGGCGCGCTGGTGAACTATCACGCTAAGCGCTCACGCTTTCCATCCGTGACTGGTGACCTTCCTAAGGCTTGAAGGTGAACAAGAGCATTTGTACTTACCTTATGCGGCGTTCTCCAACTGTGCATAAGATGAGACTCTGACCGTCAGAAATCATTTAAAAAGAATGCTAAAAGAAGGCAATAGTTGCTGTGCTGTATTTATGGTCTGGGTATCTTGGAGCCCCCATTAAGCCTATAAACACGGCAGAGCAAACATTATCTTCTTTCAGCTTTCTTTTTAAGTGGCTTCTGGCTGTCAGAATTTGCGTCTTATGCACAGCTGGAGAGTGCCGCATAAGATAAGTACAAATTCTCTTTTTCACCTTCACTAAGCGTTAGGAAGGTCGCCAATCACGGATCTATAAGCCTCACGTTGCGATTGCGGCGTTAATTCTTCGTTATACACGACCGCAAACTTAGTAGTGTTACCACAATGAGGGGGTTTAGGATTGTCTATTGATAAACCCAAGCGCTTTTGAAGGCAGTGCAATACAAACTTTCATAAAGCATAAGTGCACCTAATGAATCCCATACAATTAAGCGTGTGATGTGCATTCTTTCGGCGTCAGTATACCTATACGTTCGTGAAGAAAATTGAGTGAGGAAATCTGTGAGGATTACTGTGAAGGTTGAAATTGTGAATCAAAGCCGAGGACAAGAAATTTAAACAAATTTTACATTTGACTGAAACTTTTTATTCGCTCTAAGTTACAAGAATGCTTTCATACAGAGAAACCCGAGAAAGATAGGAACTATAAAATAGGCTCCAGATGAACAATTGATGCCAATTTAAAGCGGCACGTGAACTCTGCTATGAATTTAAATCAGACGAAGTGTAGTTTCATCAACAAATCGCGTACATTTTCAGGGCCCACGGGATCACGTCGATGCCATAACATGTAACTACTACCCCAATGAATCCTAGCAACTGCACGAAAGCGGACGGTACTTAACGTCTTTTATGTAGCACACACACGAACACAGCAACAAGGCTTTTTTCCAGTGGCGTGTACACTTGCAACTTCAGGAATTCATTGGGTTCTGCCGTGAAACCTGGAAAAGAAAAAAGTGGCTTCAATATAACATTTATAAACTGATGCGTTCGAACTGTCACACAACACGCGAACTTCTGCCGCGATGTGCAGCACAAACCCACACATTTTTATTGTGGCATTAAAGCGGCTGTGTACAATAGGACACGATTTCTTTCAACGCTTCGTAATGTTCGCGTCGACTGTGTGAATTTGCGGTATACAATATTTTTCGTCGTTTTCGAGGCGCTCTGCGGAGGACGAAAGAGCAGGCAACTCGTTCACCGGCGCTATTGGCGATGAGATGTTTGAGTGGCGCCCCCTGGCTCTGACGTCGGCTTAGGGACTCGCGCCGCTGTCGTCTGCTACACGCCGCTTGTGAGGGGCAGCAGTGCCTGCGCTAGAAATCACCCGCTTTGATGCTTTAGGGCATCAAAAGCGTGTTTCTAGTAATTCAGTTATTTTTGCCAGCTTCTGACACATCTAAATAACTTCAGTCTGTATCCCCCCCAAGTTTGCAACACTTGAAGAGAGAGAGAACAACCTTCTTGAGAGCCTCGGTCAGAAGATCGTTTATAACTCGTCCTTCCTGGCATATTCGCGGGGTTTAGCGCTCAGAGCTCCTCAATAAGTATTCGAAATGCATAGGCTTCCCTGAATTGTTTTTGAGATGCTCTTGTTAGGTGTTCGCAACGCATTAGTTTTTCTGCACCATCACAAATGTCTTATTAGTAGGTTTGGGAATGTTTGGTAGGCTCACGAAGATTGTGCGTATATTTTCTTAAGGCTGTATGGCATACATTCCCTTTTTCACAAATTGGCTTTCGTTATGAATGCGTGCAAGAAGATGCATATCCGCAGCGTGCGTTGCCTATTCACATGCAAATACAAAGAGAAGGTTTGTGCTACGCCACCGCGATCGCGCCCCAGGCAACGTTGTCCAGAGTACTCGAAGGCGTCTTTTGTGCTCCGAATTTCTACAGTAACCGTCATTGTCATAACGAGCTGACTCTCAACCCAAACAATTATGACTATATTACGGTGTTAGAGGTGTGATATACTAGCTAACCGACGCAATAAATAGTATCCGCGCATATATTGCAAGAATTGAAACTCAAGAATATTTCCAAAAATCTCTTTATTGCTTGCCACCCATTCGAGGCGTAAGAAACAAATCCTAGTCTACTCGAGATGGCGTTCTATGAATCGAAGAAAATTACTCTTACTATCTTGTCCTGGACTGAGGACCTGGCCCACTAATCAGTTCGATTTTACTGTTAAATTAAGTTTTCTCCTCCTTCGCCTCCTTCGCCTCCTTCTTCTCCTCCTCCTCCTCCTCCTCCTTCTCCCTTAAGCGCAGTTTTTCTATTACGCATATCTGAATATTGGGGAGATAAGGCTGTGAGAAATGTACTGAATTTCCCTCCAGGTATGAACAAGCATAGTGTTACTGTATCTTTACCGTAGACGTGACTTGTATTGATCAAAACACCTCCATACTGGTTGGAAACCTGGTATAAAGCCAGCACGCGCCCGTACTTACAGAAGGTGAAGGTTGTTTGGAATTCAATTTACATTTTTTGCGTGCCATAGCGCATGTCGGCATACTTTCATGCCATGACAACGTAAAGTGATGTGATGCAACACTTTCGAGCGTTCGGCAAGGTTCGCAATCGCAATGCCTTCTGCCAAAGCCGACAGCCCCAAAGGCCTGGAATTTGTTTTGGTCTTGTATTTTAGTTGTTGTCGGTTACTAGCACCTGGCTGTTTTCTTTGTTAGAAAGATTGCTCAATACAGAAGCTGACGCCTAGCTCCGACTCTTCGCGCTCCGCACAGGACCGACTTCGCAAGGAATGGGGTGACGCCGGCAATGTTTATTCCGTAGCGGTATCCAAAAGTATACTTAAACTCACGCCCTGAGCTAGTTTATGTGATTTTAAGTCTATTGTTATGATAAAAAGTTACGCACTCGCAAAATCTGGTGCGCACAAGCATCAGACGTCAACTGCGCGCAAAGAAATAGCGGGGAGAGCGAGCCCGAGTGAAGCAGACGACATCTGCGAGAATCCCTAAGCTGACGTCACGGAGGCGCGCTTCGCAGCGCCGCCCGTGATCGAGCTCACCGCCAATTGCACCTCCTCGCCCGAGAACGGGCACCGACGCGAACCGCGAGCGCGGCCGCGAAATTTACCGCCAACGAGCCAAAGATGCCCAGCGCGAGGCGCCGAGACCGACGTGAACCGTACGGCGAACGAGAAAAACTACTCACAGCCATGACAACAAGCAACGCACTTTCTTCATTCCTCCCATCTTTCCCGGTCGACCACATGACCCGTGTCAAACCGAAGCTATATTATACATTGATTACAAGGCCTGACACTAATGCGAAGTTCCGAGGTCAATAGTAAGATCTATATTCGGAAAATAGTTCTACAATATACACTGAGATATTTGATTACCCGGGTACTCCAAGCGACCGTGCATGACAGCTGACTGCCCATTGTAAGAACGTCGTCCGGCCGGAAACGTGGAGTGCGTAAGAACGGCGTCGTGTCGCGCGAGAATTACCCGCAGTGGACACTCGGTCTCCCCGCACCTACCGCGCAGCACTCCACGCGGGCCAGGTTGTTCCTTCTTCCTCACTTTTTACCACAAGGTAGCGATCATTGTGCACAGTACACACTTGAGTGGCAAGCAGACACGACGCACAAAGCGCCTGCTTCGGCCGGTGCCTAAAACGGCTCCAACTCCGTTTTCCCGCCAAAATCGCTGACGCGAGCGCTACCTTTCAATGCCTTCGCGTGAAAAAAAGAAAAAAAAAAGAAAAGAAGCGCAAGCCCCGGCAGCATGCAGCCACACGTCACACGGAAACCTTGGGGATATGTATCACGGTATGTATGTGCGTGATGAAGAAAGGCACGATTGGCGGCGCGGAATTTTTCTAAGCGTGAGTTTTCCAGCTCAAACGCGTACAATTTTGCATCACGCTTAAAAGTAAGCGAATGTGGGTTTTCGACCCGCTTCATGCTTGGATGGAAGAAAACAACGCGTATTTTGAGTCACGTGGTGCTAAAAATGAAGTTTACGACTCTGAGGAGCGTGTTTCACGCTTACTACGTGCGATCAATTTTAGAGTGTATATTCTAGGTAAAATCATGCACCCGCAAGCGATTTTAACATCAGTCTTTGAAAATTTATCTGGGAAATATGTCTGGCGCTTAAACCATAGCAGTGGCGCTCGTGCGCATCAGAAATCGTAAAATTACCATAATTATTCTCCCGGCGAACGGAAGACGGAGAGCACGAAAAGGTGTGTGCACGCGGTGCGTGGCTTAGCTTAGTGCTTTGATAGCCGTCATTTCGTAAATAGATCGCTTCATCATCGTCCCACGGTTCGTGTCATTTTCCCTGCCGCCGCGTAACATATTGACGAACCTCGGGATGGGGGCGAAGCTATGTATTTCCGAAATGTCGGCCATCAAAGGACTTATCAGCCATGCCACGCACCACACACAGCTTCGTCCTTGTTCTCTTCCCCATACCGTGACAACATAATCAAGCTCCGTGATCACTTATGTTTTGCTTATCCCTGTACCTGGTTGCAAAATAATTATCGTGATTAGTATCGTCAATTTAAGCCAGAGCTCATCGTTTATTGTCCCAGTATAAACCATTCGAGCATAATCACTGTGGATAAAATCAATTACATGCACAGCGATCACGTTTTATTCTCATGACTTCACGTGCTCCTTATGATGAATTCATGTGCGCATTAACTCCTAGGGCTAATGAGTTGTTGCTTCGATTGCTGTGCTTTCATGTTTAAAGAAAACATGGATGGTGCGTCACTACAGAAACGGCTTTGGTGCGGTTTAAATATTGTCAAGATGTGTCTTCCTAAAACTTCGCTGTTTTTTGAACCCCCTTCCTGAAGTTAATGGTCACTGGCTGACTAATAATGAGGGCAAAACTAACCTTCTGCAATTTTCTGTTCCATGTATCAGACGGTGGAGTGGACGGCGACGGTCTACCTCGACGGATATGTAAGGCTCTGGTACACGGACAAAAAGGGCAAACGTTTTGAACACTACGACTACGTTTGCAATTACGTAGGCCTTCCAGGCTTCACCTACGTAAACAGAAGTGTTCCCTGCGCGGTGACAGCGAGAGGCACTATTAAGGTTGAAGGTGGCTATAACAGCCATATAAGCCTTAATGAAAAAGCCATCCCGAAAGAACGAGCGGTCCTTGAAGATACGGAATAAAGAAATACACTCGAAATACTGTAAACTGTAATTATTCAAAAGAAATGTTTGCTTGCGCGTGAGAGGTATCTGTGCTTAAAGGGACCCGGCAGCACGCATTAAGCAGCGAAAATAAACCTGCACGATGTTTAGATTACCCTGCTAGGAATACCTAAACCAAATACAGTAGAAACCCGATTATAAGACTTTCTCGTGATCGTGAAAAACGTCGTAAAATTTGGGCGTCGTAAAACCTTAAAAACAAGTGCGCCTATAAATACAGTTTCGCGCGACGAAGTTCCAAGAAACTTCAATGTAATCTACCAACTAATGCTTTGCAGGGCTCGGAAACCCGAATCACTAAAAAAAGTAAATGCGAAAAGGGTAATGCAATGCAGGTGCGAATCACGCTGTATTGAAACAAACGTTGTACTGCGGTCCACAGTCACGTTGACCGCCAGTCATGCGGATCATGGTACTCAAGATCACGACAAAAACTTGTGGAAGCCCCTTTCAGTGTAACCTCGTTGGAGATTCGCTGCTGAATGGAAAAAAAAATTAAGTGAAAGCTGTCGTGAAAGCTGTCGGAAGCGCATAGCACTGATTCGCCATAACGGGCTGCACCGCCGTTATCCGATCACTGCTATCACCTCATGCAATTCAAATTTCCCGCCTTCGCAGTGCTCGCGCGCCCCCTGCCTGAAATTGCGCCTGCGGGAGTTCTGTTCTTTTTGTGCTTGCTTGAATTTCGTTTGCTGGAGCTGTTTTGCGTCATTCCGAACGCGCCATTTTTTTTTTCTTGCGCGGCTGGCGCCTTTCTGCGTCATTTGGAACGCGCCATTGTTTTTTTTTTTTTTTTTGCGCGCGGCCGCTTTGTTTACTTACCGTACTTACCCGATTCTAACGCGCACGTTTTTTCCGGAAAAATAGGTCGAAAAATCGCATGCGCGTTAGAATCGGATACGAAACCAAAACAAAAACAGCGGAAATTTCGTCCCACCCATCGCCATCGCCATGTCAAGATTGCGCTAAACCTTTTAGCAACGATTTTTCGGACGCAGGAAGCATAGGCGCCTAGGCTTTTCTATCGGCGTTCACACAAATCGTCAAATCGTTCCACTTGCGCGCTTGATAACAGCAATGGCAGCAGCGGCTCTCACGTGTTCAAAACTAGCGGTCGGCTGAAGCGTGCGCCTCTGGAGAAGCACGCGGGATGGGCGTGTGAGGAGTGGGCCACGATCCCATCGACCATGGTTGAACGTTAGTTCAGAAGTGTGGCATCGCGAAAATGCTTGACGGCACCGAGGACGAGATGTTGTGGTCAGCGGAGAGCGACGAGGAGTGAGATGAGTGAGATTACTTCGGGAAATAAATCACCCGTTTCTCTCGCATTCGTTTTTCTTGCTCCAACAGTTCCGTGCGCGTTACAATCGGAGGGGCAAGTTTTTTCGGTTTTTTGTCTAGAAAATTGGGTGCGCGTTAGAATCGGGGGCGCGTTAGAATCGGGTAATTACGGTACTATCGTAAAAGCCAACCCAACGAGCTTTACGATCTAAATGAACGCGGGCGGTGCCGGTTAGTTATGTATATTTTGCCTCAAATGTAGCTATAGTTTTCTTTGCGCTAAACAAAGGGGGGATGTAGGATAAGAGCCAGCGGTTCACTAGTTTATAACGCTTATGACTATATAAATCACTTGGCATTCGAAGCCTCTGGGGTACGCCGCAAACGACAGCGTTACCACGGGACGCCCTGTTGCTTTACTTGGGTCCAGCGAGCGAGCTACGACGACAAAGCGAGTGC
This sequence comes from Haemaphysalis longicornis, assembly GCF_048455015.1. NCBI lineage: Eukaryota > Metazoa > Arthropoda > Arachnida > Ixodida > Ixodidae > Haemaphysalis > Haemaphysalis longicornis. The sequence goes on along the minus strand of NW_027526295.1, from coordinate 230,250,990 downwards.
CTAAAGTGCTCAGCACTTAAAATGAAGACATACACACTGCCCCAGCGACCGGTCCACAAGACGTAAAGAGCGGGGAAAGGGGTTGTACAGAGGAGCCGGCGGCTGCTGGAGGGAAGAGAAACGAAAGGTGAGACAGAAGAAAGCTGTGACGGAGAGAACCGCTTCCGCCGGCTCAAGGCTCGCGGAACAGGCCCGCGGCACTTCCATTCAGGGTGTCGGAACGAAACTAAAACCGGGACCGAGAAACGAAAAAAAAAAAAAAAAACGATAATTCTTGCGGTACGAAAACAAAAACGGAAAGTTATTATTTCGTTCAGGAAGGAAATCGGAAAAAATTTGTTTCGGTTTTCGGTTGAAGTAGCATGGTTAGTTTTTCCAGGATTCATTTAATTTCCGTGCAGCGAGGTGGGAGATTGCCCTTTATTCGCTGGAATAAAAATGTCTTTTGTCCCGCTGGCGCCCTTTCTCCTTCCGCAGGCTTGCTGTTTGCTTCCATTCTCTCCCCGTTTGGGTCGATAGGGGTACGTTGCATGCCAGTCGGAAATGTTACAACCCCGTCCTCATTGGCTTGTTTGTTGTGGGTCATTAGGTGGACAGCGTATAACTAGTACTAGGGGAGACTGGGCTCAACCCAGTTTAAAGTTGCTTTGGCAAGTTATTTTATGGTCGATCTGAGAGAGCAAGCACTGCCAGTTCAGTCATCAAAGGTCTCTTTCACCCACGGCGGTGTCTCAGTATACCTAAGGCCCTGTGCTGATAAGCCCATGGACACGGGTTCGATCCCGGTCGCGGAGGCTGCTTTTCTGATAAAGGCGAAACGTGAAAGCGCCTGTACGTAGGGTATTACACCTGTGGGAAGCAAGAAAAAAGTATTCAGGCCCGCCTCCAGAAAGGGAAACTGAATCGCTTCTTACATGGTCGCCTGGCTAGACTCAATCGGGATATTGAAGATCAGGCCACCCGCCTCACCCGGCTGAACTTGCAAACCACGTGCGATGGCATGGACTCGTAGATGGGCCTCGCCCGGACTTGGCACACCTTACGTTGTCTCCTCAACCCAGAGAATAGCAAGATAACCCAGCGTAACAACATTCGAGCTCTCCTCCACTCATGTGATGGCAGTGACAATGAGCTGCTCCAGGACATGCAGAATCGGTATATTACATCTGGCACCTTCGAACCTCTACTGCCCCCATACCGGTGTTGTGAATTAACATCGACCGCCCCATCACGACAGCGGAAGTGCGGGTGGCTGGCTATACGTCAACTGCATATCAAGTCTTTCCAGGGCCACGATGGGGTTACCGATACGACGCTCAGGAACCTGGATGATAGCTAGATTGAAGCTCTCACAATCGACTTTAATCATTGCTGGGAAACGGGAACTATCCCGGCTGACTGGAAGGCTACAAAGATAACGCTTATCCCGAAGCCAAGGAAGCAGCTACAGCTTGGAAACATCCAGCCTATCTCCCTCACCTCATGTGTGGCCAAATTGTTCGAACCAACACCCTCTCTAAGAAAATTGAGAGGGTGTTGTTCGAACACGTAGCACTGGAGTGGTTGAACAATTACACGGAGTCCTGCCAACTCTTCCCACATACTATGACCGGCTTTTGCTCGAAGTTATCCACGGAAGACGTAATGATTTTCCTTAAGCACCATATCACTGAGGGCCAGGATGCTAATACTTCTACACCCGGGCCATTGTAGGCTTGGACCTTACGAAGGCTTTCGACAACGTTCGCCATGAGGTCATCCTTCACAACCTAGCCGCTCTCCGCGTCGGAGAGCGGGCAAAAAATTACGTTCGAGACTCCTTCTCCCATCGCACCGCTAAATAAACTGTTGGTGGTATTGAATGAATCTCTAGCAATTAACATGGGTAGTTAATGCCCCACTCAAGGCTCCATTTTGTCACCTTTTCTTTTTAATGTGGCTATGATCAACTTACCCTGACAGCTTGCCTTTCTACCCGGGCTGCACCACAGCATATATGCAGATGATGTCCCTCTCTGGATGGCTGGGAGCAGCGACGGAGAGATAAAGCAAATCCCGCAAGAAGCCATCAACATCGTTACTGCCTACGAATAGGCTTAAGTTGTTCCCCGCAAAAATACGAGTTACTTGTATACAAACCCTATCTGCGGGGATACAACCGCGTGAGAACACCATCTGATATCCAACTACATGTCGGGGCTCATCCTATCACAATGGTTGCATGCCTCAGAAGGCTTGGCGTACGCATACAGGAAAATGGCTCCAACACAAACTACTCGGGTACTTCAATCAAGTACGCAGCAGGCAGCCCGGCTCATACCCCGGATAACCAACCGCTACCACGGGCTAAAGGAAGCGAGCTTACTGCGCCTGGTGCAAGCCTTCATCATTAGCCGTATTACCGATGTGGCTCCATTTCTGGATCCCAAGAAAATTGAGAGAGGCAAGTTGCATTATCCGCAAAGCCTATAAGCAGGCCTTAGGCATCCCCATCTCAGCTTTTCCTAGCTATGGTAGCCCACAACTCTCTCGATAAACTTGTGGAAGCGCCACGCATTACGAAACTCCAACGGCTCTCCGGGACCACGACAGGCCACTTCATTCTGCAACAGTTAAACATCGAGTACCTCACACAGCACGGAGGTAAGGTGGCGGTGACGGACGATCAGAGGGATACACCATTTTCCTTTTTAGAGGTAGGCGCCGCCATTTGCTTTCTCTGAACAGACGCTAGCGCCGTCAATGAAGCAAACGCCGAAACCGCCGCGCTGGGCTGTTAAGTGTCCGTGCGTTAACAGTGAACCGTGGTGGTTTAGCGTTAAAGTTAGCAGTTGCAGTGCTGGTGTGTGTGGGTTCTGTTTTGTTTTCACCACCTGCGGGTGGATTTTCGGTCCTAATTCGCTGCTAGAGTGGAAGATGCCGACCCCGGCTGTTGCGAGCAGCAGTAACAGTGGTGCCGGTAGCGCTCTGCAGTTCCGCGATGCAAACGTGACCGGTATGGCACCGACTGACATATAAATTGATATCGGGAAGCAAATACGTATTTACAATGCCACCATGCATGTTTTGTTCAGCGATTAGTCATGTCTACGGAAGCGCGGACGTCGAATGCGGAGCGCGCACAGCGTGTGGGTCACGCTGACCCGCGCTCGCGATGGACTTCCGACGAGGCGATTTCCACGCTGTTGACTTTGCAATACAATATAATCTTTCGTAACTAACTTATGACGGTTACTGACGAGTGTGAATTGATTGGGCGAAAAAATAACACGACTGCACAACCAGTCAAATTACTACTTGATGGTTGTGATTATGATTGGCCGAACTCTGCGCAGCGTGAGCGCCCTGTTGCTTGGACCCAATCTTTGTGGACCCTGTGCTTGCGCCATGAACGTTTTACGCGATCAGCAGTGGGTGTTTTGTAATTGTACTGCATTAGACTCCGCGGCAACGCAAAAGGGTGAGAAACTTTTCCTTCGACCGCGTGGGAGCTATTTTCCAAATGGAGCGTTCGCATATCTCGAGCTCCATTTCCACATTGTGCTGCCTGCTTGTCGTGCTATCGACCAGCAGTGTACGATGGAGACAGTTATCCTTTTATATCGTTCGGAAGTGTAATGCGTTTACCTTAAAAAAAAAGTAAACAAAACGCCGTGATTTGAAAGGCTAAATTGGATGAAAATATGATTGTTTAATGGCAATCGGCTATAATAACCGAACAATATACGCTATTTTTAATAGATTACAAGGAATTAAAAGTGATTATACTTTTATATTGTAAAGGATAAAGTTACTTCTAAAATTTCGGGAGGTTGCGTTTTGTCGCCCCTGTCGCAGCTTTGCGTGTGATAAATTGATTTTGCTTCGTCTACTTGCCGTCCAAAAGTGCACCGAACAGACCCTAGAGTTGGTGGTCGGCACAAAGTATTTGCGGTTTATCAACGGCGCCCACAGATGTCTAAACTCTGTGACCGCTGGGAAGCCATGCAGCAAAAACATATCGCAACCGCACTGCATTTCCGCCGCTCAGTGTTGTGCTGATGTGTGCTGTCGGCGACTTTTTTTTTGCTTTCTCTGGTTGTTCCCTATCCCACCACCGCACAGTGCTGATCAAGCGACGTTTGCGCCTCGAACGGCTTCGAAGCATAGGATAAAACAGTTGAAAGGTCCGCAAAAGCTAAGCGCACGGTGAGAAACACTCTTGTACTACGCAGCAGAGCACACCCCACCGAGCGATGTTAACAGCCCAGCACGCCCAAGCAACGCTGATCCGCCGGCGTGCGGGCCGCCGAGAAATCTGGTTTGCGAGTATTTCCCTCCTTTCCCGGCTGCTTATGGAAAATCCCCTTTCCCTCGAAATATGCACCCCGAGCACAACGTCGAACGCCGCCTAGCACGAGCGCAAGCCTTACAGCACCACCTGCTTCAAGGGGCCATGCAAACAAAACACGTTTGGTTCATTCGAAATATCGCCTTGTTAGAATCATACTGACACCACTTTTAACGTAAATTTCGCTCAAATAGGCCACATAAGGAAAAAAGAGAATGGCCATGCGACTCACTAGCTCATTTCCCGCTCTAGAACATATGGCGTCATATGCACAGGCGTGCGATTGGCTGAGGGTGGCAAAAGCAAACGCAAGTTAGCCAGGACTTATAAGCTTGCAGAACGAGCTATTTTCGCTTAAGTGTAATGTATATTCCTTTAAGAATGGTGGGGAAAACAATGGAAGTTACGAAAGTACACATAAAGTAAAAATACCAGTGCGTACTACTGCTGGTGCTGCGCGCTCTAGCCTAGCGCTTTAAGGTGGTCTCAGAAGATACTGGCCGATTGGAGTAAGCGACATTGTCTTACAAGATCCTTGTAATGAATGTTAATGTTGGGCCGGACCGCGTAGATAGTCACGAGCCTGGACTACGCTTTCGCAAATGCACAAACACAAACTGTAATAACTGGATTGATGTACAAAGCCGGAACACTATAGCACATGAACGGACTACACGCGGGAACACAAAGGGGCGGATGATTGCGGACAAAGTCATGAAGGAAGTCACAGCTCACAAACGGCGATCGCAGCTAGGGACGAGATGGTGTGGATGTGACAACTCGGAGACGCACTTGTCTGGCTGGCCACGGGGCAGGTTAGCAGGTTACAGGAGTCGTTGTGGAGGTGTCTCGCTGGACAACCACGTGACGGTGACCGATGGCTAGCGGCGGGACAGAAGGGCTTAGGTTTGCGCCACGGCGAGGGCTCGCTGCCCGTGCACCACGCTACCGGAACACCGCTCACTCCAACGGGCGCAACAGCGTCTTGTCGTCTCTGTCGGCTGTCGTCTCGTTGACAGGCCGGGTGGTGGCTCGTACGGGAGAGCCGACGACGGTCCTCAGGCCTACACCGCGAGGGTGGCCGTCTTGCTGCCTCCGAGAACGAAAAGCCTCCTCTGTCCTCTTCTTCTTCCTCCTGGGTCACACCCATACTATTCAGCCGATTGGCCGCTTTGGGATCGCTGCATACACCCCATCACAATCCTATTTTTCGAACATACTCCATGTTTTACGAAAAGATTACTACCTACAGTAACAAAAACTGGCCAGGTCCAAATACGGTCAAAACCAAAGCAAAGGTGAATAGCGGTGTGGAGCAGTATGGGGGCGCCATTTATGAGGGATGACGGTAAACAAGGCTCTGGAGCCACGGCCGGGCTAGAGCGGCAGCGTGCACAGCGTTTGCCGCCGCTCTAGCCCGGACGTGGTGGAGCCCGCTGCTCCTGATTAGAAAGGACCCGCGGGAACATCCCATTTTGCCCCTCTCCTCCCCCAGTTTTGGGCAGAATAAAGTTTATTCACTCACTCACTCTCTCACTTTCGTGGCGGATTCTTTGGTTGTCGTCTGAGTTTGGACTGAGTTTTGACCATTAATCACTATGTAGGTGCATAATACAGGACAGTAATGTGAGAGGGTTTATGCTATCGTCCTTCGAGGTGAAAATTTTAGCATACGCCGATGCTGTCGCTTTCTTTTGTACTGACAAGGCAATTGCGTGGCTAACTCTCTTGCCGTTACACAACAGTTTTGTGAGGTTTCAGGTGCGGCCATGAATTTCGAGAAAAGCTGTGGCTTTTGGTTGAGAGAATGGGGAACGACACACGATTGCTTCGCCGTAATCAATTGGAATAGTGACCTGACGTATTTAGGAGTTCCCCTCTTACAGTTCCGGAATACTGACCGGCATTGGTCGGAGTAGGCGGTAAAGGTACAGCGCCAAGTGAATGAATGGCGTGGATGCAGCTGTCCATCTTGTCTCGTGTTCGGGCATGTAACACGTTTCTTGTGAGCAATCTTTATGTCCTACAGGTGTTACGTTGGCCTCACCTCAGAATGCAGGCTTTTCTCCGGATTTTCGCAACCTTCATTTGGTGTTCGCGTAGTGAGTCAATGCGTCGTAATAACGTTTTTCTTCCAGTGGTGCGACCCGCCGCGGTGGCTCAGTGGCTGAGGCGTTGCGCTGCTGAGCACGAGGTCGCGGGTTCGATTCCCGGCCGCGGTGGCCGCTTTTCTGATGGAGGCGGAAAGCAAAAGCGCCCGTGTGTACGAGATTTCGGCGCACGTTAAATATCCCCAGGTGGTCAAAATTAATCCGGAGCCCTCCCCTACGGCGCGCCTCATCGCCTGCGTTGCGCCGGCGCGTTAAACCCTACAATCAATCAATCAATCAATCAATCAATCAATCAATCAATCAATCAATCAATCAATCAATCAATCAATCAATCAATCAATCAATCAATCAATCAATCAATCAATCAATCTTCCAGTTGTGCGAGGGGGACTTTGGCTTGTTCATCTTTTTGTTTGGCAGTTTCTTTCTCGTTTATTCTACTTTCGAGATGTTCAACATCCGTTTTTGAAAGCTGTACTGCAAAGACGTCTTGCACATTTTCTCCCTGGAATTGTTATGTCTTTGGTGCTTGTGGAAGCAGTCCGAAGTCCGCGGGTTTTTCACAAAGGGGTTGACACGTTTCGCTTCTTCCAGGCTCGGTTTAGTCTTGAGTACATATTTGATGCTTCGCGTGGGTATATTTCCGGTGACCGGGTTTCTGCGCTTTTTCTCATGCTTTTATATCATGTACCATACCTCCAGTGTCCCTACCAGGACGTCCTCAATAGAGTGTGTAAAATGTGTGTTCCGTTAGGTGTTAAAACCTTTTGCTTTAAATTACACACTGGTACGCTCCTTGTTAAAACTTGGATGGAAGACCGGCGTCTGTTCATTGTTTCGTAGACAGACTGCCGCCTCTGTTCTCGACCAGAGACAATTGATTACTGTTTTGCACATCGCAGAGATGCTGTCTTTTTCTGGGACATTTTGCAGTGAACGTCCAGAAAAGACATGGATATCACGCATTCCTCAATCCGATCTTTGCCATTCGGCTATCCTGGGGAGCCACACTATGAAATATTTGTGTTGAGTGGTTTTTACAGTTGTTGGTGATGTCGGTTATGTGATAGGTATGCTGAGCCACCAAGGTCGACAAAGTCATATTTACGAGAAACTGTGGCGTTTGTGTATAGTCTGTATAATTTGTTTGAACAGCCACCTAACTGGTTTAGAAGGACTTGTTGGTGGGCTAGTTGGTGCACCTGTAACGTGAAGTAAAAAACTGCCTTATTTGAGACAGCCACAAAAAGTAGAGAACACAGGACAGGCGCAGACTTGCAACTAACTGTCATTACACATAGCTCACATATAAGTACAGGCCGAAACACCACCACTGCGCGCGCAAAACAATGCGAGAACTTTTACCGAAAAATCCACAAAACAGCCTAAGTCCGGTCATCAATAAATCTCGCTGTTGTGCAAACAGATCGACGTTTCACTGACGCACTCATGACCCAACTTTCTTATGTAATAGGCCTCCCGTGTTTCTCTTGCCCGGCTGTCACGGCACCGACACAAAATCTTGACCTCCTTCAGGAGTGGCTTACAGGGCGTACACGTGCATGCTGAGCAGTGGATGGGTAGATGCCCGCTTGTGCTGTTCTGTATTTGGTTTCCTTTTTTGAACACTTGTTTGTGTGCCTAAACTTTCATGCATTTTTGCTTTTCCAAATTTCAATGTAGTCTTTTTTTGGTTTACTATGTAGTCCTCCTTCTGTCATGTTCTAGCGTAATTTCTCACGTAATAATAAAAGTGCCGCCAAATGCCAAAACGTTTTTCTTTAAGCTTCATTCGCAAACGCTTCCAGTTAAAACATGGATGCGAGACAAAGGAATGTCGATCCCTTGGTCAGACAATTGCCGCTTGTGCAACCAACCAGACACTATTGACCACTGTTATGTGCTGTGCCGTTACGCGGTGTTTTTCTGGGACGTTTTGCAACGGACACTAAAAAAGGACATTGACATTACCCCATACACCATTCGCTTCTTGCCATTTGAGGACGTTAATCGGGTGCCATATGACGTTTTTGTGCTCCTAGGTTTGTTTAGCTTGTGGAAGTGGCGCATGACTGATCGGCATGCTGAACTCCCTAGGCCGACCAAGGTCATTTTTCGGGAACAGGCTGTGTTGGTACCAGTGTTGCGGAATGGGCATCGCCACTCCATTCCAATTCCATTCCGAGGAATTCGAATTTGTTGTGATTCCATTCCTTTCAATTCCTCGGAATGACATATGTTAGCCCATTCCCACTCCTGGAATGGATGGGAAGCTCAATTCCATTCCTTTAATTCCGCATCGTAAAAATTGCCTCAGGTGCTTTATGGAGTTGCCGAGAAACGCAACGTGTATCTTACGTTATCGTACGGGTTTAAAACTGCAAAATTAAACAAAATGTGCCACTTGTCACCCAAGTTGGCAGGTGTTGCAGGTTGTTTACATATATCGTGCAGAACAAGTACCCAACGCAAAAAATTACCGTCCCGTCCTATCGAAAGTAGAAAGAAGCGCGAAAGCTAAAAGTGCGTCCCGCTTTCGCTGAAAGTGCTTCTAACCGATCGTCAAACCTTCAAGCTCCCAAATCGCAAGCGAAGAACGAACCCATGAGACAATTTTTCGCAAGTAAACGCAACTACGAACGATCTAAATGTGTGTACAAAGTTACGTGGTTTATGAGATAAAGGTAAAGGTTCATTATTGTACTCCTTTTTCATGATCGAAGCGTGTGTTGTCTCATTTAGACCCGTTCGTTTTTTGCGATTTTGAAGTAAGCGTTTTGACGCAATGGAAGTCCAGTTTCAGAGAGAGAGAGAGAAAAAAAGAGAGACTTCATTTGCCCTCCCCGGTTTTACGCACGCACCGTGTGTAGAGACCTTATCAGAGCTTTTCGTTCGAGCAACCGGTATAAAGGGTAATGTAATAAATTTTTGAGAGAATGTGCTCGGCCCTACTAAAAAAGCATTAGCTTTAAAAAGGTTCAGTGTCGCAGTGCCCCTTCTTGCATAATAAGTAACGGATCGAGTATATATTATAGTATTTGCTTGTTAGTAGGTTTTAACGGTTTGTTATTGAGCGATGCGAGATGAAACAGCTATTACGCTCTTACGTTGATGTAGGGTTTTTCCGTTTCATTGCGCAGTCCGTCGCATGCTATCTTGCTATCTGCTTTGCGTACCGTCGTATCAACGCCATTAGTATGCTGTGGATGACTACGAGACATGTCGCGCGGAGCTTGCTCACATGTACACGTATTCTAAATGCTTACTTGAATGATTTTAATTGAATATACAGCATCGAGCACTACACTAATACTACTGTACCAATGCGAGAGACGGGAGGGCAGCGGTACAGAACACCTGTAACAGTTTTAATGCGTAGCGTTCTTTGCCGAGTACTCCTACACCAGAGCCGTGTAACGCCCTGCATTTCCACAAAAGTGCAGATATCGCGAAAGTTCCACCTGTAATCGCTGTAATGGCGTAAATGGATATAACTGGTCGCACAAAAATTCAAAAATCTAAAAAAAATAAGAGAAATATTAAAAAAATTACGAAAAATGGCGAAACGTGTAACGCCCTGCATTTTCACAAAAATGCAGATTTCGTAAAAGTTTCAAATGTATTCGTTGTAATAACCTAAATGGAGATGATTGGCAGGACGAAATTTTGAAAAAATAAAAAATAGGAAATATATTGAAAAAATACGGACAATGTCAAATCGTATACCGCATGCTGTTTCCACAATAATGCATCATTCGCGAAAGTTTAACCTGCAATCGTTGTAATAGCGTAAATAGACATCATTGTTCGAACGAAATTTTGAAAAAAAAAATGAAGACAAATATAAAATAATTGTGGAAAATGATGAACCATGTAACGCCCTGCATTTCCAAAATAACGCAGATTTCGGAAAAGTCCCAAATGTAATCGTTGTAATAACGTAAATGAAGATAATTGGTGGGACAGCATTTAAAAAAAATGTGGCTGAAAAAAAAAAACCCACACTGACGACAGGCGGCGTAAGAATGCTACGCATTAGTAGATAAGTCTCTGAAATATCTACTCGTTGTTTCATGTTTCATGAGCGAACGCTTGATATTGTTAGCTCCAAGACTTCGCAGCATCATCTTGCGGTGAGAAACACTGCGGCTTCGGATGCGCGCCGTTCGTATCCCCTCTGCTTCTCCACGCTATTCCCCTTGCCAGCTCTTGCAAGTGTGAGAGACGCCGGTCTACCATCGGCACCACGGACAGTTGTACAGAGAAGCTATGCCTCAACATTGCATATTTCATTATTTCCTCCCTCCCTCCGTACCCGCAGCCTGCCGAAGCTTGAAGAGCCGACCTAACAGCACCACCGCACAGACGTGCTTGCGCAGGTGGAAGTTCACTTTGACACACGCTGCGGCAGGTTGCGCGGATTCAGTCACTCGAGATAGCGGGTATGCGTTCTCGTTTTCGTCACCTTTGAGATATACCGACGCAGTCGTCACCACAGACTAATTAAGTAGCTGGAAGACGCCAGCAATGGTGACACCGTCGTCTAGAAAATCCCCATTCCATTCCCATTCCCATTCCGGGCAAAATGCCCTTAATTCCATTCCCATTCCATTACTCCAAGTGTTGTCGTCATTCCATTCCCATTCCATTCCGGCATCTCCAGAAGGTGGAATGAATCCGGAATCATTCCAATTCCGGAGTGGCAACTCCGCAACACTGGTTGGTACGGAGCGTTTATGTTGCGCAGAGTGATCCACCGGAGTGGCTACCTCTTTTGGATGCGTGCGTTTGCTTGCCTGAGTTTTGAATTGGTGCCGACCTTTGTTAGACTGACATGCTTACCCTTTGCTGTCTGTTAGTGTTTATATTGTGTGTCAATTGTCTTGGCTGACTTCTCTCTAAAATTTCCATGTATTAAACAAAAAAAAAAAAAAGTCGAAATGGAGCAATCGGATAGACGCCGGCTTCACAACGCGAGGGACCCAGGTTCGATTCTGGCAAGTCAAGCGTTTTTTTTTTCTTTCACTTCACCCACGATCATTCATCATTATCGTCAGAGAAAGTTGGCTTTTCTGCAGGGCGTTTTCGCTTTACAGACGCCATCAGTGCGAATACTAAAGCTTCGCTTTACTGATTACCTCGGTCAGGTCGTCTGTGCTGACCCCAACCACGAGAAAGAAATGCGGCACTGAGTAGGCATGGGCTGGCGTGCACTGGGCAAACACTCCCACATAATGAAAAGTAAGCTACCTCTATCACGAAAAGGAGAATCTACAACCAATTCGTCCTGCCGATGATGACATATGGAGCGGAAACTTTGCCCTTTAGTAAACAACTTGAAAGCAGACTTAGGTCGGCTCAGCGGGCCATGGAAAGAAGAATGATAGGAGAGCGAAAGGGAGGAGAAACGGGCTTCCTGGATCAGAGAACAAACTAGAGTAGAAGATATCCTAGTTCCAATAAAGAAAAAGAAATGAGCTCGGGCTGGAACCCGTAATTAGGCGAAATGACAACCAGTGTGTTGAAACATTTTATTATCTCCATCACTGCACAGATGAGATTATCCTCACCGGTGCCCGCCACCCTGTCAGCAGCTCTAGCTCGAGCTGCTTTGTCTTTCTTGCAAGCCATATTGTAAATAGAAGTCACCACCATATCATCGGGACGTCGCAGCCGTTGGTCCCTCCTGTTATTTTACAAGGTTGACTATACCAGGGTGACAGAGTGGACACCGAGGGACGGGTCCAGAAGAAGGGGAAGGTCAATCACTCGACGGAGGGGCGAAATAAGGAATTTCGGAGGCAAAGAATTGACTCTAGCGGCGCGGGACAGGAGCGGTTGAAGGTCGATGGTAGAGGCCTTTGTCCTGCAGTGTGGGCTGTTGACGATGACGATGAATCGTCTTTGAACACGAAGCATTCACTCCTGGGGAGAATCCCGCCATATTACTTCACAGGCATCCACTGACGAAAATCCCAAGATGCTTAAAGGACAGACATCTTAAAGTGAAATTAGAGCCACAGCGAGTAGTGCGAGTATGATTTGCAGTAATACAAGAGTTTGCTTCACCGCCAAAATGCCCCTTGTGCTGGGTGCAACATTTACCGGCAAGTCGTTGATGGCTTAACGCACTAGGTTGGAAGTCTCGTAGCAAGCCGAATACAGTGCAGCCCACTTATAACAAACCCACTTATAGCAAAATAGTGGTTAGAACGAAGTTATTTCGGATTACCGTTTCCATTTTCGCATTTTCAATGCCTTTTTGGTCCAGTTTTAACAAAGTAAAGAAATGTAAATCAGTGGATATCGCGAAGTATTTTTTTTCCGGAAGAAACAAAAATCCTATATTTAAATACCTTTTCGAGCTTTCTGGTGAATCAAAGCTACAGAAACCGCCAACTCTTGACCCCCTGGCGCCTACGCCAGAATCGATTGACCTCGGCTTCTTTTGCAAAACCTCACTTCCCAGCATCACACCGCCAGCGCTGCTCGGCCGCCGTCTTAAACCAAGCGAGCGCCTTCGTTTTTTAAAGACGACAGTCTTTCTTGAAATTTTGGTCTGTCTGTCTGTGTCTGTGACTCGATTCAGCCACCCACCCAAAGTGAAACAGAAAGTGCGCAATACTCACAGCCAAATCTAAACGTCTACGTCCGGTGTCAATGTTCATACTTGTCAACATTGTTGAACCAAAACAAGACATTACGAAAATATCAGGCAGAAAATCAATACGTGAGCAACCTTTGCAGTGTTCCTTTATTAAAAAATTCACGGATGCTTGGTTTTTGCGAAAGCAAATGAAATACTACATCACCTGCAGAAAACCATCGCCTGCTGTTGCCCGCGATACCTGGCGGCATTTAAAATAATCAAACGGCCACAGCAACGAAAGGTTCAACTATATAGGTTGCACGTTCCGCTTGGAACGCTCGTGGAGTAGGGCAACGTGGTTCTATAAACATTGTAATTACGGTGCCTCGATTCTCCTCCGTACGGCAGCGCTGGCATCGAGGCACCCGACATGTAGCAGTGGAACCCGGTAAATTTAAGTTGACTTGAGGAAACCTCGAGCGTGTTATATTGGGAGGAACGAGGCGGGAGAGGAACAGCTTGGTGGGTGAGCGGGAAAGAGAAGAAAGGGATTTACATGGCAGGGGTGCCAGTCGACTATCGTCTTTTGTCAACATTTGCAACGAAAAGAGATACGCGGCCATTGATTTTTTTTTTTTTGCTTCAGGCAGGCCGACCACTGGCTGTGCGGGCTGGTTGGCAGTATTGGCTCGCCAAGTCCTCACGGTTTTCCCCGCGCTTTATAGTACCCCTTCTTTGTTTGAGATAAGGAGGAAAGAAAACCATGGTTTGAAAAAATTCCACCAGTTGACAGTCGTTCCAAATGTTTTGGAGCCCCCAGTCACCGCTTCAAGTGTCACTTCGCGTCCGCAGCAGAGTCCTCCTCTCTCCCTTCTCTCGGACTCAGCCTCCGTCGCTACTACCGACTGCTCACGAACTCTGGAAAGAGTGTATGACATTCGGGGCATGTGCACACTCTAGAGGGAACGCGGTTTTGACCGTTGGCGCTTTTGCGTATAAATACGAGCCCCTCAAGCGCTATAACTCATTCCTGTTTGAGCAGTGAATCAATGCTGTCACTCTGCTCGAGTCCTGTACTGTTACCTCGCCCGTCGGGGCGTTGTTCTTTGGCTTCGGCTCATCTCTCGCTATGAAGTAAACAGTTACATTAGCCTACGGCTTCTGGACTTCTTCACGGCTGAAACAGCGGCTGGCCGCTCGCTTCACACCGTGCACGCTACCAAACGTATGTCGGAGGCGACGGAGCTCGGCTCGGGTCGGCCTTCTCGGACCCAACAATAGCCTTCGAAATTATAAAGCTCCATCTTCTCAAAAGAGGTCCACTGGCAATTGACGTCTAATTTTAATGGTCATTGAGATGCTAAACCTTTCCATGCAGCGGAGTTGAACCCCGACAACTGCCTTTAGCTTCACTTCCAAAATTTTTTACAAGCCGAACGAAAAAATATGAGAAAGCTTCGGCACACGCTTTAACGTCTGGCCTTATGACGTTATAATCAAAACCGAATGACGGTGCCTCTTTAAACAAATCGTTGCGTGAAGTAGCCGTCGAACGTGGTTGAACGCTGCCCTGTTGTTATCAGCTTTGACCGCCGACCGATTATACAAACTGACCCGCCGCGGTGGCTCAGTGGCTAAGGCGTTGCGCTGCTGAGCACGAGGTCGCGGGTTCGATTCCCGGCCGCGGCGGCCGCTTTTCTGATGGAGGCGAAAAGCAAAAACGCCCGTGTGTACGAGATTTCGGCGCACGTTAAAGATCCCCAGGTGGTCAAAATTAATCCGGAGCCCTCCACTACGGCGCGCCTCATCGCCTGCGTTGCGTCGGCGCGTTAAACCCTACAATCAATCAATCGATTATACAAACTAACAAACGGCAGTAGCAGTTTTTGTTTTGGTTTGTGACGCGGTTCTCTGTTTTCCCCGTGACCCCCACGCTTTTATTCGCATTCTACCGTTAGAGATGAGAGAGAGAGAGAGAGAGAGAGAGAGAGAGAGAGAGAGAGAGTCGGTGAAGGTCAATGTCGGCCTGAATGCTTCTGCCTGGATTCCTTCGCGTCTGTTGTTTGTATATGCTAGCAGGCGAAGAACAGACCATTTGGCCCGGCAGCCAATCAGCAGCCGGCGTTTGCGACAGCTGCGGTTTGGAACATATCCAGGTTTTTCGAGCAAAATAGCAGGCAAAATATTTTCACAGCAGTGGTCGCAGCTTCCATGGGTGGCTTGTGTTTGTTTCCTGCCTCGGCGACCCTCGTCCATCTGGCTGTCTGTGTTTGTAAAACATTTGTCGACCTCTCAGTGTATTCCAGTGTCAACTAAGGCGCTAAGCTGGGCGAGTTGGTTACTAACTAAGGAATCGGACTAGCGAACACTAACACAAAGACAAAAATAAAAAGGAGACGAAACACACGCTGGCGTGTATTTCGTCTCCTCTTTACCTTCGTTTTTGTGTTAGTTTTCGATGTGTTTCGTCTCCTCTTTTCTGGTGTCTTTGTGTTAGTGTTCGATGTGTTTCGTTTCCTCTTTACCTTTGTCTTTGTGTTAGTTTTCGATGTGTTTCGTCTCCTCTTTACCTTTGTCTTTGTGTTAGTTTTCGATGTGTTTCGTCTCCTCTTTGTCTTTGTGTTAGTGTTCCCTAGTACGATGAATTCCTTTCTTGAATGTGTTTTGGTGCATTTAAAGGCGATAGGACCCGACGTTAGGACTCTAGTGAGCGCGAACCAGCACTAAACACGCATTAGTTTAACGGAATGGCGGTTATTCATAGAGAAGCCAATTCTTCTAGGGTTACTTCTGAACGTGCGGGCATGAGTCGCGGTTTGTATTGTGCTTTGTGAGTGCATGCAGTGTTCGCGCTACCGCAACACCAATGTGAGACAAATTGTTTCTAATTTGCCTCTACCTGGCTGCCTTGTGATCGTGTATAATTTTGACCTACCTCAACCTCTCATCCTGAAAACTGTCGTAAACTGAAAACTGTCCTGATAGCTGTCGTAAAGATAGATGCATAGATAAATAAGGATAGATAGATAATAGATAATAAAGATAGATGAAGATAGACAGAAAGGTTGTGGTTCTACGTAAAATCGGCGCATTGTCGTGAGGTGGGCGTAGCAGCGACAGAATTGACTGGAATGGCTCCTTTCAAGTTCAAATTAATTTTAGTCTTATTATACGGCAACGTAAATCCTGCAACCTCGTCAGATTGTTAATACACACAGCTAGACGGAAAATGATATTTAATTGGAACTCCGCATGAACGAGTTATAAGTAAAACATTGGCTGCAACACGAGAAACACTGCGCTGCATGTTAATATTTCAAAGTGCTAATACATTTCATGAACAGGATTGTATGCTTCGCGATACCGTTATCGGTTATGCTTGCCGCGTTCGTGGGGGGCTATAAATTAGACAGGCATTTATTCGTATATTGCTTTTATTCCCGGGTTTTGTTTTGGAAATTTTGTCTCACGGCACCTAATACCCTGACTGTGGCGTTGACGTATGAGGCTGTACGTTCTGTGTTTCGGGCCCCTTTAAAACGTTTGAGAGAATTGCATGCTGCTTCAGTAAAGATTTTGAAAGTTGACATAACGAACTTCAAAGTACTATTACAACTTTCCCTCGGAAAACTGCTGACGACTTTTAATGATACTGTTAAATATTTTGCTCTAGAAATACTCTTATATATATATATATATATATATATATATATATATATATATATATATATATATATATATACATAACGGCGTGTATAAAAACTTCTTTTTTTTCGTGTTCCCACAGGTACTACTTCTGGTAAATTCAGGTAATGCAATTATTTCTACATATTGAGAAATTTGGTGCTTTGAATTGCTCGTCATTCCTTGATGCTTTTCTCCATCTGAATGTAGCCTTGCTTTATGCAAATTATTCAATCGTTAACGCGTAATACGAGAAAAAGTTTAGGCAAAAAATTCCCCCGCATTTCACCGAGGGGGAGAATGTGAAAGTGCGAATGCACGGTTGTCGGCCCGCTTGCGGCGCTTGCGCTCGGCCCCCGCAGCCCACCGCCTCGCCGCCTTCTCTTCCATCTCTTCCATCGGGTTTGTAGTATCACGTGTACACCATGCAGTTATCAAGCCGCTATAACGCCGCTGAGTCGCCAACGCACGCCGCTGACGACGTAGTTTGAATGCGTTAAAGATATAAGGCGCGTCACTAACATTGATATCACCGTCGCGTCCGTGGCTTGGTCGGTAGAGCGTCGCGCTGCGGCCGCAAAGTCCTCGGATCGAAACCTGGCGCCGGATGCTGTTTCCTTTTTAAATATAGAGGAGCACTGCGGACGCCGCCGCCGCCGCCGCCGCCGGTGGATGGTTTGGGGTCGCTTATAAAGTGCGCACTTAAAAAAAAGAAGTGGCTCCAATTTATGCCGTGAAGGTGGTACGACTGCGAAGCTGTGAACGGCACCCTCAACGATCACCCATGCGACGTCACTTGGATTCTCACACTTGCCTCCACAAAGAGTAAAACCAGAGACAAGTGAAACGCTTTCTATTACTGCACAAAATTCCCGACTGATTTCTGTTCTTCTTCTTCTGGCTGTCCTTGCGGTGCCTTTATTTCCTGTGTCTACCCAAGGTAGCCTGGAATGAAATGAAGAAGGTGCTATTCCGGTCTCCCTTTTTTATATGTAAAAGCGCGGTGACGTCACTAAGTGTTTTCTATGCTGTTGGCTACTTTTGCACTCAGAGCAGCTTACGCAAACGCAATCTTTACCGGTATGGCCTATTCCCCTGGGTCGCCTTCTTAATGATGATAGTTTTCTGCTGACATCATCAAAAAGTTGCTTGGGGGAAGAGGTATACTGCTTCGCAGTAAAAAGCTCAAGTCGACTTTTCTTTCCAGCTTATGCGCAAGACATCAACCTTGAAATCGAGTTAATTCTTTCAACACGTGAAAGGTGCGAAAAAGATGGAAAGAAGCTCTTGGATATTGACATCGATGGCACCGTCGGCGACAGGCGCCCTGCAGACAAGTAAGTCGATAAGGACAGACTAAAAACCTAGACATCGGATTTGCTGCAACTACTTGTGAGAACCACTACGCCGACACTGCAACACTGCATGCCCCTACAAAAACTAACGGGCGCGTGCTATGGAACGCGAAAAAGCAAATGGGACCGCTTCTTTAGTTGCCGTTTTTGTGTCTTATTTACCGCGGAGCTGTTCACGGACCGTAAGTTCGGGGTTCGTGCGTGCCGAAAACTCCCCGAGAAAAGGCCGAGCGCGCGTACCTCGAGCCCACGTTCGTCAAGCCAAGCATACCCGCTTGGGGAGCTTGGCCGGCCACAAAAACACTCCAGCGTTCGCCGTATCGTGGCAAAACTTGCGCAGAACGAGGAAGACACGTCATAGCGTACGCCTACCATTTGTTTTTCCTCTTGTCGTCGTGCGCATGCGCTGTGTACCGTAGAAGAGGCGCGACTTGAATGTCGAAGCTGCTGTAGGTGATCATTCACTCCACATGACCCAATCACAGATAGTTCGCCCGGCCGAGGAAGAAGCCGCGCTTCGAGAGGCTCGGCGTGCAAAGCATCCGCTAGATACGATGAGTCACGCTTGCAGAGTGGCGTACGGACACGCCTACCGAAAGGACGAGCTCAATCCGGCCTTGCTCAACATAAGACCATTGAAGTGGCATGCCGCCGACGTCAACCACGACACCACAACGATACTAAAACTCAACTTTGTGTCCGTCAGGGATCGCCTACAACAGCTTAGCCATTAAAGTCTTGCGCGTGAGCGCAAGCTTCCCTGAATTTTTTTTTTTTTTTGCTGATGCGCGGGATATGGAACTCTTTGCAGCAAACAGCTATTCCAGTCACATCACGGAAGATACCTTCTGCGGGGGTCAACGTAACCAAAAAAAAGGCGTTCGCGTGGACGGGCAGAATTAACTATCCAATTCTTGTCTTCAAAAGAGAAGCATTATTTAACTGGAGATAGTTCATAGCTATAGCTTTACAGGCACCCACCCGTAAGAATTCCAGCATCTTTACAACAAAAAAATTGCGTAGTGCGAATAGAGGAAGTGTGCTTCAATTTAGGCCGGGTTCAGACTGTTGCCGCAACTGTCTTAATAACTTAATAGAATGACGTCATTTCATGGCTTAGCCAACCGAACTGCGTGACATGTCGTTTTTTTTTTACGTCCATAGATCGCGAGATGGCTTTTGCGTCGGTAGTTTGAACATGGCCTAACCCGACGTTCCCTCCGCCGCAATCGTATACATACTGATTATGCTGTGGTGCACCCTTTACTCCGTGATGGATGGCTATAAACACAGACACACAAAGCTATTAAAAATGGGATTAGCAGAGGATAAGAACCCTTCGCATTAACACAAAAATACTGTGGTTGATTACTCTGTCATAGGAATCGGTAAAACACGAAAGTGAAATGTGCAGCCAAATCTGCAGCTTAGCATGATTTGCGGGTCGGCGGCTGCCTTTGTTGGTGGGCTTGGCGAGCGCGCGATCGCTTCGGCCAAGGGGTACTGGCGTCATTTCCGTAACAGATATGACGTCAGTGAAATCTTGGTGTATCCCGGCATAAACCACTTTCATGTTAAACTATAAAACCCGAAAACGAACAACCCTACGTATAACGTACTCTTTAGTACAAAAGGTTACTTCCTCGCAAGAAGCTCTGTGTGCAGGGGTGCACCCTTTACAGGCCGCTTGCTTCGTTGTACTGGCCGATCACTTCCGTGACGGATATGACGCTACTCAAATGTTTGTGTACCCCGGAATAAAACACTTTCGTGTTAGAAATATTCCTCGGTGCGCTTAAGATACGTACTTTGTAGGTGACAGCCTGCTCATACTTATACTGCCACATAGTATTTGGCCTCTCCACTTTCGTTTCTTTGTCTTTTGGCGCAGTTGTGGCCCTTCAATCCCCAGCACCCCAGGCTCACAGTTTTCGCGGCCGGGGTGCCGCTTTTGTACTTGTTTCATCATGTTTACCACTCACGCGTCACGCAATGGGCGAACCTTTGTCCCCCTGCTGGCGACTTGTGAAGATAGCACGGTGGTAATGCAGTGGACTCCTGCTTTGGAGACCTGGGGTTAAATCCAATAGAAAGCTCAAACTGTTTTTTTTTAGGAGAGGAGCCCCTTGGGGGATTGGGCTGTTAGTGTCTCATGTAGTAACGGTACTAAAACACACAGCCACTCATTTACGCCTCGCGCTGGAACGCTTCGTAACGCGTGCTACAAAAATTAGCCGCGTAACTCCTCCTTTCGTTGCAAATGTCGACAAAAGACGATAGTCTTTGTCGAAATTTGCCAATAAATGCCTCTCTTCACTTTTTCGCTCACCTCTCATGTTGTTCCTCTGGCATCGCGCTCCTCCCAAGGTAAACACACTAAAGGTTTGCCCAAGTCAATTTAAATTTACAGCATTCCCCTGCTCCATGCCGGGTGCCTCGATGTCAGCGCTGCCGTAAGGCAGAGACGCGCGTAAATCGAGGCGACCTACTTCAACGTTTAAAGAACCGCATTCCCCTACTCCATGTGCGTTCCAAGCAGAACGGGGAGCCCATCTAGTGGAACCTTTCGCAACTGTTGCAGCTTGATTTCTTAAAATGCCATCAGAAGCTATGGTGGCGCGTACGACAGCAGGCGACAATGTGAATTTTTTTATGCAGTGAAAGTTATATTTCATTTCGCTGAAATCAAGCATATCTGAGTTCTTTTTTTTTGTAAAAGAACACTGTAAATATCCCTTGTGTATTAGTTTTCTGTCTTATATTTGCGTAATGTCTTGTTCTTGTTCACAAATGTTGACAAGTATGAGCATATAAACTTGGCTTAAACGTTTAGATTTGGCTGTGAGTATATAAGATTATTGCGCAGACTTCGTTTCACTTTGGCCGGGTGGCTGAATCGAGTCACAGACAGACATACATACAGACAGACAGACCAAAGTTTCCGGGTTTGAGTAGCCCAAGGAAGACTATCGTCTATATACATAAGAAACTTTATTTGCACCAGTCAAAAGCACAGAATAACCTCCGTGCCCCCCCCCCCCCCTCAGTCGGCCGGGATCCCTTGGGACACGGCGGCTTCTAAGGCGAGACCGATGACTTTACGCTGAGTGCTTGAGGTCCGGCTGAGTAGTAGGACCTCCCAGGATGCAGTATTTCTATGTGGTTTGTAGTGAGAGGGACACGTCCACGCCATGTGGACGATGTCCACGACGCCGTTACAGTTCTTGCATCTAGAGTCGTGTACTTTGTGGTGCCATTTGCTGTAGTTTCCTCCAGTAGACCTTTTATTTCCTGCTGAGCTGTGGATTAACCGGGGGAAGTATACCTTACGCCCTAGTCTATAATGTTGGGTAATTTTGTGAAAATTTCAAGTTCGTCTACCCTCTGGGATGGTTGTAGAAACGGGTCTAGGGCATCCTCGGCGATCGTCCGGAAAGTAAGACCTCGGGCGGCCGCATGCGCCTTTTCGTTCCCGATGAGACCCCGATGAGCTGGAGCCCAAATAAGCGTCACCTGTTCGGCTGTCACTTTTGCATTCGCGAGAATTTTCCAGGCAGCGTTGGAAATCCTGCCTTGGTCGTAACTTCTAATGGCTGACTTAGAGTCGCTAACTATCACCCACGTTCCTGGCTTAATCAGCGCCAGGGCGATGGCAGCCTCCTCTGCTTTGTCGCTACTAAGTATTGTGCAGCATGAGTGCGGGATTCCGTCTTCCCTTACTTCCACTGCCGTGTAAGCTTTCTTTCCTAGGGGTTCTGCGGCGTCGGTGTATAGGACGTCCGGCCTGCCTCCGTATCTGATTTGCAGGGCGATGACCCTGCTCCTACGTCTGCACTCGTGCTATGCCGGATTCATGCTCCTGGGTAGGGGCGATATCGTTAGCTTCTGTCTAACATTCTTAGGAAGGTCCTTCATGTCCTTAGCAATCTCTATGGATTTGTAGCCTAGTCGTTCTAGTATTCTCCGACCTGTTCGACTGCCTAGCAGTCGTTGTTGCTGCGACGCCTTGGTCGCCTCGATGAGCTCGTCTAGGGTGCTCGAGACGCCCAGGCTGGGTATCTTGGCCGTCGAGGTGTTCGGGGGAAGACCCAATGCACTTTTTATTCCATTTTTTTAATGATAATGTATAACTTAATTTTATCTGCCTTGGTGAGTTTCAGGAATGCGAAAACAAACAGAATCCGGCTAACGCCAAAGGCCTGAAACAGCCTGAGGAGGTTTGCTTCCTTCATCCCACCGTGTTTGTTGGATATACGTTTTAAGATTCTACAGATGTGCTCTATACTGTTGTCTAGTTTGCTAATTGCCTATGTGTTTTTGCCATTTGCCTGGACGTGTTGTCCGAGTACCCTGATGCGTTCTACCGCGGGTATCGGTCTTCCGCCGGCTCTCAGCATTATGTCATAATCGTTTCGAGATGCCTTCCTAAAATTGTTTGGAACAATGAACAGTGCCTCCGATTTTTCAGCAGAGCATTTTAGTCCTATTGGCCCTAGATATTTTTCGACCTCGCATATGGCCTTTTGGAGGACATCCTTAATGTGCCCATCGCTGCCACGGTTGATCCATAATGTGAGGTCGTCTGCACGTATGTAACGTAGGTCTTCTATCTTATTTAGTCTCTCGGGGAGCCCTATCATGGTGATGTTGAAAAGGGTAGGAGATAAGATCTATCCCTGCGGCGTGCCCTGATTTTCTAGTTGTATGTTTTCGAGGGATGCTCCCCCTAGCTTTATGGTCGCTGTCCGGTTAGAGAGAAAATCCCTCACGTAGTTCAATGTTTTCACACCTACGTTTAGTGGGCTCAGGTTACTCAGGATTGCGGTATGCTTAATAATAACAAAAGCCTTAGCGACGTCTAGGCCAACTCTGGTGTCTTGGGTAACTTTCTCTATGATTTCCTCTTTATTCTGGAGCATCACGTCGCAGATGGACAGTTCGGCCCTGAAACCGATCATGGTGTCTGGAAACAGCTCTTTGTCCTCAAGGTACCTGCTGAGTCTAGTTTGGATGACGTGTTCCATCAGTTTTCCTACACACGACGTGATGGAGATTGGCCTGAGGTTTTCGAGTCCGAGCTTCTTTCCTGGTTTTGGAATGAGGGCTAAATTAGCCTCTTTCCGTTGCGGAGGTATCTCTCCTCTATCCGAGCACCTCTGCGTGTAATTAGTTAAGTTTACGCCTCGCGCTTGAACATTTCGTGCTTCAATGAGACGAGACTTTTATAGCAAAGTTTTATACCTCTACCCCGACAGTTCATATCCGTGGGCAAAAACATTAAGGCGCCAAGATTACACTTAAACACTGCTTGCTTCGCCCTTCCCCAGGTTTCACTTTAGTGGAGATGGCCCTGGTTTATTTTATTTGTTTTTGTAAAGGTGGCTGTTTTCTGCACCAGACAAGAACAACAACAAAAACAACAACAATGACGGTTTTCAGCAGACTGGGGTGCTTAAGGCTTTCGCTTTTAAAAAAAAAATGAAGGAAGCTCACACTAACGCGGAAGACTTCGAAGGTGTACGCAACCTTCACGACCATCACGACGGTTTAAGTCCACGACTGCAGCCGATTTCCTTCTTCTTCGCTGCCGCGACGACCTGTGTTCGAGCTCCATCATTTTTACGATAAGTGTGAGCTTCCTTTATTTTTTTGGAAGTGGCGATCATTGGACATCACATCGGAGGAGCGCACGTTATGGCGTGTCTTATGCGCTCAGGCCTCTTCTCTGTTATGCGCGAATGCCGCAGAATATCGGCATAAAAAGGCATTCGCAATTGCTGTAATTCACTCCTCATCATCTCCTCCTCTTACAACCCTCACCCTCCACACACGTCACCCGCATGTCGCGGAAGAGGCGGCAATCGCACTGACATTAACCCAAAGTGCCACCCCTGAAATCATATTCTCGGTTTCGAAAACGGCCGCGCAAACTTTGTCAAAAGCCTCGTTTCCGCCCCGGAACCGAAAATTCTCTGCCTAAATTCGCCATCCGACACGGTCGAACTCTAATGGTTCCCGGCCCACACGGGCATTAGAGAGATGGAGATGGCCCACACGGCCGCCCGAACACTTGTCACCCGGTAATACGATGTGGACTCTTCCCTCCATGGAGCCATAGCGACCACGGACAGTCTCCTCATATTCAGAGAGATCACACAGCGTTACCGCCTCCCCCGCAGCAAGCTCCTCCCCCCCCCCCCCCTCTCCCCCCCCGTTCGCTCATACCTCACTCTGGAGGAGGAACGCCTCTGGCGACAACTTCAAGCAGAATCTCAACCCTGCAGAGCCGCCCTACATCATGTTCACACCTCCATCTACCCATCCTTACTCTGCCCCCGCTGCGGTGAAAGAGCCACCATCCAACACCAAATGTCGGCTTGTGCAGAGGACCCATTACCTCCAATTAATTCCCCTGACTAGTAGATGGAAGCGTTGGGCCCCTTGGACCCCCAGCTCCAGAAGGAGATCGTGACTCGCGAGGGTGAAGTCGTCACGACCCGAATCCTTTATGTGAATAAGTTCTCTCTCTCTCTCTCTCTCTCTCTCTCTCTCTCTCTCTCTCTCTCTCTCTCTCTCTCTCTCTCTCTCTCTCTCTCTCTCTCTCTCTCTCTCTCTCTCGGTTCGAGCAAACATTGCCACAATTGCGGTGAACGCTGGAGTGTTTCTCGTTCCGAGCAAGTGTTGGCACGATTACGGGGAATGCCGGAGTGTTTTTTTTTTTTTTTTTGCCAATATTGGCCATTGTCCTTGAAGGAGTATACGCTTGGCTTGACAAACGTGCGCCGGGGGGCGTTTCCAAAGGCTTCGCTGCGCAGCGCCTCGCGTGATATGTGTAATGTCGCTGCACGCACTTTCCTATTTAACTCCTGCTGAAAAGAGCCTGCCGTTCGGGCTCTACGGCCTCGAGGTAGAGTTCTGGGTGCTGGCGCTGACGGCCTGTGTTCGAGTCCAAGCGGGTGTAGCTCTTCATTTTTATTGCATTTTTTTTTCTTATAAATAAATTTTACGTATTGTTTATAATAATAGTTATTTGTTGAGTCTTAGGTCGCTTTAAATTCAGGTCTCAACTTATGACTACGTTAATCTAACGTTCTGCATCGCGCGAAGACACATGTTACGAGGGGTGGCTGTACAGCGAAGAGTTTGGAAATACGCCGCCGGGGGCGCTGGGCGGTGGCCGCGAGGCACGCACACACGAGGGCTCAGCATTTTCGTGGTTATTTTTTAACTGCCGGGCGGTCGTCGTGAGGTCCGTGCTCACGTGCGCGCGCTCGGCAGTTTTTTGGTGTTTTTAACTAAGAAAAGTAAAAATTACCATTTGCTAAACAGCTTCGCCGTTGAAACATCTGTGGACGTGCTCCCTCCTACCCACCTATTTCTTGTTTATGCTCGGGTATTATGCCGGTGCTTTCGCACTTACCGCTTTTATAACAAGAAAAAGGCATAAGTATGTGCGTGTTGAATGAATAAAGCGTAACAGTAAAATAAAATTGCGACTTTGATTTGAGATTTTGCAAAGGTTGGGTAAGGTACTACGCTTCCATTTCATTCAGGTGCCCCTGGAGCACGTAATGAATATACACGCATTTTGTCAGTTTCGATTATTTTCGATAGCTTTTCAAACGCGCTGAAACCAATGTGACTTGTACAGCTGGTTCATTTTTTGTGGCACGGTGTCTGCTGAGTAACTGATAGAAAGAATTGCGGATGTGTTCCAAGATATCCATTCACAGCGGCCACCGACTCTTGAGTTTCGACGAATCGTGGTGCGGTACTTCAAGCGGCACCGATAGAATTGTAAAAAAAGAATAAAAAAGTAAAAGAACATTTAGGCTTATCGGTGCACCACTTCATATAAAGAGAAAGAACAAGGGTTATTGGAAGGGAAAGGGTAAGCCCGAAACAAAATTTTAATTTGCTACTTCTCACAATGACGCTAAAGGTGCTTCCCAGTGAAAACCGCGAGCCTTCATCTAAGCTAGCTATGGGGCTATATCACATCAGAAGCCTTCCTCGCGCAATCGAGCGCAGTCGAGCGCCTCGTACGGGCACAGCATACTGCCTCGTCCCCCCCGCAAACTTTCGGAGAAGCGTCTCGCGCCGCCACGGCGAGCCGCCCTCCCCTCCCAATTTTTCGACAGTCTCCTCATATGCTTTCTTTCACTCTTCGGACTTGCCGTCGTTCGCTTGATGACACCGACGGTTACGGTCCTCGGTCCACTAACGGGCGCCAAAGGGCTGCGCCCTAAAACAAAATCCCCAAAACGTGCAAAAAACAACTGACCTAAAGGAAACGAAACTCCCCGAAATCCCATTTGTAATGCGCAAGTGTGTTATAATTCGAATTCCTGACACTTAAAGTTTACTAAACAATTAAAAATAACAGAAAACGTCGCTCACGGGATTCCAACTGTGAGCTGAACCACATAGTGCTCAGTTCCATTATACATGTAATTGAAAGCGGGTGGATTGATGTCCGAACGGGCTCCTATATGGCGCCATCTGTCACTTAACTGTGCTCACCAGGAAACGCCTACGCTTCACCGGGACAAGTGTACCTTGAAGAAAAAAAAATTGTCGTTTATCGCTTTTTCATAGAATCGGCAAAACATGAAAGTGAAAGGGGCCTTCACAGGAGCAGTTGAATGTTCAAGGAACCTCCCTCATGTGCGAAGGGTTCGAGAGCCTGACCCCGCCAGACGACGTGACGCCGACACGCAAAAAACAAAACAAAAAAAAAAAACAGCGGAGGGTTCCTCAATTCACGTGCGTCCTCCGTACACGAAAGCGCTGGCATCGAGGCGCCAATTGCCGGCGCTCATTAGCGTCATGATTCGTTACTTCGCTTCGCCTCTCCTAGACGGCAGGACCATCTGAATAAGTCATAAAGAATGCCGCAAGGCGCGTTCGTAGAGCTGCAGCTCACGTCTCGGTTCATAGAGCAGTGGGAAGAGAGTCGTGGGCTCGAAACCGGGCGCCGCCGCGTCAGTGGCACTTTTTTTGGCGACGTCACTTCCGTGATGAATATCACGTTACTGAGATCTTTGTGTACACGGGCCTAAAACACTTTCGTGTTAAAAGAACAAGAAAATGAAGCTTGCTTCAGTATACAGTTTAAGATGATCATAGAAGCAAACTGAAATATGCACACTACACGCGCGTAGTGTGCATTTGATCAAGAAAATGCAATTTAACACAGTCCAATCTACAGCCCATGAGTAAAGCCGATATCAAGTAATAAAAAGCTACGAAAAGATGCCGAAGCGTATGAAGGTTCACAATATAAATGCTGCTATTCATGAAAATTTAACTGAGGTAGATAGAAGTACTTACACGGTTCAATTTTCTTTCCCTAGCGCATCCCACAAGCCTACAATATCGTGTTTTGGGACGGGGCCAAAGCGAACCAATGGCGCATGATGCTCCTTTCGTTCCCTGTTACACCTCGGTTAAACATTGATTCCGTAATGTCTAGTACCGGGAGGACACAGAAGGCTGTCCGGGCCTTCGTCGCACCGGATAAATGTATACGTATTTACGTGTAAACGCTGCACTCAAGCAAGTCTGTGCGACAGGATCTCTTGGAGCCCACGAATTCGAAGAACGAGACAGAAGATTCCTATAGGATCCTACCTGTAGCAATGTTACTGTCTATTGGTGTGGCCCAGCCAATCCAGAACGTAACCATGCATTGAAGTGCAAAGGAGACTGGGGCGTTAGCGTGTTTTTTAGTAAAATTTTTTTTTAAATAGATCCATTCTAATGGTTCTTTGCACATCTATGTTTGCCTATTCATTATCTGCGACGTTGCGGTGACGTATAGCATCCACTAGAGAACTCTGATGGGGCATTTTCGAACAACTTTTTCAATAAAGCGGTAACACCTGCCGTCAGCTACTCGTAGACACTACTCAACAGGATACCGCATCATAGGCAGCGCTGACTGAGCCGCAAAATACAGTATAGGGTTGCGGTGCTTCGTGATAAATAGCCCAAAAGCTCCACGTAATTTTTCAACGACTGCTGGGCAAGACAATGTCCTCTGGGCAGCCCTGAATCAACCACTCATGCCTTTTCAGGAAATCACTACAGCTGCTGCACCAAGACATTGTTACTGGGCAATAAGCGAAAGCAAGCTACGAATCACCGTCATTTTTGTAAATGAACTAAAAACAACTTGCCTATGGCTTTAAAATGCTGAAACTGTTATATTTTCAATATGAATAATCGCACCTGTAGGTTGGAAGAAACCTGCGAAGGCGCATGAAATTTGCTGATTCCAGATTCGATGCATCCAATGTATGTGTGTGTATGTATGTGTGTGTGTGTATGTATGTATGTATGTATGTATGTATGTATGTATGTATGTATGTATGTATGTATGTATGTATGTATGTATGTATGTATGTATGTATGTATGTATGAATGAATGAATGAATAAATGTATGAATGTATGAATGTATGTATGTATGTATGTATGTATGTATGTATGTATGTATGTATGTATGTATGTATGTATGTATGTATGTATGTGTGTATGTATGTATGTATGTTTGTATGCATGTGGGTATGTGTGTGTATGTATGTATGTATGTATGTATGTATGTATGTATGTATGTATGTATGTATGTATGTATGTATGTATGTATGTATGTATGTATGTATGTATGTATGTATGTATCTGTGTATGTATGCGTGCATGCATGTATATATACATCGGTATATGCATGTGTACGTATGCATCTATGTATGCACGTATTTACTTACGTGTGCATGTATGACGAGTGTATAAGTGTGCGCCTTTGCAGGGAATAATAAATCTTCGCTACTTTCTTTCCTCCTAGACCAGGTGTTTCGGCCCGCAAAGGAGATATTCACTTTGAATCCGTCAAGAATGTGCAATCGACTTCAGTAAAGGCGCTCGACCAGCACTACCACAACAAGCAAGGAAGGAAATCATTGACGGTTAACCTGGTTCGATCCACCACTCGCTCAACCACAGTGTCCACGCAAGTACTTCGAGGGATTCGGACAAGGCTAGCGGGCCAATTGTTGGCAAAGACACCTGAGCTGAGCGGCCTCCCAAGCGGGGAGGGAAAATTTGAAGGAAGCGTTCTTATTGATCTCAGCAAAAGTTCGACGAAAGAGGAAAGAAGCACGGAGAAATTCTCGCTGGAACAAAAGGTCACGGTTCCACCCAGAACGATAACTCACGTCATCTGGCTGATTTCCGAACAGAAAATGGTACGTGAACCCGCTGCCATAATACAACAGTGTGGTAAACCATCATGGTGTAGTGTGTGTGATTGGTGTGGCCTAGCTCCGTCGATATCACCGCGGTGCACTGCGTGCACGTAGTTGTTGTAGGCTGTCGGTTGACCTTGAGCTGCAATAATAGTGCAGCTAGTCGCGTCGTAGGGCCGCGTTTCTCCAAAACTAAAGGAATAAAATGCATTACAAAAAAGCTTTTCTAAAATTTATCAGCCTAGTCTTATTGTCGAAACATAATGAATCATACTCATTTCGCTTAGAAGGTGATCGATTGCGGCGAATAGCGCAAGCACGCTTCTAGACTAAAAATCACAGACGTTTTGGCAGAGCCAACCACGAAATTCCGTGCGAAAGTAGCATACATTCCTTCTTATCGACCGTAGCTTTAGGTCACCTATGTATCGGTGCGACCAAGTGGTGTACTAAGCCATGTCGGCTACAGGCGCCGAGGCGGGAAGAGACATGAATGTTGCACGACCATTTTCACAATCTGAGATCGCTGCATTGCTGTGAGGTCATGTTTTGACATTATATAGGACGCCAACAGAATTTCTCTGCAAAATCGCAAAGTTTCGTATTACCACAGAGTAATGCCAAGACTCTGGTATTGCTCTTTCAGTGCATCATATTATCAGCCCCTTTTTAACCCTTAGCAGAAACAGCTGTGGCCGCTTTTGATCTAAAAATACAAGGAGCACATTCGAAGCCACGACAGGTATTCGACAATTGTCGAGGGAGACTAGTTAAATTCTCTCTGTGCCTGTTCTTGTGCATGAGTTATAAGAAAAAAAGTTCAAGCAAAGGAATTCGATGAGATAGGAAAGTACAGCGTTTCTCATTCATATTATTGGCAAAGCCCCTTGGGGGCTGGGGCCATTGGCGTCTCCTGTCGTTGTCGTAATAGTCTTATGTAGTAAGGGCACTAAAACCCCGGGAAACTCGTCTACGTCTCGCGCTAGAACGTAACCCGTGCTAAAAAAAACACCGGGGCACTCGTTTACGGCTCGCGCTAGGGAGCTTCATGCGTCAAACACAAAGGCTTTTACAGCAAAACTGTATGCCTCTACCCCCCAACAGTTTCATCTCCGTTGGCAAAAACGCCAAGGCGCCAAGAATACACTTATACACTGCTTTCTCCGCCCCTCCCCAGGTTGCACGTTAGTGGAGATGGCCTGGAATTTCTTTCTCTGTTTTCTGCGTTTCCTTCTCGTTCCGTTAAAGTCATGCGCGCACCAGCTATTTCGAGCTACGTCCTTTAGTAATTATCTGTCCCGTGTGTTGGGCACTTAAACCACAGCAGTGGCGCTCGTACGAATCCGAAACCGTAAAATGTCTTCAATGTAATTAATCTACGGGAACACTTGTCGCTAATCCCCGTAACTGGTGGCAGAATAATAATCGCGATAAGTATTCTCAAGTTAGGTCACAGCTCCTCGTTTTTTGTCCCAGTATGAACCATTTGAGCCTTGCGCACTGTGCATACAATTCAAGTGGGCATTACGCTCAACTGTTAATGCGTTTAAATGTTTAAAGAAGGCATGGGCGGAACGTGCGTGCTGAAAAGACATTGATGCGGTTAGTTTCAATTAAGTAAACATTGCCTACATCTGTGTGCCTGGAACTTTGCAGTTTTTGTGACGCCTTTCAGAAATGCATGGTCACTGGCTGGTGACTGCGGTGGTACTGGAGGCTAGGGCTCGGGACTCGCGTCGCAGAAACAGGACAGGCGCTTGAGACAGGCGGAGCAGAGCAAGACTAACATTTATCTGGACGAGACGATCAACGAGGTGGACGTTACAATTACAAACAGCGTGCGACACTGAAGTGAATCCTAAAGACACAAAGTTCGCTAATGCGGAAAACTAGCATGTCCAAGTTCAGTTAAAAAAAAATAAACAGGTAATGGCAGAAACGTCTCATGTGCTGTGGGCACTTGATGTTGATCGTTCTAACGTTCTAGTTACGGCGGCTGTTGGTAGCTCGGCATGGTATGACCACGTTGCCCAGTCGAGGCCGGCGATTCCAATGCACGGCCGTCGCGAAGCCGGTAGACATGTGGCGCTGCAGTCTGGCACGGGAACTCCACGTCGCTCAATCGATGTTGGCGATTTAGGGTGCGTTCCAATTTACCCTTTAGACGGCTTCATTGCCGTCTTCGCGGACAGTCCGCCATATGTTAAGCCCCATATCGAACATATCGAACGCGATTTCGCTCACAATGGATAGATATATCGAACTCTCCCGCGCCAGATTTTCCGCTCTCCTTAGGCATGCGGCACCCGCAATACATCGGCTAGCAGCGGTGGCGCGGATGTCGCTTGCGACTCCCGCGCGAGCTCTAGGGAGGGAGGAGGAATGCCTTTAATGATGAGAAGTCAGCCTGGCAGCGAGCTTGGCTTGCTACTTCACATGAATATGAGAGGTGCAAAAGTGAAAGAAAGCCATGACACAAAAACTCATACAGACATTACAAACACAAATAAGCACGCACGAACTGACCGACGCAGGTTCGCGCACACAGCACACGCACAGTGATATAGTTAAGGCAAACGGTCACAGGATTTTGTTCAGGCCGGAGTCACGGAGAAATGACACCAAGGCCCATGTACTCCGTGTTGCCGCGGCAGTTGACTGCCATGGGCCAATGGCATCGCAAAGTTTCAGTTGTGCATCAGCACGCAGTCCCAAGGTCGTCTTCAAGGTTAGCCGCGGGCTGTCGTAACGGAAACACACACACAGTACATGTTCTATGTCCTCACGAACACTGCATATGTGACAGTGAGGGGAGGCAACTCGGCGCATCCTGTACAGGTAGTGGCCGGTAGAAGCGACGTTGAGGCGGATGCGGTGAACAACTGCTTCGTCGCGCTTTCCCAGGCCACACTGCATACGGAAGCTGCAGGCGGGATCAATTCTGTACAACGGCTGATAATTGTTTGATCCATCCGTCCATATTGAGAATTGTAGCTGCCGCGCCACAGAGTACGCAAGTGTCGCGGCGTCACGTCGAGAAAAAGGAATCGGGATGACGACACTAGATTGGGTGTGGGCCGCGCAAGCTGGTTTGTCGGCCACCACATTCCTATTCACCCCAAAATGTCCAGGTAGCCACTGTAACACTACCTCGTGAAGCGAGCTGGCAGCCTGTGTATGCAGGGTGTGTATTTCGTGGGCCAGTTGTTCGCGCGGAAACGATGCCAGTTGTTGAAGCACCGCCCGTGAATATGTGAAAATCACCCACACAGAAGGTTCTCGCCCAATAATGCACTGCAAAGCGGAGCGCAAGGCAGCAAGTTCTGGTGCTGTTGATGTTGTTTTGTGGCTTAATGTGGCCACAATTGTAGTCCGCGTCGATGAAACCCAGATTCCAATCGCAGATGAAGTGGCCGTTACCGATGCATCGGTGTAGATAAGCTTGTAGTTACGGTAGCAATTCCACATGTGCTCTGGAGTGAAGTACTTTAAAGCTGGAATTGGCAACCTTGACTTATTGCTGATGCCCGGTACTGTGGTG
The DNA here is from genome assembly GCF_048455015.1 of Haemaphysalis longicornis. Lineage (NCBI taxonomy): Eukaryota > Metazoa > Arthropoda > Arachnida > Ixodida > Ixodidae > Haemaphysalis > Haemaphysalis longicornis. The sequence continues at coordinate 230,218,136 of NW_027526295.1, read as the reverse complement.
ACAATTCGCCAGGGGGAGTACACCCAAGGCGGGAGATGAAGCAGTGCAGGGTACTTCTGACACAAGATTGGTAGAGTGTCTTGCACATCTAAGGCGGAGCTAAAGCTCAGCGGATATCCATGGGCCCTAGTCGCCAGCCGCAAATGTAGGCGAAGTTGCTCCTCTTTGATGAGTAGACTGGGTAAGAAGTGCCTTGACTCTCGTATGGTTCCCAGCATAGAAGTTGTTTTCGGAAGGCCAAGACAAAACCACAGAGCTCGGGCCTCCATACTTTCTAACAGCCTTGTGTTGGCCTTGGAAGGAGGGCCGAGTGCTGGGAGGCTGTATCGGAGCAGTCCTTCGCAGAGTGCTGTGTAGAGACGTAGGAGGGGCCCAATAGAACACCCCCCTGAGCGGCTTGTCAGCATGCGTAACACCTGAGCAAAGGAGCCCAGCTTCTCCTCCAGGAAACGAACGTGAGGGGACAACGTCAGCGACCTGTCAAGTGTTACGCCCAGGAATCGGTGAGAGTCCACGAAGGGTATAGCCACCCCTGCCGCTGAAAGGTAATAGCGGGAGACATCACGTCTGGTGAAGGCTATTGCCGCACATTTCCTAGCCGAGATTTCGAGGCCGCGTCTGGTCAAAAAGTCCGCTATTGAATTGATGGCTTTTTGAAGGCGAGCTCGTAAAACTCGCCTGTTCCGGCCAGAGCTCCAGATACAGATATCATCGGCATAGAGTGATATTTCAACAGTGTGAGGCACGCACTTCTCAATTTCAATGAGGCTGATATTAAATAGGGTTTGGCTTAAAATGCCACCCTGTGGAAAACCTCGCGTGACATTGTGAAAGGCTCTTTCACCGTCCTTAGTGGGCATACAGACGGATCTGTCAGATCCGTCTAGCGTGTCCAAACGGGCCGTGGCAGAGTGGACCAGCTCCACGCATGCATGCTGTTGGCGCTGAAGCTCCACAGTGGGCGCTGCGGGCTGCGGTGTTGCCGATCTTCAAGTCCGCGCTACTCCCTGCCCGCACTTGCTCGGTTCGCTGGGTTCGCCGTTATTCCCTTGCATCCATGCTTGCCTCCGCTCAGTCGAAGACGCCGAGGGCTCAGTACCGCTTCCGAGCACGAGCGAAGCCATCGCTGCCGTGGCCCTGCTACGGCGATACTGCAGTGCCATTGAGCGCAGCTGTCTTGAGCTTGTCGACTGTTTAGATACCGTGGAGCAAGCACTCACCACCAACGCGTTGCGCTCCAAAAAGCAGGCTATACTCACGCAGTTCTTCCGCCCCAATAAACGATTATTTTCTTTCCGAGAAAGTGTCGTATCAGTAGTGAACTGCAGGGTGGTAAGAGCTCAGCGTTAGCTCGTGACTCAGTCGGCAGGATTGCTCTCATGGAACTTTTTTTCGCTTCACTTTCTATATCGAATTTTTGCTATATCGAGCTATTTTACAATAATCGCGCTGTTTGATATAAGTGGGCTTTACTATCTCATCTTCTCAAGAAACTTCTTTGTCGTCAACATCTTCTGACGCACACACCATCCCTGTCCTCTACCTCATCACAGTGACAGAATGATGATAAAATAATTCCAAATGATGACAAAACTAACCTTCTGCATTTTTCTGTTCCATGTATCAGACGGTTCAGTGGACGGCGACGGTCTACCTCGAAGGATATGTAAGGTTTTGGTACTCGGACCACACGGGCCAGCGTTTTCTACAATACGACCACGTTTGCAACAACGCAAAACTTCCAGGCTTCACCTACGGCAACAAAAGTGTTCCCTGCGCGGTGACAGCGACAGGCGTTGTGAAGGTTGAAGGTGGCCATGACAGCCACATTGTCCTTGACGAAAGAAAGATGCCTTACTAAGGACAAGCTTGCCCTGGAAAATACGCAATGAAAAATACTCTGGAAATACTCTAATTCTAATTGATTAAAATACATGCTTACTTGCATGAGAGACTCATCTTTGCGTTACAGGTATTTTTTGTGCCAGTCGGAAATGTTACTAACACGTATTGATTAGCTAGTTGGTTGTTGGCAATTAGGTGGACTGAACTAAATAGCGCGAGGGAAGACTGGGCTCAACAGAGAATTTAAAGTTGTTTCTGACAAGTTTTTTTATGTCAAGCCCCAAAGAGCTAGCACAGAGCTTTACAGGGCTGGTGAGTTAAATCATCAAATGTCTCACACACGCACGCACGCGCACACACGCACACACATACACGCACACATAAACACGCACGCACGCATTCGCGCACACACACTGGCACACTTACATGGACACAACCTCCCACCCACGCATATACATATATGCGAGGGAAAGGGTCTAAACGGTTCGTTAGAAATTTCTTTTTGTTTCTCAGCCCCACCTGGTCATCGAAGTGGGTTTTGCTGGTATAGGTAACCCATGCAAATTTTTCAGACTGTTTTACAGGGTGGGTTCCTAACCATATATGTATACCCTAATGGGGTGAATCTGGGTATGTGGTAAGTTATTTGTTTTCTCGAATTACTCAATATGAGTTCAGCCCGTTGGTATATCCAATTTGTTCTCCCTTACAAACGTTATGCATACAAATGCCCCCATAATGTATTGGGCGAATGGGTAAGCCCGCTATGTCTGAGTTTCACCTAACAACGCGGTTGTCTTGAAATTTGTCGTACATTTAAGAAAAAGTGTGTTCTCTCTCTGACGCCAACTTTCTGAAGAAATAATACGGAGCCAGCAAGAGCTCGCCTTTGTTGTTAACAACGCTGAGAATGCCTAGCCAGCATGACAGAGGCGGTGGCTTCTCCGTTGCTGGGAAACGCCCTGCCACACTCGTGGTACACAATATTGCGTTCAGCCACCCCATGGGAACATGAAGCGAGGTGGGGTGCTTTGTTCGTGCCTTCATGGCCACTTAATAAGTTATTATATCATCAGCCGACCGACCGACCGACCGACCGACCGACCGACCGACCGACCGACCCAGCCGACCAACCGACCCGGTCGGTCGGTCGGTCGGTCGGTCGGTCGGTCGGTCGGTCCAGTTCAGTCCTCTCTAGTCGGGCACTTCTCTTTATACGTACGGGTTAGGCATAATAGAGCAGTATGGTCAGCCTCACTATGCTTGGTCGCTTTAGCTGTGGTACAGTTTGACCTAGGTTCCCCGAAGGAGATAGCGCCAGTTAAGAAGACGTTCGCCCGTACGCGAAAGAGCTGACTCACTAAATGCGGAGTAAAAATAAAGGTTTTTGTTTCATGCAGTGTTTCCTCCCACTGGAAGAAATATAACTGTCGTGTATTCGAGAGCGCTTCGAAAATACTCCCCCAGTTGACCAAAAGATATGCAGCTCATGCGGGACTGCCACGTCGCAGAGCAATGAGATTAAATCACCCTTGTTGATCTCTGTAGACTTCATCCTTTTCGTTCCTTCATATGGCACTCACGTGACTTGTGGTGTTACACTTAGTAGTCACAGCAATACGCTTGGAACACAAAACAACCTTTACATAAATTTGGTTCTACTCATGGTTTAGGATATTGTTGGAGTATTACCGCGCACACAGGCTCATGTTCGCATGTAATCTGCTGGCAAAGATAACAAATTATTTGGTTAAATAGTCTCAGAAATAAGTATATAAAGTATCAGAGAGAAGTAAAGAACTTAAGCTTCAAGTCCATTTATAATAGAGGTGCAAAGTCACGCATGAACCTGTTCTGGCATATTGAAACCACTCTCACAGCATCGGACACCGTTGGTTTTTTTATCGGGGCACTGTTGCTTTACAGGCATCACAACTCACAAGAAAAGGTTGTCACAAGAAAAGAAAAGGCACCACAACAAAAGGTTGTTACACATGCCACAAAATGACTGCGTCCTATTACGTTTCCGGCAGCGTTCACGTTTTGGTCAAAACACGTATACTGCCTCGTCGCAAACTGAGCCTGAGAGAGTTGCTGCTGCTGGTGACTCATCTGTTCTCGATGCCTATCTTGAAGATGATGCCAGCTACCCGGACCATTTTGCAGGCAACTGTGAAATCTAGATGAAGACTTGATTACGACATAAGCCTATATCAGTCGTACTGCTTCCAATCGCAGCGTTCCATTCATTGTTATGGTTCTCGATTACATACCCCTGCAAAAGCCGTTGAACGCATTGATATTGGCATAACATACAAAGAAAATCAAAAGGCGTGAGTCACAAGCCACTGTCGTGTCTAGCTTGAACTTGGAAGGTATACTTAACCTTTCAGTCATCCGACGTTAAGAAAATCGCTGAACGCTTTTCAAAGTTTTTCTTTCTTAGGACTAAATTGAACGAGGTGAGATGTCAAATGGACTTGCTCATTTTTATACAATAAAAATAAGAGGACTTGAAAATTCTCTAGCACTCACAATGTTTTCGATGGAAGGATGTGATTGCTGGCGATGGACGAACGTCACCAACACCAAAACAAGCGAACAATGAAGCCGTTCGTCGTTTTTTTTTTCATTTTGAGCCACAGCCGTGCAAAGGACAATAATGCAAGAATATGTGTGGCAGAAAAGTAAGCTCAACAGAAAAGGGGAAAATGTGGAAGGGGGAGAATAATATGTGATGTATACGAACAGAAGCGTGTTGAATTTATAGGTTGGACAACTTTTCCGGAGCACCATCACTGGCTGCCAAGAAAATAGTCGCGACAGTTCGACGTGCGGGCGATGAACTGGTGTGCTCTTTAGCAAAGCCCGGTAGCCAGACTTGGTGATGACGATTTTTTTCTGAATAGCAGATATACAATTTAAAAAAAAATCATGATCCGTTCACTCTCTGAAGGTGGATGACCAGTGAAGCTGTTTAGCGTACCACATAAAGATGGCACAGAATTTAGGTTAAAGGTATTAGCATATTTGATTTATCTTGAGCGTTGACGGCGCTCATTCCCAGAAAAAACACAAACAGTTGAAACCGTTTTCTGCCATGCATTCGCGATAAAGCTGGCTTGACCGCAGGACATTTTCGCACACGCAGAACAAAAATTGGCCACGTATATTCTCCTTTCGTTGCAAATGTCGACGAAAGACGATAGTCTACTGGCGCCCCTGGCAAATAAATTTCTGGCTTCTCTTTCCCGCTCACCTCTCATGTTTTCCTCTCCCGCCTCGTTCCTCCCAAGATAACACGCTAGAGGTTTGCTCAAGTCAATTTAAATTCACCGCGTTCCACTGCTCCAAGTCGGGTGCCTCGATGCCAGCGCTGCCGTACGGCGGAGACATGCGAGAATCGAGGCACCCTATTACGACATTTATAGAACCCCGTTTCCCTGCTCCACGAGCGTTCCAATCGGAACGTAAAACCTGTCTAAAAACTTTCGTTGCTGTTGCTGTTCGATTTTTCTAAATGCCACCAGGTAGCGCGTGCAACAACAGGAGAAGGTTTTCTGCAGTTGATGTAGCATTTTATTTGCTATCGCAAGAACAAAGCATTCGTGAATTTTTTAAATAAAGGAACACTGCAAGTATCACTCATGTATTAATTTTCTGCCTCATATTTTCGTAATTTCTCCTGCTTGTTCAACAATGTTGACAAGTATGAACATTAACACCGTACTTAGAGGTTTAGATTTGGCTGTGGGTATATAAGACTATATATAAAGAGAGCGGAGTAGGTCACAGAACAAATGCGTGTTAATGACATATTAGTAGAAATTAAGAAGAAGAAATGAACGTGGGCGGGGCATGTAATGCGAAGGCAAGAAAACCGTTGGCCATTACGGGTGACAGAGTGGATCCCTAGAGAAGGCAAGTGTTGCAAGGGGCGGCAGAAAATTAGATGGGCAGATGAGATAAAGAAGTTTGCGGGGATAAATTGGTCGCAGTTAGCGCAGGACCGGGGTAATTGGAGATTAATGGGAGAGATGCCTTTGTCCTGCAGTGGGCGTAGATAGGCTGGTGATGATGATGGTGGTGATAATGATGATATAAGACTATTGCGCAGTTTCCGTTTCACTTTTGTCGGGTGGCTGAATTGAGTCACAGACAGACAGACATACACACAGACCAAAAGTTCTGACTATCTGACCAAGAAAGACTAACGTTTTTTAAAAAAATGTACAAAACCAAAGCATATGTCCTTTCCGCACCCGGACCAGCTCATCCTGTAAGCTAAGTAGCATCAATGAAAAAAAATGAGGGAAGCTAACTCAAGCACGTAAGACTTGAAGGTAGGGAAGCTGTACGCAACCTTCAGGACCAACACGACGGTTTAAGTCCATGATTGCAGCCGATTTGCAGGTCACTTGGCACGGCGGAGGCAGTACGGACGGTCAACGTAATCGCTGCACCTGCTATCTTTGCAGTTTCTGCGAAATCTTCCTTGGCGAGGCGACTGTTTTGCCTTGAAGCATCGGCTGTTGCTGCTGCGGGAAAGGAACGTCGGTGACAGCGCAAGCACGCTACCGGCATAACATCCGCCAGGGGAAGCAGGCGCTATAAAACCGGCTGTGCTTGAGAGCTACGATTCGCTGACAACCCGTTCCATTTCGTTCGCGCAGTTTGCGAGCGCCTGGGGTTTCAATCAGATTTACGCAAAGCTCCGGGGCGTGTTTTTCAGTGTGTAACGTTGATGCGTTTAACGGTGCCATACCGACGAAATATAAAATAGCGATGTGCAAGTTCACATCGATGCACAATAAACATTGAAATGCCCCTGTGACGGCGCATTTCCCTTTCGTGTTTTACGGATTCCTATGAAAGAAGGATCAACCAGATTTTTTGTGAATAGATCACTTCCCGATAAATCACGGATGGTTTCATCTGTTCTGCCTTCACGAAACAATATAGTTCCGAGACAGCCGTGATAACGGCGGCGATGCATCGTGACACACGGCGGACGATAAAATTTATGCCTGTAGCCAAGCATGTACAATATGAGCAATATGAACGGGAACACAGGAACACGTGGCAAACATCCTCGAAACAGGCTCGGAACGATACGCAGATGGCGCTGTGAAAATCCAAAGGGGGAAGGAGGGCGCTCTTCCACTAACTGTTGGCACTCCCACCACGCTGTGATTTCTACAAAGCAGCAGCTTACGTCATTTCGCCGATAATATGGTATCGTCCGACAGCCGATAAGACGCAAGACGGAATGGGAACAGTTGTTAGAACAGCGTCCCCCTTTCCACTTTGTTTCTGACGCCGGCCGCTGCGTATCACGCATAGCTGGGTCTGAGGGTGTTTTCTATGCGTTCCTGTGTTCCCTTTCTTATTGCTCATAATAGTACATTCTATTACCTCGTAAAAGATGGTTCTGCGTTGATGACACAAAATGATGCATTGTTCGCCCTTGATTGCTGGGTACTGCTAGATAATAATTACGGAATCTGATTCCTCAGTGTCGCCATTTTGCGATGGCTGGTAGCTCTTCGGTGCGCACTTACAGTTGTGCAATTTGACCACTGTAATGCAGCTGTCAAGTTTTGGTGAATGATGTCGAATTGTTTGCGTGACCTTAAGTTGAAGAGGTAATTTGTCACATCAACAATTTTTTTTTTTTCATTTCCTCTTGGATGCGTAAAGTGGGTTGATCAAGTGTCGAACGAGCGCTAGACAAGAGGACCTATCACGTATGGCCTGCTATCGGGGAGAGAGGTAGAAAATTATTTAGTTGCAGAAGCTGATGGCAGGTGTGATCGCATGGACGAGTTCACTAATAATGTCCGACATTAGCAGTATTTGTGGTGTTTATAAACACAGGTACTTTATCTTCTGATGTAAATTTGGAAGTAATTGTAAACGAAGTAAAACTATTTCAAAGACATTGAAACTTAAGCGATGTTTACTGTCGGTGATAGTCAGGCAGCGTGTTTAATAAATTTAAAGCTGAAGTTTGCGTCTTATGTCTTTAAAGCTGAAGTTTGCGTCTTATGTGTCCAACATAACCCACTTATTTTACATTCGCTTGTCTGTACCCTACTGTTATCATAAAGAAAATCCTAAAGAAGCTTCGTGTTACCAGTTCATCGTTAAGAATTTTCGCTTGATTCTAAAATTTTGCAAACATTTCACTGTTTGCATAAATATACAATGCATAAGCGTTCTAATGCGAACAGTATAATGCTTGTATTTGTACAAAAATGCGTCATTGGCTCAATTAAGGCATTTAATCGTTATGATAGTGTGCATGTGTATAATTTCACGAAAACAGAAAAGACAAGCCATACAAAGACTCATGCAATTTGGCTATTCATGGCCATTTGGCAACCATCATCCGCCGCAGAAAACTAGAAAATATGTAGAACGTATTGTGGACAACGTGACCAAATCATAAAAATCCAGTAATTCCAACGCCATGGCACGATTGCCTGAAGAAAAAAAAACATGCTGTCTGCGTTAAGATATTTCTTCAATGCCACCAAGGAAATGTAACCCAGCAAACCACTAACATCTCTGCGACGTCCCAAAAAGATCCGAACGTCTATGTCCCAGCAGTATCTCTATTAGACATCCGTACAACGTGCAATATTTTTATGAAAATTTTTGGATGCTGAGATAACGTTGCTGGTACCCTAATGTCGGACGTTCTTCCAACTATGCTAAAGTCGTACTCTCGAACTTGCTGTTGCTTCATTTGTGGACAATATTTAGACATATTTTGCTGACGTTGTTCAGATGTTGCTGGTATGTCCGCTTTTCACTTCGTACACGTCTATCGCAGTTACATTTAACGTTGCTGTGCAGCCGACGAACTTGTGGCTGTGCTAAACCTACTTAGCCGTTTAGTTAATTACGATCGGAGAAACTGCGTAAGAGTGCTTGCACAATAGAAAATGTTCAAAATGTCTAGTACCCCCCCCCCCTATTTCCTGTCGATGTGGGTCGTTTTTTTCAATCGTCAGTGACTTGGATAGGTGAGTTGGGCCTTTTTCTAGGCACATAATGGATATACGCTATCGAGAAATAGCAAAAGGGTAGCATGCAGTAAAAAAAGTTATTTGATAGCGTCTTCCCACCTTATGTGCATAAAAACCTCGACCAACTATGCTCTCCGCGTACCTTGCAGGCCCCCGGTGAAAGTGCACCCAGCAAAAGCAGAGGCGATGGAGGGTGCTATGCTGAGCATTCGTCTCAAACCTTTGACAGTGATCGACGAGTGGTTCCACAATGAACAGCAATCGAATTCACTCTCCGTGACTTTCGTGCACAAGACGTCGCACATGACGGAAATCGAGTTGCGTTGGCTGGACATGCTACGCATCGGTACCAGCGTCTCCGTCGCAGCCAGCGTGCCATTGATTCTTCTGATCGTAGGGTTTAACGCGCCGACGCAACGCAGGCGATGAGGCGCGCCGTAGTGGAGGGCTCTGGATTAATTTTGACCACCTGGGGATCTTTAACGTGCGCCGAAATCTCGTACACACGGGCGTTTTTGCTTTACGCCTCCATCAGAAAAGCGGCCGCCGCGGCCGGGAATCGAACCCGCGACCTCGTGCTCTGCCATTGATTCTTACAGGTGCGATTTCAGTTAAAACGCATATATATCGACATGAAGAAAGACGGCGCCTCATCTATCTCGACCACGGAGGAACTTGGCGTGAAGGAAGTTATCACAGTTCCTCCCAAAACATCCACCCACGTGACGTGGAAGGTATCCGAACACAAAGTGGTGGGTATCACGTATGACTATTTCTTTAGCTAAACAGGTAGAAGGCAAAAAGTATTGTGCCGGCAGAAAACATCCGCCGATGTGCGTAATTTTCACGTTTCTATTTTCTTTGCAGAAAGTTCCCTGGACCGCCAATGTTCACGTAACAGGATTTGTCGTCGCCATATTTCGGAATAACGCTGGGGAGCACAGACGATATTTTGGTGTTGGCGAGCTGGACATTACTCCCGAGTATATTGCGCCGCTTAACAGATCCCACGCATACTTCATCATGGACGGTGCGTTCACGGTTACCAAAGGTGTAAGTGGTGAAACTTTAGCCGAAGATCTTCCCCTGCAGCTTACATCTGATGGACTGAAGAGTGGGTAGCCACCTTGGAATCATTATTCCTAAAAACCATGGACACTCAAAACATAAAACAATGCCGTAAAGAAGAAATAAAGTTTTTTTCTCTCTTCCTGCTGGTGTTAACGCAATTACTGACTATTTAAATCAGAATTATCCTCACTGGGTGTGCGTGCGTGAGTGCTTGTGCCTGTATATGTGTGTGTGTGGGGGGGGGGGGGGGCGCATGTGCGTGTGCCCATGCGCGTGTGTTCGTGCGTGCGTTATGCGGATCAGCAAACATTGCTTACTTTCTTGTGGTGCGACGCTTTGCTCGCCGTATGATTGGGCAGGATTACGTGGCTTGTAACAGCGGAGCTGCCTCGCTGCATTGCTTGCAGAGTTCGTGAAGGCCCTAATGTTGGTTTCGCAGCATCTTGGACCATTTGGGTTTGTGTACGTGAGTGTTAAATCGGATTTTTCCTAGTATTTGTGCTTCCGAGTCTATGAGATCTCTACTTGAAGTCCCTCAACTGTCGGGCTATGTGTAGTGTATCACCAAATGTTGACGCTGTGTAGTGACGCGGGATGTTCCTGTCGGACCGAATATCCAGCACCATCTATCAATCTTCAGCGTCGCGTTGTTGAGGGAAAAAATTGGTGATCACAACGGGGACGTAGCCCAAAACAACACATTTTCGTTTCAACTCGTACCATTTGAACCCTTTCTGGAAACGCCACACCCGCCTGAACCCGCTCGTGTGCACCCGTTCCCGAACGAACTTTCCCGTCTGAACCCGTTTTGTCTCCACCCGCACCCGGAATTCCCTTTCCATTTCATGCCGTCTCGTTTCAACCCATTCCAGCTTGTCGTTTTTAAGCATAGCCATTTTCGTCTTTGAAAGGGGTCCCCAAAGTGTGCGGTCATGAAACAGACCTTGCACTAAAGTAAAACCGTTTGATTTCTATGCAGTAATCTTTGAAGGGGAATACGGCCTATATTTGGGGAACGTTCGCGAACATCTTAAGGGAACCATGAAGAGAAAATACAGCTTCGTTTAATTTGAAAGAACTAGGATTCAGTATCTCACTCAGCTCCATTACAGCCACAAAAGATGTTTTTTTAACGAAAAAAAAGCAAGAAGTATTTAAAAACTTTCAAATTTTGCGCCATGGTGACGTGTTATGAGCAAGAATGACGTCATACGGGCCAACAATAAAACATAATTTTTAGTACGTTAACTGCACGTTAGCATTCAAGTGTTGCGGTTAGCATTCAAGTGTTGCTGATTATGTAACCCATACAAATGTCTAAACGTATAGAGTTTTGCACTAACTAACCCCTATAGGGTGAATCTGGGTATGGCGATGAATTGCATTCTTTTGCGGATTTTTTATTAATACGCTCGGCCCATTGATATATCGAATGGGTCTTCTATGACGAATGTTATTCATATAAATGTACAAAAGACAAATTCGGGGATTTCACTCTACCCTGCTTGCGTGATCTCCACAGCGCGCCAGAAAAATATTTCTCTGGATAAAAAGAGGAGAGAAGAAAACGTTCACACCAAGAGGTAGGCGAACAGAGGAAGAGGATGGCAGCCGTTCAATATGTACAGAAGTTGTCAGGCCGCCAGAAAAAAGAATTGGCTCCATGCTTTCAAGTTGACGTGTTTTCTGTTTCCAAGAAGTTCTTTTCTTTTCTCTGCTTCGTGAGCAGAATTTCTCGCTTTTGTTAACAGAACAGCTGGAGCAGACGTGCAACAATTGTCGGCGTTCTTAAAAACTGGTGGGAGAGATTGACGCCACGGAAAGCTGACCTCACAGATCGGGACTCGTGCAAAAGGCGTAGTCTCTCATCTATCTTTGTATTGCGGACATCGCTTCATCGGTCGGACTGACCGACGTCTGAATGTACGCTTGAAGCATGCGCACTCATAGAAAAAAGAAAAAAATCGGAGTCAACCAACGCCCAACGCTTCCGCACGTGTGGTCGTCCCCACGGCTTTTCACGTGAGATTTTTTAGCTTGGCCCAAGGAACAGCTGATTAGATACATTGCCAAGGTGTACCTCATTCAGTATAATGTATACGTGCGTGGTTATCGCATATCTGACATGCTTAAACCAAAAGGATTTCATGAGACGGGCGCAAAGGTTTTCTTGTGTGTGTACGTCGGCCACAATGTACCTTGGCTTCAACTGTACTACAGACTGCCGATTTATATGAACATTGGAGCTCGCCACCATCTGCCGTTCGCTTCAAGCGAAAAATTTTGCTGCGTCATGCGAAGAGGCTTCACTTGTGCCCCACACAAACTGCCCCTCGTATTTCCCGAGCCTGCCTCTGTGAACGACCTGCCCAACCACGCCCAGACACATCAGCCACTATGTTGCTTCCACCCTTATCACACAAGTGACTACACTCCGCCCTCTTGGTTCTTCGCTTCGAGCCGCACTAACCCATTCACTGCATTTCAAAGTCACCGAGCTAACGCATCTCATCCATCGCATCTGAATTCAACGTCGCATCTGAATTCAACGTCAGGGACAAAAAAATGAAAACACACGCGGCCTCGGCCAAGTCCTTTTCCATATACCATAACATGTCGTGTCAAGAACGTCCGGCTAAACCCCAAAGAGCACTCCAAGCAAGACGCACACAGCGGATATCCACTGTGGACTATATTTCAGGCGAACAACAATTTATATCTGGACATGACTGCTTTTGAAAGTGACAGGCTTCCAGTACCCAACTTTGTATTGCAAAATGAGTCGGAGTATAGCGCCACACATTCGTACTCAGACCGGTTGTATGAAAGTCATATCGCCGCCGGTTTATGTGCCTGTCGTTTTGTTTCAAATTGACTGCTTCTATTCCCCCCCTCTTCCCCCCCCGCCTCTGACCCCCGTCCTCCCGACTCGCAACCAGGGGTGTCCTTACAAAGGATTTTTGCCACTTTAGACAAAACTGGACGAGCACTTGTTCTTAGTTTTGTCCCATGCCCAGTCTTCAAATGTGTTGCGTTCGAAGTGCATGTATACTTGGAACTAATGGGAATAATGGGAATTATGGTAACTGCTGGGCGCATTAGTATTAGAAAAAATGTAAGGTTACAGCTCCACGCATCTACAAATATATCTTTAGAAGACCCAAGTTTCTAAATACAGGTTCTATCAGTCCGCTCCCGTGCGTGTAGTTGTGGAGGTTAAAGTACGGGCGACATTATTCTGCGCTCAGGACGAAGTCGAGAAAAAAAAGCAGGCAACGCAGGCGCTGTCCCTATGAATAACCAGCTTGCCCAGGCTACCCTGATGAAAGTAAATTCTGTGCCACGCGTCTCTTGCTCCATCTTGATTAAAACAGTTTTATTCTTAAATGAAAGCAAGAAAAAAGAAACAACAGTTCGTTTCAGTGGCAAAGCAAAACTTGCTGCTGTCATTTTTTTTCGCTCACGCCCACGGCATTTCTGAGCTCATAACCTATTGTTTTCGTCTCACCACCATGTTCTGACGACTTCTGGTGAAATTAAGGTGTTGTGTGGGAGACATATATGTGTGGGATTTCATAATATAACCAGCCAGGTAAGCTAGCGCTGTTGATAATGAAAAGCCGTCTTCCTTTGGGATCAATTTTTGGGCATCCCCATCTAGGTTGTAATTAAGCGTAATGAGCCGAACCTCCGTGGGTATTTGTGTTTTGTTGGAAATGATGGTGAGCTTCTTGTTAAACGGAGTTGATAACAGCACTAATCAACTGACTAAGGGTTTTGAAATGCTCAGGCAAAATCGTCATACGAAGGAAAGAATACGAATATGACCGGTGTTCACTTTAACGGTGGTACCCCTGTGTTTAAAAGTGAGCTCTTCGAGACACATGTACCTAGTTCACCGCATTATTTCTCGTCACAAAATGCTTTCTTGTGCTCTCTTTCAGATGCATATAACGTCTGGTAAGTGCCCCTCTGCCAGTTTAGTTTTGCTGCAGCTGCCTGTACTAAAAAAAAACGATGCCTGCATAGAGAGGCAAAAACCACGCACAAAGTATATAACATTTGTGGCCTATTGCTTGCGGTGCCAAACTGTACACAAAGGAAATGCAAACATACGCGGAATGTTTTTTTTATTTCTTAATACCTTTTCATGAAAGTGTGTGACGCTTACAGTCAAATTTTCTGCAAGGCGGCGACCGATTGAGCGTGAGTAAGTATTTCTGTGTAAGCAGCCTGAAGAAACGTTTGTAAAATGAGAACCAGGTATAATTTTAGTGCGAACCATTATCGTAAGCGCCCTCTATTTGAAACGTATTTTATTATTTTCGTCACTAAGGTTGTGCTTCTGTATACAGCATACTTCAAATTATGCAATTCTGACTCTGTAGAGTTTCCTGCCTTTATTCTTCTCATCCTAGACAATGTGTGCCTGCAAGAAATATTGAAATAGAAATAAAACAAAGCAAAACAGCAGAACCTCTTCGTACACGGTTAACTCAAAATTTCGGCATAATTCTAAGGTTCCAAAAAAATCGCGCCAATCCACCCCGTGAATGTGGTTGGAAAGCAAAGCTGTAGACGGCACCCATAACGATTACCCATGCGACGTCACTTAAATTCACTCATATCGCTCTACAAAAATTAAAACCATAGAGAAGTGAAATGCACTTAACCACACCATTTATTACTTCAAAGAGATATTCTTGGTAAGGTTAAATCAATGCATGATGCATGAACGGTGTTTGGTTGAGTTGTATTGGTGTAGCAGAAGAGTGGAAACTTTTTTTATAAAGTTAAAGTAAGCTCCAACCCGCTGTTAGACGATCTGACTTCGCGGTCTCTGCCCCCCGGACGGGGCGACGAGATTTGCGGCAGAGAAGGAGGAGAAGGAGGAAGAAATACTTCTATTCAGATTTCTGAACGGCCCAGAGTGCAGCCCTGGGGAGTGATTCCTTCTTCTGTGGGGCCCGTATACAATCCGCGCGGCCTGTGTTCTGTCCACCAGCTGAAGCTGGGTAGGTAGAGAGGGCCTGGACAGCAGCATCTCCCATTGCTCTTGTTGGGTAGTTGACGGAAAGAGAGGAGGGTGCTCAGGGCTAAAGTCGCACACACCGATTACGGGGCGGAGTGTTCCTATTTCTGAGCAAAATTTACATTCAGCGTCGTAGCGATTCGGATGCTTTAAGTGAAGACGCGTAGGCTGTGGGAAGAAGCCCGGATTGTATGAGCCGTAGGGTAGTTTGTTGTTCTCTGGAAAGGCCGGGTAAGGCGAAGGTACGGTCTGTCTCACAAGGTTATAATGCTGGGTTATCTCCCTGAACGTGACAAGCGTGTGACTGTGCTCGTGCAGCTCCATAGCACGGGAGATAAAAGCGCAGGCTTGTTGGGTGAGTGTATTTGTTGGCCTCCATTGAAGCGTGAGGGGGTGTCCAGATGAGCTGAATGGAACCGTCTGGGGAGTGGTTTTTTAGCACGCGCAGTGCAGGTCAGGACACCCAACCAGACTGGTAATTCCAGTAGTCTTGCTGGGAATCGGTGACTACTCTCCGAACCCCCGGTTGAGTGAGAGCCAAAGTGATGGCTGCCTCTTCTGCTGCCATCATGTCTTAGGTCCTAAGCGAGGTACACGCAAAGAGGTCGGTTCTGGAGGTAGCTACGATGATGGCGTATTGCTGCCCTCGATGTTTGGAAGCGTCTGTGTAGATAATTGCATGATCCCCACCGAGGGTGGTGTTTAGCGCTTGAGCCCGTGCTTTCCGGTGACCCTCGTCACGTGAGGGGTTCATATTTCTAAGCAAACGGAGCACCTTTAGTTTTAGTCGCCAAGAGTAAAGGAGTACGTCAAGCGGAGTGACATTCTGGGCTGCCCGGACCATCTGGTGAAGCATGTAGTTACGCACCGCAGTTCTGAGTAGGACCTCCTGGTTAGAAAGACGGCCTTCTGTCAGCTCTTCCACCGTGTTGTGGAGCCCCGTGCTAAGGAGCCTCTGTGTGGACGTACTCATGAGAAGACCAATGGCCTGCTCGACCGCCTTTCCAATTATTATATAAAGCATGTCTCTGCCTTCCTTGTCGAGAAGAAGACAGGGGGTTGACGTTAGTGACTCTCGAGAGGACAAAAGCTTCAATTAATCGAAAGGTACCGGATTCCTTTAGACCTCGCTTCTTGGTGGCAACTCGCCTGATCATGTGTATGATTTGATTATTGCTGTTTTTGAGGCGCTGCAAGGAGACGTCACTGTTGGTGTTAGCCTCGAGATTTAGGCCCAGGATCTTGATGCTGGTGCTTGTGGTGATGGCCTGGCCATCAAGGAGTATTTGAATGTATTCCTTGATTTGTCGTCAGGGCGGACGACAAGAAACTGTGATTTTTTACCTGAACACTGGAGGCCACAGTTTTTAGCACATTGCCGTACTAGAAGTGAGATGCTATGCATTGGTGTGAGCTTCCTTTAATTTTTTTAACTCTTAGCACGTGAGCAAGGTGCGCACAGGGCCGCTAGACGTGCGTGAGTGGTCGCGTGACGCTTTCACGTGGCATTTAGCGAGAACGCAGGGGGTAAACCCGTAGATGTGCTTGGTGAGTACACCACCTGTCTTCTCCGTCTTCGCGTGGGCTCGTAGCTTAATCGGTAAGACAACGCGCTCTCGCTTTGTTAGTGTGTTAGTTCCAGGTTCGATTCCCGGCAATGCCAGTAAATTCTTTTATTTGTTCGCTGGAGTTTTCTGGTGACACCAACGGTCGCGAAAGAACCCTTGGGGGGTAGAGGTAAAAAGCTTTGCTTTAAAACAACTGCCTCTGTACAGCGTGTATATTTACTGCCTCACCTCTATACAAGCCTCTTCGGGGTCGACTGCAGATAAATTACAATGCCACCTGCGAAATTTTGGAAATGGATTGGTGGGTAGCGTTGCGATTTTCAGCGCAACTGTCGGTAACGTTTGGTGACGCCGGCATTACGTTTGACACTACAGGTACTTCTTAAAATGCACCATAACTTAGGGCCTGCCAATTTGTTTGTGACATGCCTGCGTAAATGTTATTAAATGTTATACGCTGGCACAGTTCTGGGCACGTCTCAAACGGAACGTCGCAGTGTAATTCACAGTATGCAACTTTTATTGTACCATGGAATGAAGGCGTATATTCGACGTTGGCACTATCTCTCACGGCTTTTTTATCCACAGATAACTTGATACTGTGATGCAGCTTCCTTTACGGAGTGAATGCTTTAACGGCACTGTTTTTAAAGTTTTAAGTGCCTCTAGAGGGTTCAGGCTTTTTCTCTTACAAACATCTTGCTGTTCATTCCTGATGACTGTTGCTCACATAGTCATGTTTTCTCCTAATTATATTCAGAAGATTAATAGTTATTTGCACTTTTACTCAGCCGAAGACAGAGTATCGAAAGTGCACTTCGATGTCGAACTGATGAAGGCTGTTCGGGCGAAAGCACCGAGGGGGTTTTGGTTGCACGACATTGACATTTACGGTGAAACGACGAATGATCGTCGGCTACCAGGCATGTGAGTAAACAAACACCTGAACACATTGTAATGCTTGTTTTTACCATAAAACTTAAAAACAGAATAGAATATAAGCTTTCTGAAGGCTGACGAATGTCCAGCAACCCTAATACAAGAAATTAAACATCTACATAAACAAACCCTGGTATTTAAGAGCATCCATCTGATTACTTAGGAAGACCATTTTTTTAGCTATTTCATGCCTTATTTCGACCCCGATGTAAACCGCCAAGCGGCAGGAATACGGTGTGAAATACAGGGGGTTACCGCTCATTTCAAAGCAAAAGAAAATTGAAATTCGTTTCGCTAAGGTGAATTCGAGTGCTAGCGCTCGAGCGGGAGGAGATCCGCTTGGTTGCTCTTGGTTATCTTACATTTTTAATTAGTTCAGCCAGGACCGGCTTTCATGATTCGGCTACCATATCGGAGCTAACAGTAGCAAGCCGACCTTTATGTCATGTACGCCTTCGTTAAACCGATTAGCGGGGCGCTGAGCATGGATATAGGTCGAAGTACTTGACCAGCTTGGTCCGTCCATTTTTTGAAACTTTTGCCATACGATAAAAGCGACAGAGGCGATACGCTGCACTAATCCAGGGGGATAGGGCCCCGTAAAACTGAACGTGGCTATCCTCCCCATACTGTCCTACTCGTTGAATCCTGTGCCGTTTCCGCGTGCATACTTCCGCCGCTGTGCCTAGCAGTGTCCATGCCCCTGGACGTTGTCCAGCAACGCCCTTTATTGCCCGCGCAGCATGCTTAACAGCGAAGCTGTTGATCGAATCGTTTGTGTATGGTGTCCGCAGTAAAAATACCAAGAAAATTCAGAGCGCCTGTGCAAGCGTGCTCGAGCGCACTTTAGTCAAGCCAGAGTCTCTCGAAAAGCATTGAGGGACTCTGGTCGAGCAAAGTATACCCACTTAGGGAGATTGGCCAATATTGTCCCCCCGCACCCCCCATAAAAAAGCTCCAGCGTTCGCCGCGTGCTTCGAGCGCATGTTCGTCGAACCAAGGATACTGTTGCATTTGGGAAGGTGTCCCCGAACCGGGCTTCATCGCCTCCGTTTCGTGTGGTAGTGTGGTGGTCGAGCGGCCAGCTAAAGATGCTGCCTTATTGTGGACGACAAGAAGCCGAAGGCAAACTTGACCGGTTTGCTGCATGGCGAGAGGTGAACTGCGATGATACAGAAACAATGCCATTACGGGCGAGTTTACAGCAGGACTCGACAGGGCGACAAGATGGGTTCGCTCCTCCAAAACGAATGAATGTATATACCGAGAGGGTGGGTTTTATATACAGGAGCCAGAACGGCTGCGGGGTTTTCCCAGTGCTTCTGTGCACACGGCCCGAAAATAGTACAGACACATGTACAGATACAGTACAGATACAGACACAGATACCACTAGAATGAGTTTATTTTGCTGACCTTTACCTTACGTCGAGGAGTCCTTGGCCCTAGCAAATTGAGCGCATGGGCGACTCAAGAATATGGTAGTGTAAACAATCGCAGCTACTCCAACCGCCCAAAAGGTGAGACTTAAGCCATTAGCAGCAGAGGATTGGACCTCCTTTCCCGCTTCACGTCCCAAGCGTGACTGTTGCAGGAAGCGGCAATCACACCAGCATGCTTTCAATAACTCGAACGTAATTACTGGTACCGCTCGAACGAACAGCGTGAGCCGGCGTCTTCTTTTATTAATCCCGTTGTGGCCGGCACCACTCGAGCCGAAGCCTTGAACCAAGGCTATCTCTTGGTCGTTTTTTTTCTGTGTGAGCTTGTATCGATTCTCTTTGCCGCCAATTTTTAAACACGTACTTGCCATATCACCCAGACTAATTTTATCAAACGAGACAAACGGTCACTTAAAAGCAATAGCTTTATGCGATTGAGCAAAGATGTGTACTTCGCATCCCCTCAACTATTCGACGGGAACTCCTACCATTTCTCTTTTGATATTTTTAAAACGCGTCTCAAAACCCCTTTGAGTTTTTCGCTAAACCGATGCGACACGGTAGCCATTATAGGAGTTCGCACGGGCAAAATACGCCGGCTGTTACGCTATATGGAAGTGGCGACACTAAATCGGATTTATATACTTGCATTCGCAACACCGGGTTTTAGAAATAGACATCACGAAGCACGCCTCCTGATAACAGGGAGGGGTTGTGCATTACTATGTGCTTGCATTTAAACAGAAAGAAATTATCGTGCAGCGGTCATGTTCTTGTTTGAGCTTGTGTGGGCATGGGGTCAAATCGTAGTGGTGCTTTAAAATAATAGTTCTATCTGTTCATTTTGGCGACAAGGTACCCACGGCATGCATGGTTACGCCATATGGACAAAAAAGTAGAATGTTCCACTAATTACACCGTTTAAAACAATTTCGTAAACATAACTATTCAATTATTAGCGTCCTAATAAATTGTAAAGTGTGCTGCCATAATCTTACGACATTCACTATGTTTAAAGAACATCTTGGTGGACACGCACTTACGTACCACCACAGCGATACCAGTTGACTGAAGTTTGACGTCAGTGTTGATACAGCGTGCATCTTCAGATACTAGCATTGCTACGATTGATTGATTGATTGATTGATTGATTGATTGATTGATTGATTGATTGACCGATTGACCGATTGATTGATTGATTGATTGGTTGATTGATTGATTGATTGATTGATTGATTGATTGATTGATTGATTGATTGATTGATTGAGGACATTAACATATACACGACATGTTTTAAGTATAATTATTTGACAACTGAAGCCAATGTCTTTCTTTCTTTTAAACTATTGACATTGCAGGACAGCAGTTAAGATACACCCTGCGAAAGCAAAGGCGTTTGTCGATGGGGCGAAAAGCCTTCAGCGTAAACCCCTTAAAGTCATAGATGAATGGTTCCACAACGGGCAGCCCACGAGTTCGCTCCAGGTGACGTTCGCCCACAAGACGTCACATACAACCGAAATAACATCTCGTACTTTTAACATGGTTGGCACTGGCGTGTCGGTATCTGTGGAAGCCAGCGTGCCATTACTCCTTACTGGAGCTGTATCCCTGAAGATGCACATCGACACGAAGAAGGACAGTGCTACAACAACTTCCACGACAGAAGAGCTCACAGTGAAGCAAGTGATCACGGTACCCCCTGAAAAATCCACGCACGTAACGTGGCACATATCCGAAGACACAATGGTACACTATACTTTAAAGCACTTTCTCTACAAGCAATAGGGCAGTTTTTTATTCTCCGCCAGAAAATGTTTTGGCAGCTTGCTGGGCAAATCAAAAAGCTTAACGCGAATACAATTACCAATTCTTATATTTACAAATATGCTGTTTCACTCCTGCTTGGTTAGATGACATGTCGGTGAAACAGAGAAGGGTTGGGGTCCAAAAACCTACATAGCGCATGTCCGCTCTTCCTTTAGTTATCATCCCTGCACTGTTTCAACGACATGTTAATTACATGTGTTGCACTTATTTCGTTAAAACACTATGCAAGTTAGCATTATACTACCAGTTTTCCATTTGTTACGGTACTTAAAGCCAAACAAGTAACAGCGTTTTTTATGTGCACGAAAGCGGACTTTTTCATATTTCTGTAAGCACGCCGCCTAAAAACGACTCACCATATTAATTTAGAGCGTTCTATAAAAATATGACTGAGCTGTCTGTTTAATAGGAAGACAAGAATGAAACATCTAGGTTATTCTTTTAACTACTAAGTTTGCATGTCAGAGAAGCTTTTTATCTTGCTACGATGTTTGCACACTCTAGTATTCGAATGAATCTGTCATGTAGAACATACCTAAAGAGGCAAATTACATTTGTAGCTGAAGATCAGACATATCTAGCCTTGACACGGTAGTCACACTATGCAAGAGCAGGAATATGCCTGTGGGCTTGCTTCGTAAAACACGTCGTAGGTTAAAGGTATCCTGCAACACTTTAGATAAACACTTTCACTCTTTTCTTCGCGTCTGGAACCACTGCGAAAGGGATAGTTATCACCCGCACGGGGCGGCACTGCGCGATTTGCTCGTCGCACCAGATAGGCCTTTCGTTTCTGCTTTGTTTTTGTGGCTTTCTTTTTAAAGTTGCTATCGACAAGCGTTCCTTGCTGCAACTGAAGGAAAACCGACCAACAGACGTTACATGGTCTTAGTGCCGTAATTCGGGCTTTCGAAGAACGTCAAGATCGGGAAAGAGAGAAAAATCTCTTGAGCGACTTTTCAAGTTATCTGGGGGGCCTAGAGCAGTAATTTTTGCTGAGGTACTTTGCGACCCCCTAAGCTAAGTACTGGGTGTGTTGGGGGACTATGTTCTGCAAGCATTTACGTTGAAAAAGTTAAAACAAAAAAAAGTTGAAAGCAAAAAAAGTTGAACAGAGTGTTGCAGAGTCCCTTTAAGTGCAAGAAGCTTACTTTATGTAGATAGCAGACCTGTGTTTTCTCAAACAAGGCTGATAAGGCTAGAGTTCTGTGGTACTAATATGATGGTTTTGGTTAGCTGCTTTTAAAATGACTACCGCAAAGGTGATTCATACAGCCTGGTTCGTAAGTTAAGCTACTCCGCACAACGCAATGTTTGATCAAATCGCTCGTCTTTACTTTTCCGCATACATTTATTTTTGCAATAAACAGCAGTGCCTCATTCTACCCACCACGATATTATTAATATCCTCTCGAAAAATCCTTTTTCCTCTTTACTCGTAAAGTATATAATTTCAAAATTGACCTGAATACTGCGTCCGCATGCCTTATTATTTTTTTTTTCTTTTTCATGTACAGGAAATTCCTTGGACCGCTGAAGTTGAAGTCACTGGATTCATCGTAGCCATATATAGGAATGAAGCTGACGAACATATAGAATATATCGGCATTGGCGCGATTAATGACATGAATATTCTCGTGCCACGCAACAGAACCAATGCGTACTTTATTGTAGATGGTTCTTTCATAGTTACGAAAGGTGTAAGTGGTGAAACAATTGCCGAAGATTTCGACCTAATACCACAAGCACTCGGACCTGTACACCACGAGCTCTTGGGGAAATAAAAGCGAGGTTTAGAACAAACCAAATTTGCCAGAAGTTGCAGTAATATGTCATTGTGCTTTCTGTTTATGCGTTCATTTTCTTGCCAAACAAATTGTCGTAAGTTGAAACCCGATGCATGAGGTCCAGCTTACTCTGCTTGAACAGCGTCTTACTGCGTATTTCAATTTTAAAACCTCATGAAGATCGCTGAGGTCCTGTGAGAGGTCGCGAACTGGCAAAAGGTTACAAACCATATGAGATAACTGATCTATTCACATATGCGGTGAAAACCTGTACCAGCTCACCGTGTCCGGCATGCAGGTAGTGACTTTCAAAGGAGCGTTTAAGCCCCTCCATCCCCCCTCCCTACCCCAACCGAATGAAACTGATTGAAACGAACTGTGAGCCCGGATGAAGAGAGAAAATAACCCTGAAAACAAAAAAGAAGGATAAAACAGCTCTTCCGTTTAAAAGACGTTTTGTTGCAGCAGGATTCTGAACGCCCGAGTTCGACTGTTCACTCAACGCTTTCACAACTTGATGTGGGGCAAATAGGGCATGTACTATCGGAGCGAAGGACGTCGAGCTTGAGGAGACGGAGGCGGCTTGCCTCCAATGGCGGTTGTATTGTGGGTTTTAGCGGTTTATTTTGCGAATGCCTTTTATTGATTTATTTTTTTACATCGCAACACATTTCAGTACTCGCTTTTTCTTTAGTAACGTGGGGACATCGATGAGTTGGATCTGTAGCCAGCCCCTGAAAAGAGGCAAAAAAGGTTGCATTTTCCAGCCGTCCTGTTCTAGAGGAGCAAATTCCCGTACAAGACGGGCCAACGTCCTCCCGCACAAAGGCCGACAACGAGGCCGGGAAGTCACTTGCATCTACATTACCGGTTGGTGCCTGGCGCCTATGGCACAAGAATGCACATGCTGCCTCTCGAAGCCTCAGTGAATGCTCAACTATTCAACCGACTGCGGCAGGATAAAGCCGGTCGTAAGCAGGAAAGTCCCTAGACTCTTTCACCCCCGGCAATCCTGTGTTGTGTATGGCCGGGAACCGCGGCAGGTCATTTCTATCTAGTGTATCTATGGCTCTTGCCTTGTCAGCGGCCCCTTACCGAGGGTATCAGGCGGGAGTTCCCTCTCAAACGTCTAGACTCGACCACGGACGCATGTACCCACAAAAAACCAGAAGGTGTCTGGCATTTCGCAGATTAGAAGAAACTACGTTCCACATACGAGGCGAGGGCTATACGTCTGCGCCATCGCTGCAGGGTAGAACTTAGGAGCACTTCCCTCTAGGCATTTCACGGCAAAGTTGGGTGGATTCCCAATCGCTTGATCCCCTGTTCTAGGGGTCTTCCACTAGTTTTACCTTTTGGTACCCAGCGGTGACCAACGGTTATCTTACCTTCGCATTACATGCCCTGCCAC
The DNA here is from genome assembly GCF_048455015.1 of Haemaphysalis longicornis. Lineage (NCBI taxonomy): Eukaryota > Metazoa > Arthropoda > Arachnida > Ixodida > Ixodidae > Haemaphysalis > Haemaphysalis longicornis. Next base: position 230,194,178 of record NW_027526295.1, on the reverse strand, counting down.
ACCCATTTCGTCTTATCTACTAATATGTTCTGAACATGCGTTTGTTCCCTGACCCACTCCGCTCTCTTCTTGTCCCTTAACGTTACACCTATGATCCAGGGAAGGCAAACGGGGCAGGAGGTTGCAGAAAGTTAGGTGGGCAGATGAGATCAAGAAGTTTGCGGGAACAGGACCGGGATGATGGGAGATCTATGGGAGAGGCCTTGCCAGGCAGTGGGCGTAGACAGGATGATGATGACGGTTCTGATGATGATGACCCAGCGGTACCGAAGTACCTATCCCATTCTGCACCCCTGGTACAGGACCGACGTGATGGACTCGTTTACAGGCACTGGACCCCCTCGAAGGGTAGGTGCCTGTGCCCATTTTTATATTGGTGGGTGACCAGCGGTACCAGACCCCGTTCAGGAAAGATCGAGGTACCTCCCACATATACTACACTGGTAGAGTGGTTGCAGCCCGTTGTTGGTACCTTGCCAGCACAGACGGCGTTTGAACCCTTTCTGACCGGTGGGCGCCGAGCGGTGCCAGACGACTCCCAAAGGTGTTTTGAGGGACCTTTCAAGTGGCTCGCCATGGCGTCTAGTGGCGAAGCTCCAAGCGTTTATTCCCACGTTCTGACTGGCCTGAGCTACAGGGACGCTTGCACCCTTTAAGGAAGCCGGTAAATAACTGGAAGCCCAGTATCCTTCTGACATTCTGGTACATGGCGTTTTCTTTTCCGACGATAGCCACTAAATGACACAATTTGAAGGGTCGTATGGCATGTTTTTGGAAACGACACTCATGCAGTGTTATAAACACATTGTATGATACAATACTTACATTTACCCTATATATAGTGTTTTTAAATGTTTTGAAAGGGAATGAACACATACATTGAGTCCTTTCTGTTGAATTTGCAGTGTGAACTTTTTACGTGAGCAGTAATAAATGGAGTAGAATGCAAAAAATAAAGTTTTACTCCTGTTGTTTCTAGGAATCGTGCAAATGGCACCGATTTGTGAAAAATATTATCCATTCATCAATCATTAAAATACACAATATACCATTTAATATTCCTGTCATCGCTTGTCAGTCCCTGCTATTCCTGCGAGATGCATCTAGTCTCTACACAGAGCAACCGAGCGTTTGAACAAATAAAAATGCAAATGCAACATTTGAAAACGCGTGCAGCCGAGGAGAAGTCACACGCCCTTTAATATTTTTTTCTCGGGAAAGCACTCATTTCATAATTTCAGCAGAGAATAACTAGGAAAAACAGCGATGCATTCGATGTGAGCTCATAGCAGTGCTCGATTCTCGCTTTTTAAGGCTACCCCATAGCAATGAACGGATGCTTCACGTTATTTTCTCTTTTTCTGAAAGTTCTAGTGAGTCCGTATTCAGAATTCCTGTTATATTGCCTTAATATGAGATTGTCTTTATAACCACCATTGTAACTAATTCGTTAGACTGTCCCCCGAATTTGTCACGTGGGACCTCCAAGACGTATCTTAAAGAATTAGGGCTTTTTCGCGTTTGGGGTATGTATGTAAAGGGGCGCTCCAAGTAACCCATGTTTGCTTCGTTCAAGTGCTCCATATGTCAATTTCGCCTTTAACGTCATATCACCTATAAATAATTATTTAAAATCGGGAGAGCGTTACATCTTTACTTAGAATATGTTACGCTTTTTTGAGAACATTGTATCTCCTGGTGTGCTTCAGAGGTAGTGACAGGATGATAACAAGTCATTCTTTGATACTAACGTTTGCACAGCTGGTATATAAATGTGTATATATTGTGGTGACGTTTATGGACAGAACCGCCGGCAAACGGTCACGTCGTATAGCCAGAGCAGAGTCCGAGTGAGCGGAGTAAACCGGGACTGGGGTCTGAGCTGGGCGAGCACACACTTCTTCTTTAGAAAGCACCGCACGGGACATAACCTGCTGGGAAGACTGTCTATACAGGGTGTCCCAGCTATCATGCACCAAGATTTAAAAAAAGAGTAATGGCGTAACTCGAAGAAAACCTAGTGCATTATGTTCGAACTACTGTGGAGAAGCAGGCAGTTTTTTTTTTCGTAAATGAGACTTAACTAATTAATTGTTCATTGATTGATTGATTGATTGATTGATTGATTGATTGATTGATTGATTGATTGATTGATTGATTGATTGATTGATTGTAGGGTTTAACGCGCCGACACAACGCAGGCGATGAGGCACGCCGTAGTGGAGGGCTCAGGATTAATTTTGACCACCTGGGGATATTTAACGAGCGCCGAAATCTCGTACACACGGGCATTTTTGCTTTTCGCCTCCATCAGGAAAGCGACCGCCGCGGCCGGGAATCGAATCCGCAACCTTGTGCTCAGCAGCGCAACGCCTTAGCCACTGAGCCACCGCGGCGGGTACTAATTAATTGTAATTAATTATCTGACTCTGGAAGTACTGTTCTAATCACTAAAGTGTCAATAAGGCACTTGTAGGTACCCACGAGGGGCATCTAACTGCGGTATTTTCAGCGAAGGACTAATTGCGTACACATTTATTCTGACTGATAAAGAAAACTCGCGAAATATGAAAGATACCACGTGACGGCACCTCCGCGCGCATCGTAAAGCAACGCCCTCAAACAGGCTGCCTCTGAGTTAGCCAGAATGAAATAAACAAAAGAAAGAAAGAATAAATAGCGGCCGAGTTTGTGCCGAATCTGCAAACGCGCCCTGCGAATCTTGCTGTTGCTGCTCCTTCCATGCATGCCATTATCAATGTGATGCGCTGTCTCTTCGGGCGGATGACAGGGGAAGCAGTTGCTTTCAATCAGCTTATTTGGGGACGCTGCTTTACAATGCGCGCGGAAGCGCCGTCACGTGGTATTTTTCATATTCCGAGGGTTTTATTTATCCGTCAGAATAAATGAGTAGGCAATTAGTTCGTCACTGAAAATACCCTCTCGTGGGTACCTACAAGTTCCTCATTGACACTTGAGTGATTAGGACAGTAATTCTCGAGTTACGTAATTAATTACAATTAATTAGTGAAGTCTCATTAAATAACAAAATACTGCCCGCTTCTCAACAGTACTGCAACATTGTGCACTAGGTTTCCTTCGAGTAACGCCATTGCTCTTTTTTTAAAATCTTGGTGCATGTAATCTGTTTCAATGACCTACCACATCCTCCCCTTTGCTTTCCAAGGTTTTCTTGACGGCCAACTCTTATTTCTGTGTTATATATATATATATATATATATATATATATATATATATATATATATATATATATATATAGCGAATCACAATGGGAGATCAGGGGCTTGTTGAATTACGACAGACAAAAGTTGGCAGTCAAGAATGCCAAGGAAAGGAAAGTGGAGAATGCGGTTGGTCATTTATTATCGTTGAAAGTTGAAACAGGTGCAGATTAATTAAAGACAGAAAGAAAGGGAAGAAAAGTGCCCACGGGGTGGGATCAGAACCCACGACCTCCAGAATACGTGTCTGGTGCGATTTGCACTGCGCTACCGGCGGGGATGTTCTCTCCTCCACTTTCTCGGGTATTTATGTTAAGGTATTTGTTTCCTACGCTTGGGGGTGGTAGCCTCGGGAAGCTGCTTGAACACATGGTTTACAATCGCCTGACGGTGCATAGAAGATAACCTCTTCCCCACGACGATGTACGGCTTTCGACCTCAACTGTCTACCCAAGACGCCCTCCTGCAGCTCAAGGAAGACCTTCTCACTATCCTTCCGAAGCATCACAAACACTCTATCCTCACTCTCGACATCAAGAGAGCGTTCGATAACGTTTCCCACGACGCCTTACTAAACAGCCTGGCCACTCTCCATGTTGGGACATGACTATACAACTATGTGAGAGCTTTCCTTACCAACCACACCACTACAGTGGGGATCGCCCACTTACGCACACCCTCCTTCTCAGCGCTCCCCCGAGGAACACCACACGGCTCCGTCATTTCTCTTTTGCTATTTAACATAGCTCTCAAAGATCTGCCTCCACTAATCGACACCGTCCCACCCCTTCACTATGCCATATATGCCGACGATTTTACGATATAGACCAACTCAGGTTCTATGGGCGAACAACAAGAATCACTTCAACGAGCCATCGGCATCACTACCATATATCTCTCTAAATGTGGCCTCACCTGCTCCCAGGAAAAATCCGCACTGCTAACCCTTCAGCAGAGAACTCGGGGACGATACACGGCGCCGACGCCAGACCCGGTTCTTACTATAAAGACTCGCCCCGTTCCTGTAGTAGCCCATCTCAGGGTACTCGGACTCACAATCCCACGAGACGGCTCAGGCTCGCACACCATCCTGGCACTTCAACGCACAGTTACTCAATTGGCAAAACTAGTTAAGTGCATCATCCACCAACGTACTGGTCTCAAAGAAGCTGAAACTGCCCGTCTGGTTCAATCTTTTGTAATCTGTCGCCTTACATACGGAGCTCCTTACCTGTCCCTCAAACCAGCAGAGCACAAGACAATGGACATTTTAATCAGGCGAGCGTACAAAACTGCACTCGGCCTCCCCAAAAACACCTCTACTGACTTGTTCTTACTCTTGGTAATACATAATACTTGGACAGAGCTGTGCGAAGCTCAACGAACATCCCAATTTCAACGCCTTAAGCTTACGCCCACTGGCTGTAGTACCTTAGCTCGCCTGGGCTATCCGACCCCGACTCAGCTTCACCGCCTGGCACGACTTCCCCCCTACTACACACCCGCATTTAAGTCGCCCCGCTACCCCTGAACATGCACCCAGGCATCCACGAGGGCCGTCGCACCGCCCACACCAACTACATCCGCCCCCACTTCCAGCGTTTTCCGGACACACTGTACGTGGACGCATCCCCATATCCAAACCGATCAACTTATGCCATCGCCATTGTTGACAGCCAAAAACGCATTATCGCCACTGCCTTCACGTGGGCCTCAACACAAACTGAAGCGGAAGAGATAGCCATTGCGCTCTCCCTTACCTCCACTCGTCGCGACTACGTAACCGTAATCACAGACTCGCAGGAAGCCTGTCGGCATCTTCAAAAAGGTCTGCTTCCTCGCCCTGTCCTACATATCATCGAACACTCCACTTACCTCTCCGAGGAGTGCCACATTCTATGGACTCCTGGCCATTGTGGGTTGACGGGCAATGAAGCGGCGCACGACGCGGCCCGAGAAGTGATACACCGGGCTATTGTCCCTGACCCCCCTCCTCCCACCCTGGATGCCCACCCCCTACTCAACTGCAAAGACATTCTCACACATTATAAGCTGTCTCGTCACACCTTCCCGACACCTCATCCATCTCTAACAAAGGCTGACGAGATCACTCTCCGCCAACTTCAGACCCGGACCTTCCCTCACACTACACTATGGCATTTGATCTTCCCCGCCTCTCACTCACCACGGTGCAAGTTTTGCCCCGAAAGAAGTACTCTTTACCACATCGTGTGGGAATGCTCCCACACACCTGACCTACCTCCCAATCCCCACCCTTCACTTCAGTGGGCGACGCAGCTGTCCAGCTCTGAACCCGGCTCCCAGCTTAACCTGGTGAGACGGGCCGGATGGCCAGCCAGAGCCAGGGACTCTTGGACTAAGGAGTCATCCCACTGGTCTGCCTCCACACACCGAGTCAGATTTGGATTAAATAAAAGTTTATTCCTCCTGCTCCTCAACATATATTTGGGCGCATTACTCGGCAACGTCCTTATGTAGCTTGGAAGACGATAAACGATGTCCTCGGTCCGAATACTAATAAGTCTGCTGTAGAAATGTTAACTGCGGGCAACCGTGAACTTAAAGGCAAGAAACTTGCGGACTACTTAAATAATCACTTTGTTAATTTCAATGTTGCCGATAATTGCCCACCAGATATCAGGAGTAACTAGGGCAGTTATATTGAGAGTATATTTCTTGAGCCAACAGACGAACATGAAATCCACAATAGTTTATGAATTGTGAAATAATAGGTCACTAGATATTGATAACATTCAAATTCTACCTGTTAAATATGTATTGCCGTTTATCACTTACCCACTTGCTCACATCTTTAACTTAGCAATTGAGTCTGGAATTTTTCCCGATGCCATGAAAAAGGCCAGAGTATCAGTTGTATACAAGGGGGGAGGAGACAGGAACAATGCTACAAATTAAAGACCAATCTCTGTTCCAGCTGCGCCTCAAGTGCTGAGTCTCAATTCGCCTTTCGGGCAGAAAGATCCGCTAAATCGACTTTATTGACCCTAAAAGAAAACATCACAAGAAACACTGAACAAATTTTGTATACAGTAGGTCTCTTTCTGGACTTCAGTAAGGCTTTCGGCGTAATTGACCATGACGTTCATAGTGCAAAGCTTACACATTACGGTATTCGCGCAAAACCTATGGCCTTGCTTGACTCTTACCTGCCCGGCCGACAGCAATGCGTTTTTATTAATAACCACAAATCATCTATCTTACCTGTCTCGCAGGGAGTACCTCAGTGTAGTGTATTGGGTCACCTTTTATTTATTACTTATATAAACGACATTGTCTAGATTGATAGTGAAGTTAAATTTATGATCAATGCTGACGATACCACTTTTACTGTCTCCGGCTCTTTATGGTCCAAAATGAATAAGCTCAGAATTAATCCAACGAAAACGAAGGCCATAATCTTCTGTGCTAAACACAAACAACAATATTTTTCTCAGCAGCTAAATTATGAACACCAGCCTGTATCCATTGTAAGTGACCACAAAATTCTAGGAGTATATTTTTCTTTAAACTTAAGCTGGGACACTCAAATCGACTTAGCAAAAAGTTGTCGGCAGTTACAGGACTACTATCGCGTTGTCGTAGTAGCCTTCCTCTAGAAGCAAAGCTTCGAACTTACTACGCCTTATTTTATTCATACTTAAATTACTGGAGTTTGGTCTGGGCTACAACCACGAAAACCAACATGAATAGGATTGTCACCATCCAGAGAATTATTCGATAAATTGCATATCTAAATCGCACAGACACAACCAGAGAAGCGTTTGAAGTGCATAATTTGCTGCGAGCCGCTAAAATGAATGAGTTTCACCTATTGCAAATGTTCAAGTTTTTACCAACTAAAATTATTAATTAGCACTCCTCTCTGGCATCGTTACAACATTACTCGAAGTCTGTCAAAACGCGCTGCGCGGATATATGGGCGGTACCACATATCCGTACAAATAACCCGTTTCAATCATCAGCTCATATTATTCACATGACTCTAAACAAACACCAAGAAACTACTGGGGGCAGCTTCGAAAATACATCGTACAATTGTGACAAAAAAGATCCGGAGTGTTCAGCCATTATTGTATCTAGCTTCCGTGTTTCTCGATTGTAGGGTTTTACGCGCCGACGCAACGCAAGCGATGAGGTGCGCCGTAGTGGAGGGCTCCGGAATAATTTTGACCACCTGGGGATCTTTAACGTGCGCCGAAATCTCGTACACACGGGCGTTTTTACTTTTAGCCTCCATTAGAAAAGCGGCCGCCGCGGCCAGGAATTGAACCCGTGACCTCGTGCTCAGCAGCACAACGCCTTAGCCGCTGAGCCACCGCGGCGGGTGCTCCTGTGTTTCTGACCTGCTGGTTATGTACAATATGCCTATGCAGTGTTTTGCACATCATGTTTATTTTTGATTTCGCATTTGTTGCATTGTGATTATGTATATGAATTTTCAGTGTGAGAATGAATTTAAACATTTTATAATTATTTGTGATACAAATATAAACTTTGTTTCTTTTCCTTTATTCTCGGAATTTGCTTCTTTACGACGTTTTTTTGTGAAACTTAAGCAAAACCATGTATTATTCCAGCTGTATTTATGTACCTTGTCTGCTGTGCCTTGTAACGGCTTTCTGGCCTCTGCCAAGCTGTTCAAGGAGCTTTTAGCCAGGAAGTCGTCCAGTTGATTCTGGGAAAAATAAACCCGAATTTCAATTAATTGAACTGAATACCCTTTCAAAGGTCTACACTCGACTAAGGACGTCTGTGCACATAAAGAACCAGCAGGTTCCTGGAATTCAGTGAACCCAAACCGACTACCTTCCACATATGAGGCGAGAGCTGTAACGCTGAGCCGTCGATGCTGTGTAGAAGATACGAGCCCTTCCACTTGGGCACTTCCCGACAAAGTTAGGTGACTTCCCAAGCACTGAATACCATGTACTGGGAATGCTAGCAACCATTTTCACCTTTTGGTACCCAGTGGTACCGAGGCACCCCTACATTCTCTGGCCCTGGTACAGGGCCGACGTGGTGGAGTGGTTTACAGGCACTGATACCCTCGTATGGTGGGTGTCTGTGCCCATCTTTGTTCTGGTGGGTGCCCAGAGGTACCAGTCCCCGCCCAGAGAGGGTAGAGGTACCTCCCGCTAATACCGAAGCGGTAGTGTGGTTGCAGCCTTTTGTTGATCCTTGCCAACACAGGCGGCACTTGTACCTTTTTTGACAGGTGGGTATCCAGCCGTGCCAGACTGCACCCGAAGGTGTTCCGAGGGACCTTTGAACTTGCTCCCCATGATTGCTTGCGGTGGAACTCTGTGTACCTTTAAATGTTTCGCAAATGAACCAACACATACGTTGAGTCCATTCTATTAACTTTACAGCGTTGAAAAGTAATAAATCAAGTAAAACGTAAAATAAAACGTTCCGGTCACATTGTTTCTAAGAATCGCGCGAATGGCCTCCATATGGGGAAAATATTTATCTTTATATAAACCGTTGAGATACACAATACACCATTTAATATTCTTGTCATCGATTGTCACTCCTTGCTATTCATATGGGACACATCCAGTCTCTACGCAAAGGAGCCGAACGTTTGAACAAATAAAGATGCAAATGCAATATTTAAAAATAGGTGCTGTGTGGCAGAAGTCGCAAGTGTTTTATTTTTTGTTCCCAAGAAAGCAGTCACAACGCAATAAGTGATGCATTCGATATGACCGCATAGCGGTGCTCGACACTCGTTTCTGAGGTTACCCCACAGTAATGTACGGAAGGTTCACGTTATTTCCACTTCTTCTGAAGCTGCTGGTGAGTCCTATTTTACTATTCAGGTTATACTGTGTTTAACCAGGTAGTCTGCGTTATCCAATCCTCCCGAGCTCATGACGTAAAACTTCCCAGCCGTGTGTTAAACAGTCGGGGCTCTTTCGCGATTAGGGAATGTATAATAGCTCCCCAGGTAACCCATGTCGTGCTACGGTTGCATCGTACAAGGGCCCCAGATCTCAATTTCGCTTTCGTCGTCGTATCACCCACAAACAATATTAACAGAGGAGCTGTTTAGGCCGAGAAATATCCGACCGTCGCACCAAAAAACCCCGAAGGGTGAGGGAAAGTGGCGAGGACGCAAAGAGCTTACGAGCAGGTGTGGGGAGTGCGCGCCTCACGAATAAAATGTAGTGAGGAGGTCCCGTGAATCGAACCCGGGATCTTTACGCCCTGAAACCGGCCACTCAACCACTGGGCCACCCCAAAGGCGCAGGGGGTACGGGGTTAGCAGCGGTGGGGAACAATAACATCGTCAGCCAATTGGAAAGAAGAAGAAAACGCCTTCCCGTGTCCGAATCGAACCTGGGTGACTCGCGTTATGACACCGGCGTCTATCCAATTGAGCTATCATCTTTCTTTTTTCTTTATTGCACGGCAGAATACACTCAAACATGACAGTTCGAGGACACTAAATAGTCGAGCAAACGAAACCATAGACTAATTTTGGGAAAAGTACAAATACTTCAAAATGCAGGCAAGCACACACAAGCATTCGAAAGAGGGAACCAGTCAGGTGGTTGGTCAAAAGATTATAAGCACTATGTACTAAAGCCGCAGTTTCTCGGAAATATGGCTTTGTTGATCTTGGTGGGTCAGCATGCCTATCACATAAGCGACATCGCCACAGACTGTACAAACCAATTGTCTCTGTTCGAGAACAGGCGGGAATCTGTCGACCAAGCTGTAGACATAACCCAGTATTTCATCCCAGTTTTAACAATAAGCCTACCAGTTTGAAAAAGCTGTAAACATATCCCGGTATTTCATCCCAGTTTTAACAATAAGCCTACCAGTTTGAAAAAGCTGTAAACATATCCCGGTATTTCATCCCAGTTTGAACAATAAGCCTACCAGTGTGAAATTTGAAGAAAAATATTTTAACACCTGGCGGAACACACATTTTACGCACTCTATTGAGGACGTCTGGAATTGGCACTGGAGGTACGGAAGACGATATGAAGGCAGTGGAAAAAGCCCAGAAACCAGGGCATCGGAAATATACTCGCGCGAAGCATGAAATATTTTCTTAAGGCTAACCCGAGCCTGTAAGCAGCGAAACGTGTCAACCACTTCTTTGAGAAAACCTCGAGGACTTCGGACTGCTTGCACATGCACCGAAGGCACAACAATATCAAGAAGAAAATGTGTAAGACGTGTTTGCAGTACAGCTTTCAAAAACGGACGTTCAACATCTCGAATGTAGAATAAGTGATAAAGCAGCTGCCCAATAAAAAGATGAACAAGCCCCACTCTCCTTCGCACAACCGGAAGGAAAATATTATCGCGACGCATTGGCTTACTACGCTAACAGAAGAATCTGGTGAAAAGCCTGTATCCTCAGGTAAGAGCAATATAGCACCTGTAGTACATAAAGAAGACACGTCACAAGAAACGTGTCACACGCCCGAGCATGGAAAAGTATGGACAGCTGCCGTCAACGCCAATCATTCCCTTTGCACTCTACCTTCACAGCCTGCTCCGACCAATGCGAGTCAGTATTGCGAAACTGTGAGAGTGGAACCCCTAAATCCGTAAGGTCAGTATTCCAATTCATTTCGGCGAAGCGATCTGGTGTCGTTCCCCATTCTACCAACCAAATTCCGCAGGATTTCTCGAAGTTCCGGGCAGCACCTGAAACCTAGCAAAATTCTTGTGTAATGGCAAGAACATTTTCCACGCTTGCCTTGTCAGTACAAAAGAAAGCGACATGATCGACATATTCTAAGAATTTTACCTCGAAGGACGATAGCGTAAACCCTCGAACATTATTCTCCGGTGTAATGCGCGTACATAATGGTTCCATGAATTGTTTGGGTTAGTTTATTGTTGACTATCACTCTTGTAGAGCCATTGGCATAATATATTCGAATACCATCGGTATTAGAATGCTCTAGGGCACGAAACAGGAATTGGTGACTGACACGACCGAAAGCCTTTACCAAATCTAGTTGTACTTGGGGTACTTGGGCTGAAGTACCGCAACGCACTCGTATGGACCATGCAATGGGAATGTTAGATTGAATAGATCGCCCGCGGATGCCATATGTCTGATGGTCACCAACTACTAGCTCAATGACATTTTGAAGACGGTTTGCCAAAATCTGAGCAAATCGCTCATAATCTACATTACATAAAGAAATGGGACGATATCCTTCTACTTTACACAGTTTGACAGGATCATTACTTTTCGGGACTAGAGAGAGAGAGAGAGAGATAGGGAGGGCTCTTAAATGTGAACTGGGGATATTTAGGGACTAGAACAGTGTGGCCTTCGTACAGCGTAGGTGGGAGATATCCAATCTTGTAAGTCATGTCCTGCAGTTTTGACTTCCGCCAATGATTCAGTGCTAGACACGAATTCTTGTATGCCAGTCCTCTGGTCAATTTCACATTCACCCTAGTTTAATTTGGGCAGCAAAGTAATGCATTTTTCAATAGATTCTTCAATCACCGCTTTTTTGGAAAAGCGTTCTATAAAAATCCGCGAAGGCCATCATTATCACATTGGTTTGGTTTTATTAGTAATTTTTTCCTTGTGCTCAACTACAAGTACTTGTTTAGACAGGGCATGACGGCACCCATCGCCTAGAGACCGGCGACACGGTTGCAAAGCGCTGTGACCTCGACCGAAGTAGTGCTCCCCAGGTATTTCTCAACATAAAACGCTTGTACCTACGCCTTCCTATCATCACGAAGCCGAAGACGACGCAGTTGTCTTGAAGGAAAACACGTTTATTGGAGCGAACTTGTGCTCCCATAACAACTCAAAGAATACAGAGGCGGTGAACCAGCAGTCAACAAAGTGACGTGCGTAGGCGAGTGTCGGTGAATCGAATACCGCGGCGTCTGCTCTGCAGGCTTTTTATCTTTCGGCGCGAGTGTTTCTCGAACCGTTGATTTACATGCAGAACATTGTAGATCAAAGAAGATTATTCTAGGCTAGTGACGTTGGGGCGAAACAGTGTACTTATCTGAATGAGATAGCCCGTGCGGCATAAAAATAAAGAATACAACACGTCCTTCACTTGGGACACAGATAACAGAGCCGGGCGTGGCTGGGGAGTAAAAACAAACAATAAACAAACCCGTACATAGTTCGCCGCAATATTCTGAAAGTCATCCATATATTGACCAGGATATCGGCTTTCAAGTTCATAAAATTCTCTCAACAATTTATGTAGCTTATCTTGTTTTCTGAAGCCATAACTGTCGGCTATTTAACAGCAGTGACTTTCACTTCTTGCTTAAATAAATCTCGTCGTGCCAGCATAGGCAGATCATAGCGGTTTCTGCATTTTTTTCCATTGCATTTAATTCAAATGTAAACATATATACATGAACTATTTACAAATCTTGGCGCTTAATATACAAGTTGAAACGAGTAACCCGGGATTCGGGGAACAAAACTTTCACAACAATTTCCGCTACTAAGGGGGCAGTGATACACACCGGTGCAAGACAGGGTACCAATAAGGCCTCAGATCATTTTGCTCATAGTGGCATTTTAGCTTAATGATCATTTGACTGAAGTGCAACTTCAACGATACCATCGGCTCAGCGTTTCGTCTAACATGCGTATTTTCTATTACTGTGTAGAGCCATCGAAAAAAATAGGTTATAAGGCACACCACTGCAGTCAGCTACAACGTAACACACACTGTGGGTGTTATTTAAATGTATTTTTGCACAACGCGCATTTTTTTCTTAAGCATCATAGTCTAAAATTAAAAAAAGACACAAAAATGTTTCTACTGTGCACCCACCCTTTAGCAGGCAAGGCTTTCGTATGTAGCTTGAAAAAGAAGGATTTTTTTTGCATGGGGAAAGGGGCATTTTACGAACTCACTTAAGGACCTCATGGCGGGGTAAACTATGGTAAAGGGATCTATGGAGGGGTGCAGGAAATAGCATTCATATTAAATCTTGGTAGAGTGTTTTGCGCGACACCGTAAATAAAAGGTCAGTGGAAGAGCAAGCCAATAAAAATCTGCCAGAAGAACACACCTTATGCATGAATTCCCACCAGCACGGTCGTGAGGACAATTTTGAAAAAAACAATCATCGCATTCCGGGAGCACAGCATTTCCATTGGATTCATAGCGCGGGTGTTGGCTTTGGGCTTGGCTGCAGGGTCTAGCGAGTGCTAACGCGGTCCACTTTGGGAGAGATGTGAAAGCCTGCGGACGAAACGATCCGGGCCTGCCACCCATGGAGAACTTGGAGCGCAAGTCCAGAAATAAATGTGTGGAGCAACAGCCGGGTCTCCGGCGAAGGGAGAGGGGCCGCCAGCTCTGCTGCTTCTCCAGCCTTCCACAACTAGTGCAAGCTGCGCCAATTTTTTATAATGCGGAAGGCTTTACAGTTTTATTGGGGATATTTTAGGCCTTTTCATGGCAGCACTGAATATTCTGATGCGCTTCAGAGGATGTGGCAGGTTGGTAACAATATTCATTCTTCGTTACTAATGTTTATACTGTTGGTACGCATACCAGCATAGACAATGCCACTCCGTCAAGTATATACTGAATATACTATCCGCTCGTATGCATTGGCTACAAAGGCGGTCGATCTACAGAAGTTAAAACGACGAGATTGTCAAAGGGCGGATGCTGATTAGCGCCTATTATTCGGTTTGGTCACAAATTACGCATCATGGTCAATGTACCCACAATGCTACAGGTATTACGGGTACCAAAATGGAGACACAAACTAGCTGGTGAACCGCCATGAGTGAAACTTAAGCGTGAAACTTATGAGTGGAAATAAAAAAAATTCCCCGCAGTTCCCCGAGGGGAAGAATGTGAAAGTGCGAATACACGAGTTGAATTTGCGCGGTTCGGTAATGTTCGCGAAAGAGAGATCACACACACACACACACAACTACAAAGAAAGAAAGATGCATTTATTCACAGACACCTATTTGTGTTGTCGTTGTACTTGATTGCTAGAGCGGATCTCAGCTTTGAAAGTTCGTGTCAGTACTCCTTTAAGCGGGTGCATTAGCCATTCTCACGCCCGATTCCTGGCCAATCCCCCACTCCTGGCCAGGCAGCGCGCGCCCATCTCCCCCCGTTGCTAGGGAAGACGAGGAGCGCGCGCACCCGCAGCTGTTGCTATGCGGACTACGGCGGCGGACGATTCAGGCTCGCTTAAGAAGTGCATTCGCACTTAAAACTTTCAGTTGATAGTAAGCGCTGGTGTCGTTTTCGTTTTAGGGGCGGAGTACCTTAGGACCGCGCAATGTCCGTCCGCGTCCGTGCGCATAGCATTTACAATCGCAAAAAATCACACAGGCACCGACAGGATTCGAGCCTGTGTCTGGTAGACCAGACAGAGTTAGTGTCACTCGTCTTATCTATTGGGCTACGACCGTAAGTAAGCACCCGAGAGAAAAACGGCTTACCCCCTTTCCTGTAACGGTGCGGAGTACCTTACGACCTCCCAGTGCCCGTCCACGTCCATCCGTGCGCACACCACTGTCAAGCTAAAATCAAGCAAAATTTGTTTTGAGCCGTGAGTTGCAGTTTTATTTAGGGAATAATCAAGGTGCAACTCATGGCTCAAATCGAATGACGGTCGGGGCGCGATCCGGATGTTACTCGGGGCGCAACTTGGATGTTATTTCGAGTTTCCGTACTCCGCACCCTCGCCATCATTCACGGAGTGAAGATGCTGCCATTTTTTCGTCCCTGTGTCAGTTTGCGCCGAAGTTTTACTCATATGGGTATTACGGGTAGCTTCAGAACTAACAAAAGTAAATGTCGCTCAGAGCAAGAGCGTACGTTGATAACAGAAAATCACACCTGTTTTCTAAAAGGCGGTGAAAATCGTAAAACTTTCCAATCTGAGAATTAAAATGCAGAAAAAGCCTTATTTGCTCGTGTTTTGAGGAATGGTGCAAATCGTTTATCTAAAAAAGGATTCCACCGGACTTTCTCCGGAACAATTAACCAAATCAGAAAATTTTCTGACAGTCGGATAGTAAAGACGCATCCTTGGCTAACGAGAGAGTGAGTGAGTGCATAAACTTAAAGAAAATATGATGTTCAGCGCGCCGAAGCTACACCTGGGCTCTGAGGCGCGCCGTAGTAGAAGGCTCCGGATTGACTTTGACAATCTGGGTATGTTTGACGTGCCCCTAAATCTCTACTCACCGGCGTTTCTGCCTTTCTCCTCCAACTGAAAAGCGGCCACTGAGGACTGGATCGAACCCGCGTGCTTGGGTTCAGCAGCACAAAGCCTTAGCCACAGAGCCAGCGCGACGTGTAGTGAACTTTATTTTAACGATTTTCAGACGTAGTATTTTTTCTCAGCCATGCTGAGAACTCCGCTGCCACCATCCATACCCACCTGGATGACGAGAAGAAGAAAAAACTGTGACCGGAGGACCTATCATTCAGCCGCTACAAGGTGCATTGGGTGGTTTTGTGCCGAAGCGATGGCAACAACGTATCATTACAGGGAAATTTGTTGTGCGAAAGCTAGAGGGCGTGCTAATGACAGTTTATATTAAAAAGGCTGCCTTTCTAAGGGATCATAAAGACTTGTCAGACAAGATATGACACTATAAATCCACTCAGTTATTTCGGCTTAGTTTAGAACACTAGAAGTATGGGAGGATTTGGGATCAGGAAAGAGACTACGAAATAAGAAGATACTCTGAACTGAAATTAATTGCGGTGTGATGTCGAATTTCTCGGAGTTCAAAATTGGATCAAAGCAAGCACAGAGTACGCCATGCTGGAGGCTAACGCTATTTCGTCTATTTAGGCTGCAGAGTAAGGGAAAACACCGCAGCAGCGTGCCGTGCTGCTCTGAAGTAATGATGGGCTTTTTGCCGTCGTTCAGGTTTGAAATTTCGCGGCTTTGTCGAAATGTTGTTTTGCGTAGGGCAATTTCGACTCGTACTGCTTAGCCCCGGCCTCCCTTTCGCGTGCGGTTTTGTCGCGGGCTGTGTTGTCGCGTCCTGTTCTGTCACAATTTCATATGAAAATTCTGGGTAGTGCAAGTAAGCAGTTAGCTCAAATGTAACAAGTGTGAGTAGCTAGCCTTTTAAGTGATGGAAATGCTGAGTAACCGTAGAATCTTTATTTCTGATCTGTGCTTTTTGCGGGTTCTTTTGCAGGGATTATTTATTTCAGGCAAGTATCGCGTTTTTTCAAGCTATTACGCAGCGGCTTTGGAGTTCAGCTGAGCAACATGAAGTTTCGTTCACAGCCGATACTGGTGGACGTCTATACGACGATACCAGCTATGCAGTTTTTTTTAATTATTTAGGGTGTCCCAGCTATCATGAATCAAGATTTTTAAAAAGAGCAATGGCGTTACTCGAACAAAACCTAGCGCATAATGTTTCCAGTACAGTGGAGTAGCGGCCAGTAATATTTCTTTAATAAGATTTAAATAATTAGTTTTAATTACTTATCTGACTCGGGAAGTACTGCGCTAATCATTGAAGTGTCAATGAGACACTTGAAGGTACCAACAGGAGGAATCTACCTGTGGTATTTTCAGCGACAAACTAATTGCGTGCCCATTTATTCTGACTGATAAGGAAACCCCGCGAAATATAAAAAATACAGTTGAACCCCTTTATAAGAGACACGTACCGGGGAGCAGTTTCTGTCTCTTATACGAGATGTCTCTTATAAGCAAGGAACCATGTTTTCACTTACTAATCAGACCCTAGTTCACTGTGGGCACCGTATGACTAAAACAAGCTCAAAAGAACGCTACAGCATGTGGCAAAAGATTCATTCTAATTTATGTTTGGCCCCCAGAATTTATGAAACAGTTCTGAATCTTTGTTTGCTTCACGAGTGTATTTACAGTGTTTTTTTACTACCAATTCTACAAGCTTTTTTTCCTTTCACTGTTTGTGGAAGATGAATCGTAGATGTCGAGTTCACAAGCCTGATGAATAGCCAGAGCACACTGCTTCTTCTGCTGTGTGCTCAGGCTATTCATTACGCTTGCAGAACTCAACATCTACAATGCTTCTTGATTGGGAGCTACGCGAGTGGGAGATCCCGCATGTACGGTCGCGCTGCAATGGATGACAGTAAGCTTCAACCACTTCTGTAAGTTGCACTTCCATTGGCAGGGCTTCTTATCGCCATTTCATAGCTGACTGAACCACTGTGTGTTTGCTGAAGTTATAATAAATAGCGACTGCAGGCGTCTGTCGTCCACCTGTGTTTCCACAATGGAAGCAACTGCAATTAGCGACTGGTGGCACTGCATCTGAAGTTAAAATGTCGGTTACAAGCGAGATTATTGATTAAAGTTCAAGGACGACTTGTCCCTTATAACCAACTGTCTTCGACATCCGATGTCTGTTATAAAGGAGGTCAATTTAATGGGGAAGATAGGGCGGCCAACCATGTGGGTGAATAGTGCCTCTTATACCCATTTGTCTCTTACATCCATGTCTCTTATAACGAGGTTCAACTGTACCACGTGACGGTGCTCCCGCGTGCATTGTAAACCAACGCCCTCGAACAGGCTGCGTCTCAGTTAGCCAGAATGAAATAAAGGAAAGAAAGAAAGAAGAAATTGTAACCGAGTTCTTGTCTTAGGCTATCATATAGCTTTCCGAAGGCGAAAGGATGCCATTTTTCCCTAATATTGTCGCAAAGACCAGGACGACGCTTTACGCACCTGGTGGCAGGGGATTTTAATGTAAAGCACACAGGGTGGGGTTACGAGAAGTATGATTTAAAAGGTAAAGTGCTGGAATTTTTAACCCACAGGGAAAACTTTACATTGCTAAATGACCCGTACTCAAAGACGCCAGGAGGCAACTGAGTTCAGAAAAACACAAGCCCAGACTTGACACTAGTCAAGGAGTCGCTTCGACGCCATTGGCATACAAAAGCGGAAACGCTCACTAGTGATCCCACGATCATACACACAGAAAGTGCCATATCCAAATTTAAGAAGAGAAATAAAAAGGTTTGCATCACAAATTGGGATAAATTACGTAAAAGGCCAGGAACGTTACAAAGCCCCACCCTAGCAGAATGGAATGCAAGGATATTACAAGATGTAGAGTCGTGCTCCAAAAGTGTACAAACGTCTGATAATTACCCGGAGATAGACTCCCATCTTTTGCACCTATTGGATGCTAGGCGAGGATGAACCAAGAGATGGAAAAGAAACAAACTGAACAGGAAGTGAAAAAGTGTGTTGGTGCGGGCTTGTTGGTACATAACTGAATACGGAAAAACAGCGCTAACAGGAAGATAAAAAAAAAAACGAATGGCAAGCATAAATGTAGAAATCGAAATATACGCCTCTCAACCCACATGAAACAATTGGCACAGTAGATGCAACCAACTAAATGGCAATCTTCACCTGAAAAAAGCCTGGTCTTTAATTCGCTATTTGATACAACCGGGGAACTCAAAAACAGATCTAAACAAGCGTCTAGACATTTTGGCAGCTGGCTATAACAAGGTAGAGGACCTGCTAGATGAACTGGCAAATGTCTATTTTCCCGAAAGAGACTATCCGGCTTACAAAGACTACAACGGCAAGGAAAACAACACGTGCTACCTTAACCAGCCAATCACCAGGGCAGAGCTTACTGAAACTATTGCTGAATCTAACAGGCACTCAGCTCCAGGGCCAGATCAAATTGCAACGGTATTCTTCGCAATCTAAATGAATAAGATTATGAGTATCTTCTGCAGGTGATGAATAAGGCTTGGGAAAGTGGAACATTGCCGCAGGAGTGGAAGGACACTATAGTTACTGTAGTGTTGTTCGTTTACACAAGATGGCCTTTTGAGTCATTGGACACACAATGTATGACGCCACTGCACTCGTGGGTATATAAACGATACTCGCTGATTAAACGCGGTTATTGTCATGGATCGTACAGAGAGAGAGAGAGAAACAACATTTATTTGTCCAACTTGGTTTTGATGCAAAGGAGGCCGAGCCTCTTCACCCCTCAGACGGCGGCCAGAAGTCCTTGGGCTCCGGCGGCGTCTTCGGCCATTTGGACAACCCGGATCTGTACATCCGGATCGGAGCTGCGCAGAACGGTCTCCCACTGCTCCTCGGTCTTAATTAATAGCAAAGCACCTAACGAATTCTTTTTCTGGGGACATTCCCAAATAATATGACGCAGGTCTGCCCTGCCCGCACATAGCTTGCATTCGCTCGTGTAGAGCCCCGGGTAACAATGGCTGTACAGGACCGGATTGGGGAATGTATTTGTCTGCAAGAGGCGCCATGCTACAGATTGCCATTTGTCGAGAGTACAGTGGGGAGGAGGATACTGAACCCGTTCCAATCTGTAATGATTGATTATGTCTCTGTACGAGACCATGCGGTCCCTCCCCATCCCAGCGCGCGAGAAGTGCTCAGATGTTTCCTCGACGTGATCGGCTCGGTTAGCCAAACCTCGAGCCGCGTCGTGAGCGTTCTCGTTACCGGGAAGAGAAGAGTGTGCCGGCGTCCACACAATTTGGACCTTTCTCCGGTCTTTGAAGCCGACCAGAATTCTCAGTGCCTCGGACGAGATCCGTCCCTTTGCGAAATTCCTAATTGCAGTTTTAGAGTCGCTGACAATAAATTTAGCTTTCGTGGAGGCCATCGCCATCGCAATGGCCGCCTCTTCTGCCGCATCCGGCGACGACGTCAGTATCGTGCCGCTAGTTACGGAATTGCCGTTGCAATCGATAGCTACCACGGTCATGGCATCGCGGGCTGCGTATTCCGCGGCGTCCACGTAGACCACGTTCTCAGAGTTTTTGAATCTCTTTTGTAAGGCTTTCGCTCTTTCGCGTCTTCTTTCTTTGTTGTGTTCGGGATGCATATTCCTCGGTATAGGAGGGACGTGTATGCATTCCCATACTTCACATGGAATCTCGCGTTTGGAGCCGAATTGAGATTCGTACCGAATGCCTAGAGTCATTAAAATATGACGGCCCGTCGAGGTCTTTGTGAGTCTCTCTAGCTGGGCAACTCTCTGCGCCTCTATTAGTTCCTCTAATGTATTATGAATTCCTAACGCCTCGAAACGTTCGTTGGACGTGGTAACTGGTATCCCGAGAGCTTGTTTGTATGATTTCCTGATCATGGTATTAATTTTGGTCTTTTCGTCCGCCCTTAGTCTCAAGAAAGGTGTTACGTACGCTATACGACTCAGGACGAACGCTTGTACCAGCCTGATCAAATTTCCCTCCTTCATTCCATGATGTCTGCTTGCTATCCTGGAAATCAGTCTGGAGGTTTGATGGACGCTTTTTTCTAAAAATTTAACGGTTTCAGTATTTTGACCGTTGGCCTGAATTCTCAAGCCGAGAATCCTGATACTAGTCACAACTGGAATGAGATTACCATCAGCGAAGAGCTCGATTTTGGGGACTTCCGAGGCACGGTTGCGTCCTCTCATCGTGGGTTGGTAAAGCAACAACTCCGATTTTTGCGGTGAGCACGCTAGGCCTCTCGGCTTCACGTATGTTTCGATTGCGTCGATCGCTGTCTGGAGAATATCCTGAATTCGGCCATCACTACCTCCGGTGACCCAGAGGGTGATGTCATCAGCGTAGAGGCTGTGATTCAAGCCTTCTATCCGATCTAGTATTTCAGGAAGCCCAATCATAGCGACATTAAAAAGAAATGGCGACAGGACGGAACCTTGCGGTGTTCCCCGGCTACCCAATTCTATGTCCTCTGATGTGACCCCTCCGATAGTTACATGAGCTTTCCGGTCGGAGAGAAAGTTTTTTATGTAATCGTAAGTTCTACGACCCACTTCCAGTTCTTGTAAGTTTTCTAGGACAGCCTCGTGAGCGATGTTATCGAAGGCCTTTGTTAAGTCCAGTCCCAAAATTGCTTTAGTGTCTAAGGACGAGCTCTCGTCTCCATCTAGGATCTGATGTTTGAGGCGTAGCATTACGTCCTGCGTAGACAATTTGAGTCTAAAACCTATCATGGTGTGAGGGAAGAGCCCTCTGTCCTCCATGTATGCGTTCAGTCTATTGAGGATGACATGCTCCATCAGCTTGCCCACGCACGACGTCAGTGAGATGGGTCTCAAGTTTTCCAATTGTAATTTCTTTCCAGGCTTTGGAATCATGACCACTTGGGCAGTCTTCCATTGCCGCGGGATGCTACCCCTTTCCCAGCATACATTAATGTACTTCGTCAAGGCTTCTATAGATTCGTCGTCTAGGTTTCTTAAAATTTTGTTCGATATACCGTCGGGGCCAGGGGTGGACCTTGTCCGGAGATTGTCCAAAGCTGCCCGAATCTCGGATATCGTAACGGGTCGGTCAAGGTCTGCGTTTTCTTTACCGGTGTACGGTTTTAGCCCCTTCTTTTGAGTAGATCCAATGTATCTATCTTTAATTTCTTTGAGCAAGTCTTGCTCCGTTCCCTGGTAAGTGTGAACAATCTTACTCAGGTTGTGTTTCTGGGTAGTTCTACTATTTTCGGGATCGATTAAGTATCTGAGTATATGCCAAGTTTTAGCGAGCCCCATCTGATGTTCCATGCCGTCGCACATACTGTGCCAGTTCTGGCGGGTGAGCTGATTCGCGTAGTCCTCAATTTCTTTGTTTAAAACTGCTATTCTTCTGCGCAGGCTACGATTATGTTTCTGCTTACTAAGCCGTCTCTGCAGGCCATTCTTGGCTTCCCACATGTGCAGGAGCCTGCTGTCAGCCACTTTCAGTGCGGCTTCCTCGGGGATGGTTTTAGTAGCTTTTTCTACGCATTTGTGTATATTTTTGGCCCAAGACTCGATGTCATCAATTTCGCTACCCAAGTTCTCTGCTCTTCTGATATCACGAAAAGAATCCCATTCTGTTATTTTGATCTTGTTACCCTTTAATTTGGAAGGACCGGCCTTCACAGTGGTGGCTACAATAAAGTGATCACTTCCCAAATTTTCTTGAGTGTTTAGCCAATCAGGATCCGGCACGTTCTTGACGAAGGTTAAGTCGGGAGTGGTGTCGCGGCATACGCTGTTACCCACCCTAGTGGGATGAGCGGGATCGGTCACCAGAGTGAGACCCTGCTGCTGTGCGTCCATCCAGAGGTTTCGTCCTTTAGCGACCTCCCTACCGTACCCCCAAGCTGGGTGAGGCGCGTTAAAGTCGCCTACTACGACGAGTGGTTGTCTTTTGACTATGTCTAAGACCTTGCGGAATAGAGATCCGAACCTGTGCCTTTTCCTGGGACTACTGTATACGTTTAGAACGAAAACGCTGCCTTCGCTCCCCTTTTTGGTCGGAATAATTTCGACGAGGACGTGGTCCACGGTGGCGACTCCAGTCTCGTGTTCCAGAACCGGTAAATTTCGTCTTACTAGAGTAGTGACGGGCGTCTTATCGTCCGAGGCTTTACTGTAAGTTTTATACCCGGATAATTTTGCCTGTGCCCCTGTCTCCTGCAGCGCTATTACGTCCGGCGCCTCTTGCACATTGGTGTCGATGAACTGCTGCAGGTTCCCTCGTTTCCGGCGAAACCCACGGCAGTTCCATTGCCAAATCACGTATTTCTCGTTACTCCGGGCCATTGTTCGAGTTCGAATCTTCCTTGTTAAATTTGGTCATGTCCGCCGAAGCGGGTCTACTGTAAGGTTTTGAAGATTTGATCGGCCCAACGCCAGCCGGACGAGAGTTCCTATGGGTATCCTCTAAGACTGTAAGCCGGGTTACCACCTTGTCAAATTGATCTTTAATGGCGTTGGTTAGCTCAGAGATCGCGGCCTCGATCCTTCGGTCCATAGCTTCAAACCTGCAATTAATACTCTGGTTTAATTGTTTTAGTTCTTCGGAGTCGTTATGTTCTTTGGGTTGTTCACCCGCCTTTCTTTTGAAAGGTGGTGAAGAATCCACATCACTCTGCATCGCTACTGCGACCGGAACAGTTTCCGTTTCTGGTTGCCCCATTTTGATTGGCGCTGCAGCGGTTTGCGCATGAGTTTGCTTATCCGCTTTCAGCCTTACTATTTCTTCCTTTAAGATTCTGTTTTCCTTGGTTACCTGCTCAAGAATTTGCCTGATCCTCATCAGTTCCTGTTCTAAGGGGGAAGGCCCTGACTTTTTGTTGTCTCTGCAAGGAGCATTATGAGAGACCGCATCTGCCCAGCTCACCTTATTTGCATTCTCTTCTTTGTTCCTTTCCGAGGACTGCGAGCGACCCCTCCTGGTCTGGGGCCTGGAGCTAGAGCAGGACCGCGATTGGGCCCGCCTTGAATCCCTCCTAGTCTTTGACTTCGACCGAGATCGATGACGCTTGGAGTTCTGCTTTTCCGCTTCTTCTGGGGGAGAGAGTCGGGGAAAGGAACTGGAGCGCTCTCTTCGGTCGTATCCTTTGTCTTTGGTGGGGTCTTGCTTGCTCGTAGCTCTGCTCAGGTGATTTTCCCCGCGGAGAATCCCGGAGCTGGTTCTCCCGCCGTCTTCTTGTCTCGAGCGTTGCTGGTGCTCCCATTGCCGTTGCTTGAGCAAGTACGGTGTCTTGAAACGGTTGCGACATTTTTTGTCGCCTGTGACGTGCGCTTGGCCGCAAATGGCGCATGTTGGATGGCAATTGTGATCTTCCGGTGGGTCTTTAATCCTGCAGCCCTGGCAGTATGTTTCGTTTGGTCTGGGGCAGACGTCCGTGCGATGCCCGAGACGACCGCAGGTGTTGCAGACTTCCACCTTCTTCTTGTGCAAGAAGCATCGATATTCCGCACCGCGGTAGTATACGTAGTGCGGAACTTTGGTACCTTCGAAGACGATAATAACCGAGCTTGTCTTGCCCATTCGTCTCGCCTGGAGGATCGCGGGGTTCTTCGAGTTGACCAGACTCTTTGTGATGTCTTCTTGCGTGTCATAGTTGGGTATATTGTGAATCACGCCTTTCGATGTGTCGTCCGGGGGCGTCACATACGCCGTCGTAGCATAGGTCTGGCTCTCGACTTGAATTTCTTTGATGCTGCAATACTTCTTGGCATTTTCCATCGTTGGCGTACTCACGACCAAGATGTTCTGTCCGGGTTGAAGGCGAAAGATGTCGTCACTCGCCCTCTCCGGCGACACTGCGGCAGCGCGTAACACACCGTCACGGAGCTGTGCGTAACTCACACGCGACGTGTTCAAGCCATCGCGTGGTCGAATAACTATCTTGATATCTTCTCTGGGAAGAGCCGGCAGACGCGGTCTGCGCACTCCCAGGTGGTTTTGGATCTTGTGCGCCTGCTCTCGGCGGGCGCCTTCCTGGTTTCGGGAGTCTCGATCAGTGAGCCTAGCCTTGGCTCGGCTGCTTCGTTGCTGGTGGCTGGTAATAATAAGGAAACATATTTCAACCCAAGACGCCCTCCTTCAGATTGAAGAAGACGTGATTAGGTATCCAAGCGCAGCTCAAAATAAAGCCATTTTAGCAGTCGATATAGCCAAAGCATTCGATAATGTCACACATGACGGCATCCTTGAGGAGCTAAAAAAAACTGACTGCGGCAACCGTATCTACAACTACGTGAGACATTTTTTGAAAGACCGCACTCTACGCATTGTCCTTGGATCGCATACATCAGAAAATATAAAGCACCCAACCAGAGGTACCCCCCAGGGATCGGTACTGCCACCCATGCTTTTTAACCTAGCCATGTGTGCAGTCGCCAGAAAACTACACCTACGCGGATGACATTACAGTATGGATAACTAAGGGTTGTTTGGGGCACATTGAAAGCACGCTGCAAGTAGCACTAAATACAATCGAAGAGGAGGCTAAGAGAAAAGGCCTCCATTGCTCCCCTGCCAAGTCAGAGGTTCTTCTCTTAGGCATACCAAACAAAACCCCCAAGGAAAAGTTAATCTGACCTTAGGGGAAATTCCCATCCCACAAACAGCGGAAATTAAGGTCTTGGGGCTTCGCATCCAGAAATGCGGCAAGTCTTATACAACCACTCAACAACTTTTGAAGCAAGGCAATCAGATCATTCACATGATGAAAAGAAGCACCAACCATACTATTGGATTGAAGGAGAAGGAAGCCCTGAGACTGAGGGATGCCTTGATAATTTCCAGGTTTAAATATCCCCTACCGTACTTAAACCTATCACAAACAGCAAAACGTAAGCTAGAGGCGCTCATAAGAAAGGCTACCAAGGTTTCCTTAGGAGTACCACTGTCGACTAGCTACGAGGCCCTATTCAGGACACGTACTCACAATACAATTGATGAGATCGTTTCAGTTCATTTGGCAAACCAAGTTCAAAGGCTTCGGTCAACAGAGCAAAGCAGGAACATCCTCAGCAGCATCAATTTCGATCCCACACCTCGAAACGAGCCACAGGAAATCAAGAGCCCATTTCTTGATAGCAAAACTCGAGACCTACTCAAAGTCGCCTTTTTACCCAGGAATATGGATCCCGAAAGAAATCAGGGCAGAAGATGGCAAATAGTTATTTTTTACAGAAGGTTGTGAAAAGATCTCCAACAAGCCAAGCAATATACAAGGTAGATATTAGTCCCAGCAGAGGCAAGCACAGCATCGTAGTGCTGAACAGATACCTTCGTCCTGCAGTAGCTAGCAGTCTCAAAAGTAGCGCCAACATCAAAACAGCAGGCATTGAACTCCACGCCATCGCCAGAGCCATTAGATACCACGACACCTTCACACCGCATAGTCCGCATGGTGGAGAACTCCCGGTGATCATTTTCACAGATTCTCAAGAAGCACGCAGGCAAATTATACTGAAAGAAATGAATAAAGATACAGAAGATTTATTTAATAGTCACTGTCATCATCACTACGGCATTATTTGTACACCGGTCACGCGGAGATGTTTGGCAACGTTCGGGCGGACACACTCGCCCGTGAGTTGAGAATCCTGGCACCAAACATCTCCCTGGAGAAGTCCAATTGTCGTGGCATTATGAACAATACGCTAAAAGACCTTAAACTTAACAGAAGAGAATTACCTCCACCTCACCCTAACCTAGACAGGCAGCAATCAGTATTATTGAGACAAGCACAGACTAACACGGCATGCACACCAGCTAGACGATCATTTCTCTAAAGGAAGGGCACAAGAACCACCATCCTGCAAAAACTGTGGTGGATATCCCAACCAGCTACATATCCTATGGGAATGTCCCTACACTATTCCCAGCATTCCTGACTTACACAAACCGACGCAGCTGCCATATCCTATTGACCCAACCTGGCTGACTCTCGCCTCCACTTTTGAAGAACAGCTGGCTGTAGTGCGGTACATCAAAAACGCACTAAGCTGAGTTCAGCATTCGCTGAAGACAACCTGTAATCGGGTTGTCTGAACCACTTTTGATTCTAAATAAAATTTCTCTCTCTCTCCCTCTCTCTCTCTCTCTCTCTCTCTCTCTCTCTCTCTCTCTCTCTCTCTGAGTATGCCGACGCAAAAGCAATATCGTGATCTATGGCTGTAAAAAATGGAGTGTCGTGCAGTTCGGGTGGCTGAGATGTGAAATGCGGTCATTCTTAAAAGTTATTTCGACGGTTGCGGTACCTCACTGAGCCCGGCCTTATCTCTCACACACACCCACAGCACATCAAGGTGATGCGCTGTCTTTTTTGACGTGTGACGAGCAATGCGGTTGCTTTCAATCAGCTTCTTTGAGGGCGCTGGTTTATGATGCGGGCGGGAGCTTCTTCACGTGATATTTTTCATATCTCGCGCTGTTTATTTACCAGTCAGAATAAATGAGTACGCAATTAGTTCGTCGCTGAAAATGTCACAGTTAGATTCCTCTCGTGGGAAACTACAAGTGTCTGACACTTCAATTATTAGGGCAGTACTTCCCGAGCTAGATTATTAAATAAAATAATTAATTAAATCTCATTTACGAAAAAATTACTCGCCACTACTCCACTGTATTGTAAACGTTATGCGCTAGGTTCTGTTCGAGTAACGCCATTGCTCTTTTTTATAATCTTGGTGGATGATAGCTGGGACACCCTGTATATGGAGTTACTAAGACAAGCTTTATTAACTAAAAACACAAATTCGCAATTAGTCGCAATACAGTAGAACTTGCACGCAGCCCGAGGAGTTCCTGCATTGGAGATTCTGCTGTATTGTGCGGATATGGCCCGCTGGCGGACAAGGGGAACCGAGGGGACAGGGAGTGAAGAAAAATTCCGAATTGAAACAACGGAACGGCTGGATTGTAGCTCAGTTTATCTGGAACACTTTCACTTTTGCGAAAGACTGGAGATCAGCGCCCACAGGGCTGTCAAATATCCCGCACACAGTACACTGGTGTGACAAAGCCTGCATGTTTCCACGCTCGTGTGTTTTTCTTTCTGTCATTGTAACTGCTGCTCTTTTTTCTTATTTTGTAAACGTGTCTAACACACCCAAATAGCTACTTTGCAGGCTTTGTTTAATTAATTTCGAATTTTTGAGGTCGCTTGTAACAGCAGAGGTGTTTAAGCTTTTAGTTCCGTCGTAGAGCGCTACCAGAAAATCAGCCTCGTGAGGAGCGCCTGGCGTCGGCCAGCTCGACCTTCGAAAACACTCTGCCCAGCGTTCGTAGCGTGACCATTCACGTGTTTTTCTCCTCGCCAGTTCACGTGCGTTCATGCCTGAAGTGGGGAGCACAGACACCGAGTTCGTGCTACCGACGCTGAGTTCGCGAAGCCGGTTGCCGCCGGTTCTAGCGCGTGCTAACATGGTTTATTTTGGAAGAGTCGTGAAAGGCTGCGGACAAAACGATCTGGGCCAGCCAATCATGGAGAACTTTCAGCGGCAAGTTGGGAAATCCATGTGATCTGCAACAGCCGGGTCTCCGACGAAGGGAGAGGGGCCGCCAGCCCTGCTGTTTCTCCAGCATTGCAGCACTAGTTGAAGCTGCGACAATATTTTGCTATGGCGACAGCGGTACCCGGCTGGAATTTGCAACAACAAGAAAAAAAATGTTTTGCATCAGACCTACGCTTGCGCGCTCACATAGACGAAAAATTGCAATTCAAAGTGCTTGAAACACAGATCTGAAGGGACGTCCTCCAGCGGTGGTCCATACAAAAATACATCCAGAAGGCACATGCTCACGGTTGAGATTGACCGAGAATATACGAAACCTGCGCCCTGCAGTGGCCCTGAGAAGACTGCTGCTGCTGGTGATGATGGTAATGTGACGAAACCTTAAGTGCGCGCGTGTTTTCTCGTTCCATGCGCTCAACGACTTTTTAATAATTTCCCGCACTTACGCCATAGACCATCTTTTTTTGTGATGGGTTTTATTCAACTGAATTTATAAAAAGGTCAAATGGAATTTCTTTTTGCACGTATTGTGAATCAATTTGGGGATGTGTCACTTTTGTATTCTAATATATAAGTTTGTGTTCTATTTCTTCCATTGTTTAGCCGGATTTGCCACCCATCGTAAGTGCTACAAATCCATTTCAACTTTCCCACCCGCCCTTTTGTTATAGTATATCACATGTCCTCCGGCTTAAATTATGTGTGAGTACTTGGCGGGTTTATATTTGGTGCGGAAGTAGGCTTACGTATATGTGGTTGGACCCCTTGCGATAGTCTCACGCCGTGATTAGTTACACTGTGTGTGTTCTTTACTGACACTTTTGCCTAGAACAGCCAGTTACCTTTCAGCAAGGATTTGCTTTTTGTTTACTGGCGGCAGCCATCCACAGTGAGAACGGTGAATAGCATCCAAACTTGCCACGGTGAGCGCTTTTTCAGTATCAGCGCTGCAATAGCATAGAAAACAGGAGGAATGCCACAAAAATTGCGTAGCACGCTGCCCCAACCGTTTTGCGCATGCTCCCTGGAGAGACACATTGAGCTGCGTTCTGTAGGGGAGTAGGACGATTGGTGAGCTACGCCAGCGAGACAGGCGTAGCGTGGCCAAGCACAGCCAGCGAGCCTTTCAACCATGTGAGCTCTATAGCTTCAATATGTTTGCGTGCAATAAAGGAGTTCGAGTTGGTGACGCCCAAACACCCCATCGACTGCGAGGGGTTACAAGCCCGGAAAGCTGCACAGGCGTGATGAAGACTTGCAAAGGCAACCCCATGTATAGGCTACACATGGGGTTGTCTTTACAAGGCTTGGTCGCTCCTACACGGCGCTATACAGTATAGCACCGTGCAGGTTGCCTAAGAGAGGGGCGTAGGGGTTCTAAAAGCTGTCGATAATGTTGAGTTACTGCAGTACGTTGCGGATTTTCTAGGTAATGAAGAAAAAACTTGATAAATGTTTACGCTACTGCACAGGATGTTGTAGAGCGAAAGCTTATTCCAATCCCCGTATCCTAACAATACCGCAAACGATCCCTGTTTCAGAAGATAATGTATACTTGAAGAGCATTTCAAGTTCCCTCAGCCGTATTTCATACAAATCGCAATGCGCCAAGGCAAAATTCAAAGGCCTAACCATTCAAAAGGTGGCGCATTAACCAGCGAAACGTCCGTTTTTATTGCGTTGCACAAATTCACGAAACAAAAAGTTCGAGGACACCTTAGCACTTATGGGCTGTAAAATCGAAAGCATATGAGGGACCAGTCGAACTCCTGAGACTCGTCGCTTCCACCTCGCGATGTCGAAGGGCTTTGTGATGTTTCCGCTCAAGCCGCTTAGCTTTGTAAACCGCCTGAACGCTTTCGAACGGCTTCGATCTGTCGCCTACGTGTTGCGCCACTGCTCGTTCCTGCCACCGTGCAGCAGAGGGGTTGACGATGATGGTGAATTTCGCCGCATGTGTGTTGGAATTTCGGCTACGTTTTTCTGTTCCCTTCCCCTTCCACCTCTCGCCAAGTAAGCTCGCGCAGTTAAAGGCCTCGTGCCATTAAACCTTGTCGCCACGCCCTTCTTTCTCTACCAATATTTTCTTGCACCCACATTTACCGGCTCGGGTACCCTTCCCTGAAAACACATGCGGGGAATGCGTGCAGGGGCTAGAGGTAAGCAGCCTGCGCCATCGGTGGCGCCGTTTTCATTAACAACGGAGCAGACCCTAGAACCAGTCTCTTTGAAGCGTTGCATAGCGCGAGGCGCTCCATAACACGCACTTTAACGCAGCAGTGGTGAGCGAGCGAGCGAGAGAGAGAAAATCAAAACCCATTTCTTAAGATAAAAATGATTAGAACGCGAAGATTTCTCCCAGGCAACCTGAGTCATAGCCAGAGTCCCAAATCCCGTCCCCCAAAGTCCAAAACCCGAACTGTCCCGTCCAAAGCCAGCGTCCACCCCCCTACACCTGAGCCCACAGCCAAAGTCCAACCGGGCTTAGAAAATGTATTTCATCATAATCATCATCATCATCATCATCGCTAACCTTGTGTAGTGCCGAACTATATTTTGCGCACTACGAGATGTCCGTTACGTCTGCAGAGACATCCCATTGCTATGTCACCTGGTGTGTGATTGATGTACCCTTTATGAAGCCCATTGTGTAAAGTTGGCTTTCCTGCAGTGTGTTTTACTCGGATGTCAACCACATGTTTGTTGGAAATAAGAAACAAGGAGCAGCGGTTGCTCTAGGTGTGGTGCGCTCCTTCAAGGGCCCATCCTTACTCTGCTGCTCCTCTCCAGGTTCAAAGAATCAAGACCCTCTTGATTGGCCAGAGGTGCCTCCCATAGGGCGGAAGAAAGGTGGCTGTCTACGCAGGTGCAGCAGAGATGACACAACGAAGCGGCAGAACGCAGCCAAGCGAGCGAACAGACAGGAAGCGAAATGTACAGTCGTCGTCAATGTTGCCAATATATGGCGGCAGGAACGAGCGGCGGCGCAACGTCTATGAGACCGACAGAAGCAGCTCGAAAGAATTTAGCGGATCTCAAAGCCCCAAACACAGCGTCTCAAGAGGCAGGAGGACGAAGCCCGTTGACAACGCGAAGCAGGGGCAAAGCATCTCGGCGTGCAATTCGATATTGATGCTATCGCATTAAGAACTATAAAAAATGCTTAGATATCCACCGATATTTATTTACATTATTTTCAGTCTGCTTGCAGCACTGATTGTTTCTTAACTAACGGGCCGGTAGTCACGTGCTTTCAAATACAGGCAATACATTTTAATTGGAAATGCTTTTTTGTAGTAATTGGTGTTTTGGTTCGCTTGTGTAAAGCAAAACAATCTCGCAGCGTTTAGCGGTTCTGGATTGCTGGTTGTAGTTTCTTGTCGTCTCGTTTTGGCGGTGAGCGCGACCACGGGCGGCGCTGCGAAGCGCGCCTCCGTGACGTCGGCTTAGGGATTCTCGCATTTGTCGTCTCGGGCTCGCTCTCCCTGCTGTTTCTTTGCGCTCGGTTGACGTCTGATGCTTGTCCACACCACATTTTGCTTGTGCGTAACTTCTTATCATAAGAATAGACTTAAAATCGTCTACACTAGCTCAAGGCGTGATTTAACGTATAGTTTTCGATACCGCTACGGAAGAAACATTGCCGATGTCGTCCCATTCTTTGCGAAACCGGTCTTGTGCGCAGCGCGAAGAGTCGGTGCTAGGCGTCGGCTTCTGTTGTAAGCAATATTTCGAACAAAGGGAACAGCCAGCTGCTAGTAGCCGACAACAGTGAAAATACAAGACCAAAACAAATTCCAGGCCTTCGCGGCTGTCGGCTATGGCAGAAGGCATTACGATTCGCGGTAATTGCATGTGAGGTAAATCAGTTTTTGCAACGCTGACGAACGCTCGAAAGTGTTGTATCCCATCACAATACGTTGTCATGGCATGAAAGTGTGCCGACATGCACTATGGGCCATAAAAACTGTAGGCTGAGTTCCAAATAACCATAGGCGCGTGCTGGTTTTATACAGGATTCTAACCAGTATGAAGGTTTATTGAGCAAAACGAGCCACGTCTACGGTAAAAATACAGTAACACTATGTTTGTTCACGGATGGAGGGATATTTTGTTACATTTCCCACAGCCAAATCTTCTCAATATTCAGATATGCGTTACAGGAATGCTGCACTCAAGAGGAGGAGGAGAAGGAGGAGGGGGAGAAAACTTAATTTAACCGTAAAATCAACATGATTAGTGGGCCGGGTTCTCAATCCAGGACAAGAGAGTAAGATTAATTTTCTTCTTTACGCCTGGAGATAAAAGTTGGATAACAATGAAGAGCTGCTTGGAAATATTCATCGCTTTCGTTTCTTGTTATATATGCACGTATACTATGTATTGCGTTCGTTAGCGACTATGTTAAGCCTTCAACACCGTAATCATGTCGTAACTGCTCAGGTTGAGAGTCAGTTCGTTATGATAACGATGGTTACGATAAAAATTTGGAACACAAAAGCCGCCTTCGAGTACTCTGGACAACGTTGTCTGAGGCGTGATCGTGGTGGCGTAGCACAAACCTGTTTGTATTTAACTGTGAATAAACAACTCATGCTGCAAATATACATTTTTTTTTGCATGCAGCCTTAAGGAAATCCAATTTGTGAAGAAGTGAATGTATGCCATACAGCCTGAAGAAAATATCCATACAATCTTCGTGAGCCTCCCAAACAACCCCAAACCTACTAATAAGAAGTTCGTGACAGTGCAGAAAGATTAATACGTTAGGCGCATAAAAACAAAAAAAAAACATTCATCTGGTACAATTAAACGAAAGAAATACAAGACAGCCGCTTTATTTGCTGCTGTGCGATTTGCGAATAGGGGCCCGCTGCTTGGTGCGTAGCATTACAAACTTCTGAGTCTTCGTAAAAACATCTCAGAAATACTGTGGGGAAGCCTATGCATTTTGAATACTTATCGAGAAGCCCTGAGCCTTGAACCTCGCGAATAAGCTTGAAAAAACGTGTTACACCCATGTTCTGACCGATACCCTGAAGAAAGTTGTTGTCCCTCTCTTCGTGTGTTGCAAACTTGTGGGGGATACAACTTGAAATTATTCAGATGTGTCAGAAGCCGGCAAAAATTACTGAATTACTAGAAATACGCTTTTCAATGCACTAAAGCATCAAAGCGGGGGATTTCTAGCGCAGTCACTGCTGCCTCCCACAGGCGGAGTGTAGCAGACGACAGCGGTGCGAGTCCCTAAGCAGACGTCAGAGCCAGGGGGCACCACTCAAACATCTCACCACCAATACCGAGCCTCGTGGCATGCTACTTGACAGGCTCTATTCTTTCGTAACAGAACACCTGAAGAAAATGAAATAAATCAAGCGCCCAAATACCGTCAGCGTGAGAAGAAAACCACTGCGGTTGGTGGTTCTTGGTCGTAGTCTCCTTCCAGCCGGATTCGGCTCTTGTAGAAGTCACGAGAGCGACCCGCCTTCTACTCTTGCACACCTGAAGTAAAGAGGCCGTGTTTGGGGGCTTGTAAAATTTTTCTTGTTTCCCTGCAAGTCTAAAAAATTTTCGCATGCATTCACACACGCAGGAGAGCCTACAAGAACGAACTTGGAAGTTGAACTAGTGGCCGCCGCTCGCAGGAAAGCACCGGCAGGTTACGAGCTGATCGACATCGATCTCTATGGGGAATCTAACGAGTTTCGTCCGCATAACTGGTAAGTCCTCATAGTTGCAGTATTATTATGCATCTTTTAGACGACTTCTCATGTTATTAATATCCAGTAACACCGAACGCCCCTCTATCAGAAATGAATATTATCTCCGGCATATATTGCTAGCTTTATAAAACCTGCCATTTTAACTTCTTCTGAAAATACTCCGAACATTCAAACGGCAACAGGATCGAAACGAAGCAAAGAACTACAATTCGTTGCACTACCTTCAGCAGTTTACAGTCACGTAAGTAAATTGTTAGCAGCGTATGTAACAGGTACAGGTGGGGAATGAGTCCTTCATGGTAGAGGATTAGGCCATTTTATAATATAGAAAAGGCGCTCAGCTTGCTACTCTGTATACGAAAAAAAAATCGTCTGAAAATTGACAGATTGTTTGACTCGCCAACCCAGTAATGTCGTGTGAAAGCTCATTTTCCTAAACAAAATCAGCCATTTTCTATCACCAGGTTTGGTATCGCTATGCCGTTGTTTGCGCAGTTTCTAATCAAGTGCTTCGTTTTCGCGGTGTCGTTTGAGCGTGGGCGTGAAACGTGAAAATGTGGATATGGGCCTCGGCGCAGAGGTCTTTACATACATCCGGTATACTCTTTTCATTATATCTTTGTCGTATGTGTAGCCAGGAGCCAGGAGTGACTAATCTCGGCTTTAGACATTACCGGTGACAATTACAGTTCAGTCTCCATATTTATTTCACGCATATGCAAGGGGGCGTCATTTCGTATATACCGAGGCTGCTTCATCTGTGGGGGAACACGCGCCGCATAAATATCACGTTAAACGTTTCGCTCGTAAAGAACGACCCACCCGGCGTGGCATAGTAGGTAAGGCGTTGGCTTCACAACCGAAAGGACTCAGGTTAGACACCGACCTCGGCAGCGCTTAGTTTGCAAAGCCAACAGTACTTTCGAAATAAAAAAACATTGGCAAACCTTGCACTAGTGGCGCAAGGCTGGAGAAACAGCAGAGCTGGCGGCCCCTCCCCCTTCGTCGCAGATCCGGCTTCTGCACCTCACATGGAGTTCCCAAATTGCCGCTGAGAGTTTTCCATGACTGGCAGGCCCGGATCGTTCTGTCCGCAGCCTTTCACAACTCTCACAAAGTGTGCCGCGTTAGAACGCGCTGGAACAGGCGGCAACCAGATTCGTGAACTCGGCGTGTGTAGCGCGAACTCGGCGTCTGCGCTTCCCACTTCAGGCGCGAACCCACGTGAACTGGCGAGGAGAACACCACGCGAGAGATCACGCCACTAACGCTGCGCACAGTGTTTCCGAATGGCGAGCTGGCCGACGCCGGGCGCTCCCCACGAGGCGCATGCTTACGTGTGCTCGGCTGGGCTCAGTTTTCTGGTAACGCTCAATGGCGGAACTAAAAGCTTAAGCAGCTCTGCTGTTGAAATAATAATTTACCGAAGCAAAGCATAATTGGTTGTGGAGATAGCTGGCCGGCAGAATGTATTACAAAAAGAATCCTGATAATTCATCCGGCATATAAAAACTGCTGTTCAAGCATAACATTCAAAATGAATTCGTTTTATTGTCTGTGTTTAGTGAACTTATTATAGGAGTCGTAGAATTGTGGAGCCAGCAGATAAGAGTTAAAACTTCATTAGCAATAAAACGGACAAGATAATTGTATTCTTGGCCCCTTCTTACGTCTCTTAGCGCTTTGGTTTTATGTCACCACGGTAACAGTAAAGAGGAGATTCATCATCATCATCATCATCGTCGTCGTCGTCATTGTCATCGTCGTCGCCATCGTCATCATCATAACCACACCACCAACATCATCATCGTCGTCATCATCATCATCATCATCATATCTACGCTCACTCCAGGGCAAAAGCATCTCGTTATTCCTCCTCCTCCTCCTCCTCCAATTATACCGGAGCTGTGCTAACTGCGGCGAATTTTTCTCCGCAAACTTCTTGATCTCCTCGGCCCACCCAATTTTCTGCCGCCCCCTGCCACGCTTGCCTTCTCTGGGGACCCACTCTGCGACCCTTAATGACCAACGGTTATCTTGCATTCGCATTAAATGCCCTGCCCACGCCCATTTATTCTTCTTATTTCTACTAATACGTCCTTAACACGCGTTTGTTCCCTGACCCAGTCCGCTCTCTTCTTGTCCCTTAACGTTACACCTACGATGTTACGTTCCATTGCTCGCTGAGAAAGACAGAGAGGGAGAGAGGATTTTTTTAATGTGAACTGTTGAGGTCAGCCCTGTTAGTGACAAGGCCTGCTAGGCCAGATGGGGGTGACTACAATGATGAGTGGTGAATATTAGATATTAGGGGTACGGCAGAAAGAATTAAGACAAACAACAAACGTTAAAAACGAGAAACAGAGTCCGGACATAAGAAATACTTTGAAAAGAGGATCATTTATGTAAACTCTAAATCAAAATGCAAAGTAAACGGGGAAAAAGTAAGTAAAAACACCAACTCAAGAAAAATAAATAGATGAACACCACTGCGCGAAAGAGTACATATCGTGAGACACTTGCGCTGTCTATGATCTAAAGAGATTTGTCCAGTTCAGAGTCTCGTAGGAACCGCAGAAGAATTTTTGTACTCAAGGTACTGTCACACTATAGGCCCAGAGCCAAAGAAAATGACAAAATTCGAGCCTGCCTCCATGGCGTACACGAGACAGGGAGCTCGCTGCAGTTTTTCGTGAAGCAGCGAGTCGACGGCAGACGCACAATAAGTGATTTAGTCTCACGCACAGCGGAAGTAGCGCCATGGGAGTAATCGTTCGAACCAATCTTAAACATAAAACTCCAAGTAAAAGCAACATTCTGGCGAAGTCGGTGCAACACTCCTGAACACCGCTCGTTGAGGCGGTGGGTAATCCGGAAGTCACAGCGCGGATCAATAGCCTGCAGTGGTGAATATCAGCGGTGAGGGTCCTGCCACTCCTTTTTCATATAGTCCGGGGTAACAATGACTGTACGTTATAGGGTTCAAAAAAGTGTAGGACTAAAGTAGACGCCACGCTACTGACTGATAGTTTCCCAAGGTGCGATGAGCTGCGGGATATCTGGCCCTCCCTAATCTGTAATGATCGATGCCTCCCTATAGGTCACCATGCGGTCCCTACCCCCCGTGTGGAACGATACCTCAAGTGTTTTTGGGCAGTCTCGTAAACTCAGACCTCGAGCTGCCTCGTGGGCGTTTTCGTTCCCCGGAGAAGTGCAGAGTGCACCAGTGCCCATACAATTCAGACCCTTCTGAATCTTAATTCTTTGAATTCTCTAAGGATTCCTTGGGCCTCGGGTGAGATCCTTCCCTTTGCGAAGTTTATGATCGCAGATTTGGAATCACTTATTATGAATTTAGCTTTTGTAGATGAAAGCGCCAGTGCAATGGCTGCCTCTTCTGCTACCTTCGTAGCGTCCGTGCGGATCGTTGTGGAGGCTATGCAATGGCCCTGGCGATCGACTACTGCTACTGCCACGGCCATGACGTTGTGTCCACGGTATTCGGCCGCGTCCATGCAGACCACGTAATCAGAGCGTTCGAATCGCTTTTAAAGGGCTTTGGCTCTTTCATTCCTGCGCTGTAGGTTATGCATATTTCTGGGCAGAGGGGTTGTGTATATACGTGCCCTGTGCTCGGTAAGGATATTGTTGTGCCAGAGCGCCTGGCCCAAAGGCGTTGCACGAGGCGACGCGCCGACAGCGAGGCTGAGTCACGCCTCTCCCTTTCGTCGCTGCGGCGCGGCCGAATCCCGCATCTCAGAACGCTGCGGCGCGGCCGACTCCTGCATCTCGAAACCCTGCGGCGCGGCCGAATCCCTCAGCGGAGAACGACCCAAACAAGGGCATGTCGCTACGCCCGGAGGCGAGGTCACGGAGACGGCGGCGGCATCGCTCTCCCTTTCCCCATTGGCGGCGCAGCTGACTCACCGCTTCGCTACCATTCGTCGGAATTCAAACTTCAGGCAGCGAGAGCCCTGATTGGAGCATTTCGAACTTCTTGGGGCCACAACGAACTCCCGGGCTATACAAGAAGCCCGGAGGCTCTCATCGTCGGCATTCCTCGGCGGCTTCTCTCCGGCACCAGTCTCTTCGGAAGCACCGAGTGAAAAGGGTGCTGTCGCCTTTGTGCGAGTTATGTAACATTTGCTTACCCTGTACCTACTGTATATAAATGTTACTTTAAGTTTTCGTCGGCTCGAGAACTTCGCTCTGCTCTGCGCCGCGTCGATAGCGGACGGAGCGAGGCAACGTCGCTACACCGGTGACTGCGCTCGGATGGCCAGTCGCAACAGCGGTGACAGCGTCGGGATGGCTGATTCCCAACCTCGGTGACGAGCAGGAAGGCGAGTCACAACCTTGGCGACCACCCTGGGATAGTCATTCCCAACAATATCCATCTTTTTTACTTGTTGCGCCTCAAAGCTGATTCGAAGCTCTTGTAGGATGTGTCTGCCTGTTGTGCTTTTGAAGAGGCTTTCTAGCTGTGTTATTTTTGGGGCTTCTACAAGCTCGACTATGGTGTTGTGCAACCCCATCGCTCCAAAGCAATCATTTGGTGCCGTAATGGGCAGTCGAGGAATATTACTCATTGCTGGGCATGATGTCCGCAGATTTAATGAAGTGCAGCTCTTACAGCTGCAAGTTCGGTAGCAGTCGAGGATGTTTCGTGGCTTAGTTTTTTTCGATAGTGCACCTGGCTGATGAGATCCACACGGCGATGGCGGATGAGCTCAGGAGAACCCAGCAATCCGCATAAACTTGAGTGTAGTCTTTGAAGTACTGAAGATATACTCGAGAGTGAAGAACATGAACGCGGCCGCGGACATTGCAGACTGATTCTGGGTATTGTGATGCATATTTTCCACTGCGCAAGTACCCAAGTTGCTAATTTCGATTTTTGAGGTTTTCAAAAATTCGCCGGAAGCAGGCGTCTTACATGCTGTCTTACGCGTCTCTCAAAAGATGCGTATGACACCGAGTCAAATGGCGCACACACGCCCGAAGCACCTCTTGGCGTTGTGGCATTGTGGCGGAAAAGCACCGAGCTTCGCATAGAGTTACAACCATCGATGTGCATTAAGGTAGACCCAGACAGACGCGCATAGCAGTTGCTAGCACTGAATCTATGACCTTCAGGCTTGTAGACGACAGCTGATGTAGGGCCGGCAGGCTGTAACGCAAGAGGCCGACAAAAAATTTCACCATATTCCCGCAGGGGAACCCTAAATAGTATGCAAAGCAGCCATGGACCCCATGGCTCAAGTTCACATGAGTTTTAAGTTCGATCGCGGCGTTGCGGGAGGAGAATGAGGGTAGCAGAGCGCGCGCGCGCGCGTCATTTATACCGCGGAGCTATAGTGGCGCCCCCAGCGGAGTATGCACCGGCTACTCTCGCGTTTCTAACCCTAAGCTGCTTCGCATTATAGCGCGCGGAGCCGCATGTGTTGCCATTCGTTGCGCAATCCCGGAGAGGAGAAGAGCTTCGTAGAGGAAAGGTGGAATTCCGGAGAGGAGAGGCATCGGAGAGGAGAGGAGGAATGCCTCGCATACTACTCAGGGTACCCCTACGGGAAGATGACGACGGTGGTTGAACGCGAAGCTATCTCGTGATGGATTCTTTGGTTCGCCAATCCCTAGGGGCATCCTGCCACAATCATCATCAGTGGTGCCTGGCCAGGCATGCGCAGTGGGTGTGCGGACGGCGGACAACGACGACAAGGGAGGGAGGGACACAGCCCCGATTATGCGATGCTCCGCATCTAATATAAACTACGCTGCAGCAGCGGCCACCACGGGCGTCCCCACTTCAACTCGGCCGTGCAAAACCATGCCCGAGTTTCCTTCGAGTTCTAAAGTCAGTCAAACACATCCAGCCCCTTCGTGGGCGCGGCGTAACAACTGAAGCCACATCCATCCATGGCGTCCAGTTTGTGGGGGCGTAGCGTTGTAGCCAATAAATGTCCACTTAATGCCCCCTAGCAGCGACAAGAACTTAGCGCAAAAGAAAAATGAAGTCCCCAGGCCACCGTCATCCAATGGTGCCACAGTCGCGGGGGTGTTCGGTCCGAACTGGAGTTCACTATTGTACAAGCCGACAGGAGAGGCAAAAACGACGATTTTCCCATGGGAGCCTTCTTCATACACCGTGAAATTTGATGGTCGGGAGCAGGGCGCGTTCCATTCGCTACAGTGGACTCGTTTGATTACTTGGTTTGCGCCTGCGCAGAGCTGCACTGGGACTGCCCTGAGGCCACGTTGTAAACACAATTCAGTGGAAGAACAGAACACCGAGAAAAACCGACCGCCCCTCACCGGGCGTGGCCAACAGCCACGCTGGGGATTTCAAAGTAGCAGTGGGGTTATCTAGTTTGTGCCGGGGAATGAGTATCGCAGAGTGATTTCAGAGGGTGCTGCATGCGAAAGATACAACACGCCGTACTTTATCAACGTAAGCGGCCCCAATGCAGCGCGCTGAATATGCCAGGCGTGCTGCGCGCGATTCCGGCGGTTTTGCTCTAGGTGTATCGAATGCTCCTCTATTTCTACTTTCATAACCTAAGCAGCTGTAAACTCGGGAGTAGGCGAAACTCGGGCCTTCTGGAATAGCGCCCCTGTATACGCAATAATTAATGACCGCGAGCATACGGGATCTTGGAAGAACTTCGCGTGAACATCATCCTATTCTATGAGAAAGGTGACATGAAGGACTTGAAAAATTACAGGCCAACCATGGTTACTGTAAGTCGTCTACAAGGTACTTACCAAAGTAATTGCTAACATAATTTCTGCCACCTTAGATTTCTGTCAACCTAATGAACAAGCACGTTTTCGTAAATGCTATTCAACAATGAACCATATTCACGCGATCAATCAGGTGATATAGAAGTGCGCGGAGTATGAGAAAGCATTTGACTCGGTCGAAACCTCAGCAGTCATTCAGGCATTACGGAACCAGGGTGTAGACGAGCATTATGTAAGAATACTAGAAAATATTTGCAATGGGTCCATAGCTACCATCGTCCTCCATAAGGAGACCAGTAAAATAACTATAAGGAAGGGCGTCAGACAAGGAGACACAATCTCTCCAATGTTATTCACAGCATGCTTACAAGAAGTATTCAGAACGTTGGATTGGGAACAGGTGGGAGTAAGGGTAAATGGAGAATACCTCAGTAACCTCAGATTTGCTGATGACGTTGCCTTGCTAAGTAACTCGGGGGACGAATCGCAAAGCATGGTTTCCGCACTGGACAAGCTGAGTAGAATCGTGGGCCTGAAAATTATTATGGAGCAAACTAAAGTAATGCTCGATAGCCTCGGTGAAGCACGGCGGTTTGAGATAGGTGGCGAGGCAGTGGAAGCGGTGAGCAAATATATCTACTTAGTCCAAGTAGTGACCCCGCAATCCAACCTTGAGGCAGAGATAATTGTCAGCATAAGAATGGGGTGGACTGCATTCGGCAGGCATTCTCAGAAAATGAAGGCAGCCTACCATTGTCCCTGACGAGGAAAGTGTATAACCGCTGCCTCTTACCGGTACTCACCTTAAGGAGGAGATGGGCGGGTTTAAAAATAGGGCAAAATTTTTTAGGTTCCCCAGTATTTTAAACATTATCCGTGTGATCGAACAGCAGAAAATTCCCGCCCTCCACCTTTCTCAGATTACTGTGTGATTTGCGATACGTCATATCATGCCTTCTTACCAGCTTACAATAGCACGTATAAATCTACAACTACGACGAAACAACAATGTAAAGATTTAAGAAAAGCACTACAGGATAAAAACATGCGAATAAAACACTATCGACGTGCTTAAAGCTTGGGAAGTAGCAAACAACAGATTCACGCAACAAGATGCACTATTTTGCTCTGTTTAGATACAAATATGTACCAAGTAAAGTTTGCACGCTCTAATTTTAAAAAATAAACTAAAGCAATGTCTAATTTTACGTTACAATGTCCCTCAGAAATCGCGTCTCGTGGATGGTCGTTTTAGTGACCCGAATCGCAAATTGTGAGGCTTCGTAGACATCGATCAGAAAGAATCTACGATTAAACCAAGGAACCCCCGGTAAAAAACAGTTCAGGATCCACTCTAAGATACTTGTAGCAGAAAAACGGAGTGGGTATATTTGTTTTGAACGTAAAGAAAAGTTCCCTAAAAAATTGTGCCCAGTGAAAAATTCTTACAGAAATTGGATCGGATATCCCGTTTCAGTATATTTTCTTGTGGGTTTGCTTTTTCGGACAATCGCAAATGAGATTATCAGCTATCCGCAATTTGGGCTGTCCGAGATTTTGAGATGTCCATAACGCAATTGCAAATACTCCGGCGCAAGTACATCGACAGAGCATGCAATTAGTTTGGGATTTAAAATGCTAGCCAAAGTTTTGAGTTACCTGCTTTCAAGCTAACTATTCCACTCTATTCAAGAAGCGTGGGATCTGTGTCCTTTTGTGCCCTTTGTTCCTTCAAATATCGCAGTTGACTCAAGGCCAGCGCAACACGGTGCGTTCTCTCTTGCGAATTCGGTGGACAGAATATGCGCACTTGCGAAATTGTCAGTGCCTTCTACATTTCCTGAGAACGTTGCGGTTATTGCGTGGCAAACACGATGGTTGCAGAAGAAATTACCTTTGTCGCGGGATAAGAGTTTTGCGCTCTTAAAAAAAAGCATCTTGTGTGGGATTCGTCGACCCCCAAGGACAAGACTCAAGCGTCGAGGGGGAGAGGAGCGACCATCGAGGTCTATGTTTAATGGAACGTCGAAGGGAACAGAAGACTAAGAAACAATGGGTGCGCTTGGGAAGCGTGAGGCATGACCATTTCCAGCCAAGGAAGATTGACCTCAGTTCACTACAGATAATGGCTGCCCGCACCCGGCCTATGGCGGTCGATGGTGATGCGGCTGTGACCTCTACAAAGAGATTTTACATCTTCCGGCGGCCGACAATGTGGAGACAGTCTGCATGTGAAGAGTGTAGGCGTTGAGCTGGCAGCCATGGTACAAGTTCCTGCGCAGTCGGTGCGTAGAGTCTGGCATACCCGATGGCAGCATGCACTGCAATGCAGTGTAGTTTCCGCAGAATGTTTTCAAAACCCATGTCGGAGTCCAAAATGAAACGAATGGCTCTTAGATTGGCGAATCATAAAATGACGTGGGAGCGCTTCTTCGAAGATGGTGTCTTGAAAATACGTGGTCCCTTCAAGCTCGTTGCCTCGGTTATTTGCTGTGGCTGCATGGGCAAAATCTCCGGGTCGGGGGGTGAGCTGTGCATAGAAGATGTCCGCGAGGGTCCTTCCCACGACGCGTAAGTCATCAGCGGCTCGCTTCCCGTTTTCCTCGATAGGTTCTCGTCTGAGTCGTCGCTTCCTAGGGAAAAGTTCTGATCGTGCTTCTCGACCAAGTTACCTGTTCTTCGCTCTGCTCCTTTGGAATTGTCACCTAGGTCAGTTGCCTGTTTGGAGGGAACAGCAAGTTCGTAACTTGCGCCGACAAAATACACGCTTTCCACTGGCTCTTCTGGGTCTTCGTTGCACATTGAGGGAACGTGCCGTCGTTCGCAACGCGGGCAAACGATCTTCCTCCTACACTGTCGAGCGATGTGTCCATGGGTCCGACAACGGAAACAACATCCGTATTAGAAGGCTCTTCTTCTGCTCCATGGTTACATTTTTAGCTGCGCAAGACGCTGCGTCATGTGAGGCGGAACAAAACAAGCACTTTCGTATCTCGGGAGCGGTGGCATTTAGGAACGCTGCAGCATGTTCATGTTTTGAAATTCCTGTTCGCAGCTGTTCCCCTGTCTTGTTGTCCTTCTTAAACTTCGTTTGCTCCGACGAGTCCTGAAAAACTGCTTCCAGGTACTCAACTTCGTTTCCAAAGAAGTCCATCAGTTCATCAAACTTTTTCTTGTGGTCGATCGGTTGTTGCTTACGCTCCACTCCTGTTGACGATGAAGCAGTATACGACGTCTTTGAATGCCGGTGGTACCTCAGGACCATGTCTCGAGGGAGTGCCCGAAGAAGTATCTCACGTAGCATGGCACAATAAGACTCTGGGCTAGTACCAAGTGCAGTCAAGCTTCTACAGTGTATCTGCACCTCGTCGTAAAGCTTTCGTAGTTCCGTTGCGTCAATTGATGAGGAAACAGGTGGTATGTCAATCAGAGCCCGCAGGTGGTCTCGGACAATAAGAGTCTGGTCACCGAACCGCTTCTGAAGGATTTCTATCGCGTCATTGTAGCATTGTTCGGTCATGGGCAGTCCAAAAACTGATGCAGCCGCCGAGCTGGTCAGTAGGCTGTTCAAGTAACAAAATTTCTCCGTCGCCCGCAGTTCTGTGTTGTTATGTACAGCAAACTCGAATATACTCCAAAATCTCAACCAGTTTCGACGGTCTCCATCGAACTTCAGCAGTTCTAATGTCGGTAGCTTCGTTCTAGTGGTTGCGGTTTCGCTATGCGGCGGCCTCGTTAAAGAAGGCGAAACGAGGGACTTACCAGCCTGTTGGTCTCGAGATCTGTACTGAAGCACATCCCTAATCTTCGCCACCTTGTCGTTGTATGAAGTCGCGTTGGAGGTCTCTTGCGTGACCATTTCCTCTGTAGCTTCCAGGAAAATGTCGTCGTCCAGCTTCTGGATCGGTCGATGCATGGCCTCGATCCTCTCCAAGGAAATCGCTGCGTCCAT
The DNA here is from genome assembly GCF_048455015.1 of Haemaphysalis longicornis. Taxonomy (NCBI): domain Eukaryota; kingdom Metazoa; phylum Arthropoda; class Arachnida; order Ixodida; family Ixodidae; genus Haemaphysalis; species Haemaphysalis longicornis. The sequence goes on along the minus strand of NW_027526295.1, from coordinate 230,149,685 downwards.
CGCTGTAGTCAGGGTGCCACTTCGGAGGCCGTCTTCTATCTCGGTGAAGACGGCGGAAAGCTTGTCCCGAAGGGCAGTTCGTCGAAGCAGCTTTCGCTCGATTGAAGTCATCCTTGGTCCTTGGAGGTAGGTCCGCCGGTCAGTCAAGCAGAAGCCGTCGAAGAAAGGCTATCGGTCCTGCTTGTCGGTGTCGGCCTGGCAGACACGAGTCCCGGGTCGTTTCGGCACCAAGTTGTGGGATCCGTCGACCCCCAAGGACAAGACTCAAGCGTCGAGGGGGAGAGGAGCGACCATCGAGGTCTATGTTTAATGGAACGACGAAGGGAACAGAAGACGAAGAAACAATGGGTGCGCTTGGGAAGCGTGAGGCATGACCATGCCAGCCAAGGGAGATTGACCTCAGTTCACTACAGATAATGGCTGGCCGCACCCGGGCTATGGCGGTCGATGGCGATGCGGCTGTGACCTGTACAAAGAGATTTTACATCTTACCTCCTTGAACAATCGACGTTTACCTAACAAACGACGTTTACCAAGCCCGTTTAATAATTAAAATAAATGAATATAAATAATTTATTATTTGAATTAATTTATTTGGTATGATTTATTTAAACAATTTATTTCTTTAAAACATAATTTTTTTATTTCGTTCCTGCGACAAACTGCCAAACGCCCAGCGGCGTTCACTTCAGAAGTTCGACTGTTCCAAACATCTGGAAAATTGCCTCAGCAAGGAGAATAGATCGCTTTACTGCATGTTCGGCGCCGCAGCTGCGTATTCGCAGGGGAATGTCGCACCATGTAAAACATGCTTCAGCCGCAGACGCGCGGTGTCGTACAGAAAGTACGTCATTCCAAACATTTGCAAATTAGCCGCAGCTACAAAAATTGGTAGTGCCGCCGCACGAGCGGTGCCATTGTTCCGAATTCGGAGGTAAATTAGCACCATGGAGTTCGGGATTTGCTCTGCTAAAGCGATGTCCATCACGCTTATGTCCTAAAGCGTTTACTGGCCTATACTGCAGCGAAGTGGCCAAGCTAGAGAACGTGGTGCTGGCTAGGCCAGTAAAATTATGAACGGACCTGCCCTAGTAAAACGTCCGTATATACGAAATTATGCGGATACGGATTTCGTACGGATTATTACGCAGCAAGGCGTAACTAGGCCTAATGCAGATAATAGTTATAAAAACAAAATACTCAAATAATTTGTCACAAAAGAAACGTTTGACACTGTTTTAGTGTTTGTGTCTTAATTAAAGCCCGAAATACGTCACCATATGTTTTCCGTATACTCCTTATGTACGGAGTTCATACGGTATGATTTCCTTTTTCGGGGGTCGTACAGAGATAAAACCAGTGTCATTTTTTCTAACGAAATACCGTACTCCAGTATGATGTGTTACTGACACATATCCATGCTTTTATTCCGGCGGTGTGCCAGCTAGCAAAAGTAAAAAATTCTTATCCCCATGTTTCCACGTTTCAGGAGGGTGTTGTCTAAGTGAACCATTGGGGAAGGGGCTTATAACTCTGGAAAGTGCACATTCAGATATTTGATGCAGAATTAATGAATAAAACTCTTGCTGAGAGACATGCATGTTAGGCAGGGTAAATATGCAAGCTTTTTGCTGCAGGGGTCCCGTTACGGTGCTTCCCGCAAAAGCCCACGTGATGGAAAGTTTGAGTAAGAGTATCCATCTGAAACCTCTGACAGTGATTGACGAGTGGTTCCACAACGAGCAGAAGACCAGCCCACTTAGCGTAACCTTCGTGCACAAGACGTCGCACACGACAGAAATCCAGTCGCGTTCCTTGGATATGGTACGCATCGGTACCAGCGTCTCCGTCGAAGCCAGCGTGCCATTAATTCTTACCGGGGCAATCTCAATCAAAACACACATCGACATGAAGAAAGACAGTGCTTCGACCGTCACGACCACGGAGGAACTCAGCGTGAAGGAAGTGATCACGGTTCCCCCGAGAACATCCACCCACGTGACCTGGCACATATCTGAACACAAAGTGGTGAGTATCATTCAAATGTTTTTTTTATGCCTAGCATTCCTTGCCGAGTGCCCCCACAGCAAGGACCACTTGATGCCTTGTAGTTGCGCAAAAATGCATATGTGGCGGAAGTAAGACCTGTAATCGTTATAATGGCGTAAGAGAGAATTGGTCAGACAGACTTTTCAAAGACCATCATCATCATCATCATCATCATCATCATCATCATCATCACCAGCCTATCTACGCCCACTGCAGGGCAAACGCCTATCCCATTATTCTCCAATTACTCCGGTCCTATGCCAACTGTGACCAATTTATCCCCGCAAACTTCTTGATCCCATCTGCCCATCTAACTTTCTGCCGCCCCCTGCAACGCTTGCCTTCTCTAGGAATCCACTCTGTTACCCTTAAAGGAGCCATGAAGAGAAAACACAAGTTTGGTTCATTCGAAAGATTGCCTCGTTAGAACCATAACGACACCACTTATAACGCAAACTTGCCTCAAATAAGCTACATAATTAGGAAAAAAGGAAATGACCATGCGACCCACCAGCTCATTTTCCGCAACAGAACCTGTGATGTCACTTGAGAATGCTCTGCGATTGGCGGAGGCCGGCAAAAGCAAACGCATGTTAGGCAGGGCTTACAGTTTGCATAGCGAGCTAAATGCCCGTGAAACATACTGCACATTCTTTTTATGACAAAGAATGGTGGAGTAAAAGGTTGAAGTTCCGAACGAAAACGCAAGCGTGTATGCCAATGTGTACGAAACGAGCTCGACATCTCGCCGTTGCCACCGTCGCGCAGACGAATTTTCGGGTTCAAGGCTCTTCGGGGCCAACGAACCGTCCCAGCACGCACAGCCGCGACCTTGCTTGGTATCGTAATCCCTTCACAGGAGGTTGGCCGTCATATCGCCAACCAGCAAAGGTAAAAATAGAAACAAGGGGAGTAAGGAACACAGAGCAGCAACGAGATAGTGCCACTTGTCGCACAGGTTTCGGTATGGAGGTCGTGTTGGCTTGCTGCTATCGTTACGAGCTCGTTTACAGTTTACAACCACTGAAAACTTCAGTTTGTTCGAGTACTTTACAATGAAATTTCGTTGCTGTGTTTCGAAATACCCATGTAGTACGGGCCAATCGTCGAGGGAGTGCGACATCCCCGCCGGTGAGATCTCCTTTCATGTGCTGCCCAACGACGAACCTCGGCGAAGCAAGTGGCTACGTTTTGTGAACTTTGCAAACGGAGGAGAACGAGAGCTAAAGGAAGTACGAGTGTGCTCGCTTCATTTCCGAGGAAGTGATTACGGCAGGGACCCGGACATGCTGGCGCTCGTCGCCGACTTCGTCAAAGCACTCTGACCTTGGGGAAAAAAATTGCCGTACACACCGCGCATTGACGCTCGAATCTTTCTGGTCGGAGCAGAGAGCTCGAGCGAACGGCTTTCCATACACGACACCGGTCAACTGGCATAAGCGATACTGCTACTGAAATTGAAAATACGGCACATACGTACCAGTCTGTATTCGTCCGTCGCGACGGGGCTGACGAGACAGCGGTGCCGACGGCTGGGCGTTCGTCTGTTGTGGCTATCGCGGAATGGTCGCTTTCCCGTCCACCGCGTATCCCACAACTCTTGCCGCTCGTGCACTTGGAATGAATGAATGAAACAAATCTTTATTAAAACAACAGGTGCAGTTGTTAGGGCACCCGCCCGGTGGAGGGGATCCCTAGTCCGGGATCCCCTGGCTGCGGCTGGCTGCGCGGGCCCTTTGCACCAGGTCAAGCTGGAACGTAGGGTCCTTGCTGGTCAACCGCGCCGTCCACTGTTGTATAGAGGGGTTGGGGATTGGGTGCAGGTCCGGTGTCTTTTGGCACTCCCACACCTGATGGTATAGGGTACCGGGCGCTGGGCAGTAGTGGCAAGTGGCTGGATAATCTGTCGGATAAATGGCATGAAGATGGGTACGGTGTGGATACGTGTTAGTTTGAAGTCGTCTGAACGTTGTTGCTTCATCTCTTGTGAGTTGGTGGTGTGGAATGGGGAAAATTTGCCGTTTGAGTCGGTAGTCCGCCAATACATCTGTGTAGCGCAAGAGAGGTTGCGGATTAGGTGGATGAGGTGGTGACTGCCCCGTGAGAGAAATGGCCCGGTGTATGTAATCGCGGGCAGCGGCGTGAGCCGCCTCATTCCCCTCAAGGGATTCGTGTCCTGGCACCCAAACTATATAAACTTCGGGAATGCTCTGTCTTGTTAAAAGAAGACGAAGTGCCGTTTCAGAAATTCGACCTTGTAAGTAATTTCTGCACGCTGCCTGAGAGTCGGTAAGTATGGTGATTGGGTATTGGGCAGTGATGATGGCTTGGGCTATCGCGGCTTCTTCGGCAGTATCAATCGCTGTGGTGTTGACGGTACAGGATGTTATCTCTTGGCCCCGTCCATTCACTACACAAGTTACGTGGGCCGGATGGTGCGGATAAGGAGATGCATCCACAAAACAGGTATTTAGGTCGTTTGCATATCTGGCGGACATGGCTCGTGCTCTGGCAATTCTTCTGGCCTTGTTGTACTGTGGATGCATATTTCTTGGTATTGGGGCCACTCGTATGTGCTGTCGAATCTTCAAAGGTATGCTTGTTTTCTGATCTTTAACCGGTGGAGTGGTATAACCTAATCGGTGAAGAGTTGCACGCCCCGTCGTCGTTTTCTTCAGGCGCTCTATCTGAGAAGTGTGGTGCGCTTCTTGTAACTCCTCCCAACTGTTATGTACGCCTAATTGTAATAATCATTGAGCGTTCAAGTGGTGTGAGGTTGTTAAATGCAAGCCTGAGCTCCTCGGCGAGAGTTTTGTTCTCCGGATCAGGTGATTCCATGACTAGGGCTGCGGGTGCACTAGGTTTTACTAGTATTTTTAAAATGGCCGCCGTTTCGGTCGACTCCCGCGTGTGGGTGCTATATGGAGTGGACATACTAAATATCTGTTTCATGGACCGGCTCATGTGACGCCATTTTTCACGTGACGAAATGTGCAATTTTAGCGGGATATTTAAAATTTTGGCTTAAATTGCCTTATTTCTCAGTGAATAAAGCATCATTTGCTTCCGGGAAAGCGCATGGGGTACTATGAAACACCTAATCTTTCGAATAAAACAAACTTTTGTTTTCTCTTCATGGCTCCTTTAATGACCAACGGTTATCTTGCCTTCGCATTACATGCCCTGCCCACGTCCATTTCTTCTTCTTAATTTCTACTAATATGTCCTTAACAAAGGCCAAAATACGACGAAAAAAGACCAAACCAACGAAGCATAGAAATAGAAAAAAATGGTTTCAATCCACGCTGTGAAGGCGGCTGGAAAGCAAAGCTGTAAACGACACCCCCAATAATTGCCCATGCGACGTCACTTGAATTCACACACGTGGCTCTACAACGTGTGAAACCAGAGATTCTACCAGCCGTTACCTATAATTCGTGACGGCGGCGTCCCGAACGCAGAAGCGTCGGCCATGGCCGCGCTAGAGCGGCGGACGCCACCACTCTAGCCCGGCCGTGCGCTGGCGAAAAAAAAAAAAAACGGAGAGGAGTGTCTTTCGAATGGTGAGACAGCGGAACCTAGCCATCCTGATGTGCTAGCTCGGGGCTACACCACCGCGAGACACAAGCGCAGACACCGAAACAATCGAAATACTGATTTAAACTAGTTAGTTTCGTAAGTTTGAGAATTGCGAGAAATCTGGGGGAACTTTTATAATCGCTATTTATCAGATCCAGTTGCTCCTTTTGCCTTTTGTAACACCTGTTAAAACACAACCGAATTGGTATTCACCAGTTTAGATAACGGAGCCCCATGCGTGGCAAGCTGTGCGCAAAAGGAGCGTTTCTCTAGCATCCAGATGTATGTATGTGGTCTCTACATTTCGTTTCCCGCTTTGCAAACCAACCCTTAACGCATCTTTGCCGTACGACCACTTAATTCCGTCGAATCGGGGTTATCCAAAAGGTGCTGTCGAACAGGTTAATCAAGCCGTGCGAAGGAAGCGTGCAATGGACGCGAAGTTGCACCAAACAGGCCCAAAACAACCGTCGCGAAAGCAGACGACAAAGCCGACGGAAGGTTCCCGCCGACGCGCCCGCCGGGATGAGCACGGGAAACGATGGACCATAGCCTCCAGGATACGGCTGGGCAATACCGCCCATTCGCTGCGCCATCTACACTGTGCTCCGCGAATGAAAAGTACCCTCCCCCTCCCCAGCCGCGTTGGGAGTTTCTTGTCGCACACTTCACGAAGAAGCCGTTGACTGGCAGAGGTAGAAATCTTTGCTTTAAAACAGCGTAAATGGACCAACTCTGCAGTACGCCTTGCATCTTCGGAAAAAATGATAACTACCGAAGGAAAGGCATTTTATCACCCTGGTATCTGGTATCTGAAAATACAGTGAAGGGATTACTAAGCTCCCTTTGACTCATCCTCAATGCCGGCTGCAACCTCACCTCGGAGTCATGGAACGCCAGGATTTAGAATTTCGTGTTCGTGCTCGAGCAGAGATAATGATGTCCTCGAAGAGTTTTACTCTCCACACAGGATGTCAGAGGTTCATATCCTAAGCAAAACAAACTTACTTCACGCACTGTTTCGTCAAAATATTTCTTTTAACAAATTTTTTGCAATGGTTATGCCGTGCAACCTAAATTTCAGAAGTTTGTTTGGAATTTATAAGCGTTCAGTTGGGCGGTATGTACTGTTGGCGACATTTCACTCGTCGGCTTTTATTTGTATTTGCTTAAGCACCCTGGTTACACTTTTCTTTTCAGTTTTTGCAGGACATCTTTTGGGAAGAAAAAGGAATGAGAAGGCAAAAAAATAAGAACAATATTTACGATGTTTTGAACGAAGACAACGCAAGTTGAGGTGGAAGATCTACACACGTATCATTTGAACATTTTCCCTTTCATACGCAAATCAAAGAAGAACTCGGATGCAGGGCGAACCAAGCGCTTCGCGAATACCGCCTTGTGCTCGGTGAATATTTTGATGTTCTCCACATTGCCTTCCACACAACGTTGTTTTCCTCTCCACGCACACTTGTCCCATAGCGCCAAACTGAGTCACATGGAAGGACGCATCTTCCAAGCCATGTTGAATCTCCTAAGACTACCCAAGAAACTATTGGAAGTCTGGAACTGCTATCATCTGGTCTCCTGGCTACGAATCCCTCGAGGAGAACGAGGCGGCTCACAGCCCGCCGTGCATGCCCACTTACAACGGGTCGCTCCTAAAGAAGGAAGGCTATCCAGCACAAGCCTTCTTGAATTGCGCCCTCCCCCCCTCAAATATAAACTAAAATATTCGCACATTACAGAAACAAACATCACATCACCCAATCCCTTATCGAGGTGAAGCCCTAACGTTTAGGCGCGTGCAAACTAAATCCTACTCGATTGCCATTATTCTACCAATTCCACCGGAACTTTGTGCAAGTTGGTGTCGGAGTGATAACAAAGGCCTACCCGACCTACATAATCGCAGTGTATAATCGACCTACATAATCGCAGGCTGAGCAGCTCCGACCTCTCTTGCTAGTGTCGGTTAGGGTAGAGGGCACGGAAGCCAGCCTGGTCTAAGGCATGCCCGACTAGGGACGCCCCTTATACATGACGTAAGCCCGGACATCATCTCCATCCTAAAGATCAATAAAACGTTCATCAAGAAATCACTAATGAGGTGCTCTAGGTCATCACGTACATCGCAGAGGGGGCAGAAGTGTAAAATGGCTTGTTTTAGGTCGTACCGGAAGTGTCTCGTGAAGGCGACAGTCAGCTGCATACGACCTACTTGCGCTTCATCATGCTTGATGAGCCTAAAAGCCATTTTGAAATTGTACTGAACGCTGATGAAATGATGTAGTGCGTAGCGGCGTGAAGTGTCAGAACACAAGAGGTAAAGCGTCTTTTCCTGGGAGGGTTCGGTTTCTCTGGTGCACTTCGGTCATTGGCGATCGGTGTCGCAGGGTCCAGCTTCATGTTACTGTTTATTCTACAATGGACAGACAGACAGACAGACAGACAGACAGACAGACAGACAGACAGACAGACAGACAGACAGACAGACAGACAGACAGACAGACAGACAGACAGACAGACGGACGGACGGACGGACGGACGGACGGACGGACAGACAGACAGACAGACAGACAGACAGACAGATCTTTAATGGTAACTGGTAACGTCAGAGCCCTGCTTGTGACAGGGCTTGCTGCGCCAGATGCGCGACGAATGTTGGACAGTGATGCGCGACGAATGTTGGAAATCACGGGTACAACAAAAAGACGGCCAACAAAAAAATGTTGAAAACGAGATATAAGGAAATTCTGGTAGCAAAGGTCCGAGGGAAATTAAATTTGAAAAGAAATCGTTGAGGTAAACGGTAAAGTAAACGGTGCAAAGAATGGGAAGAGCACAAAACCAAGAGAAAAAAATAGGTAAACACCACAGCGTGAAATACGACATATTTCTAAACAATTGCACTGATTACGAGCTAAAGAGATATTTCCCGTTCAGGGACTCGTAAGAAGCGGAGAAGAGTTATAGTTCCCAAATAAAATGGCAGGGTTTGAGCCTTTCTCCATGCCGTATACGAAACCGGGAGCTTTCGCGCCGCAGCAAACCGAGGGCAGATGCCCAGTAAGTAATTTAAAGTCTTACGCTCAGCGCTATCCGGGCACGCAAGTGGATCGTCCTAGCCTATTCTGGACTTAAAACTAGAGCCTCTACAGTTGGAGACGACCAGTGCGCCTGTAAAGCTTGCATGTAAAGAGGGAAAGCGACAAGGTCAGTCTGTGGCTGAATGTAGCGCTGAAGATGGAACAGGATGAAACAATCCCCGCCATGGTTGCAGACGACGTGGCTGACACAAACCTGTCAGTCTACAGAGTCCTGTGGGCTTTATACTTGCGTGCGATGAATTCAAGGCGGAAATAGCATCTTGCAGCGGCCGGAATGAGCTTCTTCAGGGAACCGAGACCACAAAAATAATTAACACGAATGAATTGTTAGTCTCACTTTGGTCTTGCAGTAGTAACATAGCCAGTTTTGTATATTAATGGTCATTCAAGTCACTGAGTTTAATTAGAAAACGGATATCACATTTTAAAAAAAGTCGTATTGCGGCCTTCTTTAAAGCACCCACCTGACGTGGCGTTGTAGCTCACTCGCTAAGGCGTTGTGCTGCTGAACCCGAGGACGTGGGTTCGATCCCCACCCCGATGATCGAGGCTTTCATGGGACGAAATGTGGTAACATGAAGAGTGCATAGCCTATCGATGAGGAGAGCAAGCGCCAAGCACACATGCAGCAAGTCAGAAGAATACTTGGACCAGATGCTTACATGGGCAAAGTTTTTTTAAGCTATTAAATCTGATGGCAATGTTCATACTTGCCAACCTTATTCAGAAAAAAGAAAAGGTTAAGCATATGTGAGACAAGACATCAATATATAAGTGATATTTGCATGGTTCGTTTAATTAAAAATACATTACTCTTTGATTTTTGTGATAGTAAATAACACAAATACGCCATGAAAAAACCGAAGGCGCTCGAGGCGCACCTTGTGGCACTGGTTACTGTTCAAAAGTTATAAAAGCTTCCAGTAGATGGCGCGAGCAGTGGAACACGGCAAAAGAATTCGCTGACGATTCCTACACTCCCTAATGCGAAATTTGTGCGCCGCACGAACTGCAGTTTTCTCGGTCACCGCGCATGTCTGCTGCGCGTCTCAGGACATGATCGCGTGATCAGCGAACGTAAGTTGGAGCGCGCTACTGTTCTGTTATCTCGCAACGCGTAGCCGCCGCCGGCAAGCATGTTTTGCAAATCGTGTTTGAACCTCCCGCGAAAGTGTCACGCGGTTCGCATGAGCCGCGCACGGAGGAGTAGAGGTGGCGAGAATGTGAGAGAGAGGCAGTGAGAGAGATGACGCCATAGCAGCGCGTGCCACCCTTCTCCATTAGACTTTCGCCAGACTCTCCGACGATCGTCTCGTGCAGGCTCAGCATAGTACCCTCCCCCTCCCCCTTTCACCACAGTTTTCTCCGCCATTTTCTTTGTGTCAGTGAAGCTGGGCTAATTTTTGGGCGATGGAAACTAAAAAAATCAACTGCCCCTGTGTCTAACGACAGCGATGGGAAAACGGAAAGCTTTAGTCGTTGAGTTTGTCGTTCGATCGTTCAGTTTGATCGTTTAATTGGCTCGGATTTAGCGCTGGTTCGGAAGCTTCGACTCGGATAGACGCAGTAAAGCTTTGCGTTTTCCCATCGTTGTCATTAGACAGGGTGGTAGCTGACTTGTTTGAAAGGTTGAGGGAATGAAGACACGTTCCTTAAGTCTGACAGCGGATCACTGAGAACGAACGACTTTACATTTACACAGTATTGCCTTGTGATAGCAGTGGTAGACAGTCAGAGGTTCTGTCGTCGTGACTCGACACAGTATGTTTGCAAATGTGAGATCTATGCAGAAACACTTTTGGGTGTTGGGTCGAAATGGGGTCCATAGACACAACGAGTATTGGGCTGGCATATAGTTCTTGATCCATTTCCCTGACTGCTTAGACTCGTCCGTGTTGAAGTCTCCGCAGAGCAGAATCGAAGTCTCTTCTACCGGTACTTGTAGTGTCTACATAACCTCGACCAGGAAACTCTGAAGCTCTCTCTGGGACGTGTTCGGTCTTATGTATACGGTGACGATCACGAGCCCATTCGGCGTGATGACCGCACACGCATTCCGCTTGACGCTGGGTGCTTCGGAGACGCACGTCGCGACGAACGTATTGGCCATGTCGCTCTTGGCGGCCACTCCGCACGCGCGGCGATGTAGATCGGATGACGTGGTTATCGATCGGTACCCCTTGAGTTTTACTGTGCAGTCCGACCATGTTTCAGAGAAGCAAAGAACGTCTGCCGTGCAGAGGACTTCGTCTTGCATAAATTTTTTCGCGTGCTTCTGAAGGTACCCAACGTGGAGTGCACCGACAATCAGGTCCTCCTACTCGTCTTCGTCGCGCTTCAACGTCTGCAGCACGGACTTGGTGACGGTGGACAGGTGATGCTTGTTCAAGCGGTAGAACGCGTTCATCAGGTCGCGGTCGGCGTTTCATGCGGTGTGGTAGAGCTCGTGGTGTCCGGTCGAGTTGGTCAAGTAGAGACGATTGACGTCGGCGCATCTGCTGAGAGCCACGTACACTAGCTTCTGCGGATGCGCGCGGTTGTACTCGTACACGACTTCCGAGTAGATCGCTTACTGCGATTTGTGAACGGTCACGGCGCTGGCTTGCACGAGGGGGAACTGCGTCCTCCTGCACACGAGGCCTGTATTCCTGTCTATGGTCACGGTGGCGCTCGTCTTCTGTACGGGTACCCAGTCTTTCTCCATCATCAGTCCCCTGATGGCGGCGTCCCGCACCAACGGTCTGGCCTTTAGTTTGGCGATAATTCCGGTTCCCGGGTCTTCCAAGTTTAACCACAGGCAATGTATCTTCATGCGACCTCCCGGTTTCCCAGGGCTTTGAGTATGCCGACCGCGCCGTAGATCAGCCGTCTTTGACATCGATGTTGGCGTTGATCACGTAGGGCTTGTTCCTCGCCCTGAGGCAGTTTTTTGAACTTGATCTTGGCGCCCTGTAGTTCCTCTTCCGATCTGTGTACGAGATATACGTCGGAGGCCCGGCACATCACTACGTCAGTGACGTGTCGCAAGGTAACTTCGGTGTTTAACTTAGCTACTTACTCTCCACTACAAACAAGAAATAAAACTTCACTACAAGAACATCAGAGAAACTCTTCGTACACTTCCTGTTCCAGACAAATCTCTAACAACCACGCAACTACGCATTCTTCGACGCGTACAGTTAAATACCATCCTTACACCTGCTCGTTCCTTCCTCTACCGTATCCGACACTCACCAGCATGTCCCAATTGTCCCGAACCATACGCTAATTTAGAACACTGCATTTTCGCCTGCCCCATTGCAATTCAATCCCCACATTTTCCCCACCCACCTCCTTCAACGTGGCGGGCTTGGCTAGCCTCGGACCAGCTCACGGACCAGTTGGCGTTGGTGAACCTGGCCCGGGACATTCTCGACGCTTAATGTTGCGTTGGAATAAAGTTTTTTCCTCCACCTCCTCCTAGCTGTTCGAGTATGTGCTACTCTGGATGTACGCACCACTTAGATTGGGACTGGCCAACCAAAGAATCCATCACGAGAAAGCTTCGCGTTCAACCGTGGTCGTCGTGGGACAGAGGGGATTAAACTCAACGATCAAACGATAAACTAAACGGCAAAAGCTTCGCGTTTTCAAATAGTTGTCGTTAGACAGAGGGGTAGTTGGTTTTTTCCCTTCACCCACGATCATTCATCATCATTATCAGAGAAAGTTGACTTTCCTGCAGGGCGTATTGGCCTACAACGGCATCAATGAAGAAAATAAAGCTTCTTATTAAAACAATAAACACCCGTGTGCTGAAATTTTAGTCCGCATAAAATAACTCCAGCTGGTCCAAAATATTGAGTAGCCTACAAATGACGGTGCATCTCAAAGCGGAAAGTGCAGCTTCGGCGAGTATAATCTCCTTACCCTACCAGGAAAAAAGAACATCTCAAAAAAATATGAAGGTTCCACGAACCCCTGAAAACAAGGATAAAATATTGTCACGAAGACAAGGACGATGCAGTTGTCTTGAATGAGAAACACGTTTATTGGAGCGAACTTGTGCTCCCCTAACAACTCAAAAGAATACAGAGGCGGCGAAGCAGCGGTCAACAAAGTGACTTGCGTCGGCGAGCGTCGCAGAATCGGAATGCCCCGGCGTCTGCTCTGCAGGCTTTTTATCTTTCGGCGCGCGTGGTTCTGGAACCGTCGATTCGCATCGAGAACATTGTAGATGCAAGAAGATTATTCCGGGCTGTTCACGTAAATCGGAATGCTCTCCCTATCAGAACAGATAACACATGCGGCACATAAAGAAGGAATGGAACACGCGCTTCCCTTGGCACGGAGATAACACAGACCAGCGCAGCCGGGCGGTAAAAGCAAAACACAAATAAACAAACTCAATGCATGGTTCGCGGCAATATAACAATTCATACAAACATGCGTACCATGACATAGGTTTATTTGAGACTGTTTAAAGCCTTTGCTAATCTCAGACGCACGTTGAATTCAATTATGCTTGGTGCAACTGCTTCCGCTGTCGACCCAACAGCAATGACTTTATTGAACAGTTGAGTAATTAGGACAACATGCCCAATTAACTTCCATTCTTTTTTTCTGCAGGAAGTTCCTTGGACCGCCGAAGTTCATGTGACAGGATACATCATAGCCACCTACCGAAATGATCGGGGACAGCACAGACAGTTTTATGGGGTTGGCGAAATAGATTTTATGCCCTATGTTACGGTGTCTGTCAACCGGTCCCACGCCTACTTGCTAATGGATGGTGCCTTCATAGTGACAAGGGGTGTAAGTGGCGAAACAGTAGCCGAAGATTTTGCTCTCCAGAACGACCCACATAACAATGGTTAACAACAGATGGCGTTGGGTTCTTAAACAACGAGGAGACAAATGACGCGAAACAATTATCACGGAGTAAAATAAAATTTCCGTTACTCGATGTTGCATTTTTAATTTTCTTTGTTTTATGTAAAACGAAATTCGTTGATGTGCTGCAGTCTCGGCAAAAACAAAAGTTAGCGCCTTGCATTTTCAAGTGCGTGTGTGTGTGTGTGTGTTTGTACGTGCCGCTGCAGGAGCACCTAGTTGTGTACTTCCAATTATGTGTGTGGGTGAGAGGGTGTTTGCGAGGGCTAACAGTGGATTCAAATGGTTATTATAAACCAGCGTTTTTCTCCCCGGAGCAAAACTGCAATTTACTGCTGCTCATTCTTTTTGACCATCCGGAAAGAATCCTGAGAGTTGCAAGGCTCGGCTAGAAGGGAAACATAGCCCAGCTCTAGTGGTTGAATAAGCTTGTTCATTTTGAAAGGACGTTTGCCGGCTACTGACAGGATATAGCTGGCCGGCAAAAAACGCAGCTGGCGTGAGGAACAACAGGTGAAACTACCCCACGTGCGGCGAGATGCACGTTGGCATCCACGTGAACTTGGAAATGACGTTCATAGAGCAGTCTTTCAAAGCGCACGCTTTCCCCCCTTTGTTTTTGATACAATGGCGGCACATCCAACTACTCCTGGCCATGCGGCGTTTTGTAGTTTTAAAGACGATAGCCTCTATTGGATTACTTAAACGTGAAAATTTTCGTCTGTCTGTCTGTCTGTCTGTCTGTCTGTCTGTCTATCTGTCTGTCTGTCTGTCTGTCTGTCTGTCTGTCTGTCTGTCTGTCTGTCTGTCTGTCTGTGTGTCCGTCTGTCTGTCCCTCGATTCAAGAATTAATCAAAAAGAAGTTTGTACAGGTAGAGCCATTCCGAAGTACTAAAACCGCTCTTTAAAGTCATACATGTCCCCATTATTTAGCGCAAAGGAAACCTCCGCCACATTTGAGGCAGGATGTAAGTACTTAAACCGGTAGTACCACGTTCTTTCGGTTAATAATTTACTGTGGGTTGGTTTTTACTAGAGGAAATCAAAAGAACTACTACGAATGGTGCTCAAACACTCCAACTCGTTTCAACGCTCCAACTCCAGCACATTGGACCGATGACCCACTCTACCACACGCGTCGCATATCTCATGCTGCTCCTTATGTGGGAATCGTCTATACTCATCTCCGCAATAATAGACCTATAGACCGCGATAATGGACCTGTACTCTGTTGCCGTCGAAAACGATGATAACCGAGTTGGTCCGACCTAACCTTCTCGCTTGTAGAATAGTGGGCTTTTCGTGTAGACGAGACCCTTCGTTACAGCTTCGGCAGTGTCATATTCCCGGAGGTTGTGACGACCCCTTTGACGGTGTCTTCCGGCGGGGCCACGTACGCGGTCATCGCAATAGGTCTTTTCTCCGATGCGGAACTCTCTGATCGCGTAGTACTGCTCTGCCCGCTTTATGCTAGGGGTACTTGCAAGGATGGTGTTCTTGGTTGTGGGGATGCGGAGGACGTATTCTCCCGCTACCTGCATGCGATGCCGGTCGTGTCCAGCACGCCATCGCGCAGTCCAGCGGTACTGATCCTGGTGATGTGTAGGCCATCCCTCGGCCGGAGCACGATCTTTGTCTTTCTTGGGCAGGTGCCGTTGCCTGCGCGGTTGCGGCTGCACATGTAGCCTCTGGTTCGTTGACCAGACGCCACCAGCGTCTTGCCCAAGAGGGAGCCCCGTGGCCAGGTCCAGTTTGCGAGGGCGCGATCGCTGCGGTGACGATAGCACGTGAGCCACTCGGCCTCCTCCGTAATTTCTTCTGGCGAGGATAAACATCCTTATTTTGTAGAAAATTTGTATGGCGTCTTCAGGAGGTGGAGTCCTCAGTCCAGGACCCCATATGCTTTGCCAGCCGATACAGCCCGCTCCACCAGCCGAAGCTGGTCGGACCGGCATGAGCTGGACAGGGCGCGCCTCTGGAGCTCGGGAGAGTTGTATGGATTCGGTTTGGGGAGAGGGTGGGAGAGGCATCCACCAACCATGTGGAACAGAGAGCAGTCTGCTCCACAGAATGGGCAGCTAGGGGACGTAGTTTGTTCGGAGTAGTGGCACACTCTTTTTGGGTGGGGAAAGGTGTTCGTTTGCAACGCACAGTAGTGGTGTGCCTGCTCGATAGATAGGAGTCGGTGGGGTGGGCGAAGGGTGCATCGGGCCAGGCGTAGATGTTGGGTCATTTCCGTGTATGCCAGCATGGGAGTAAATCTCTCCGAGGCGGCGTCTTCACTCCTCGGGTGGCGTGTCATTTCTCGCGCAAGGTCGTGGGCCGTATCGTTACCTCGTACTCCCACATGGGCTGGAATCCATACGATCTGGATCTGTCGCGGCGGGAGGTGGCGGAGTAGCATTGCGCGGGCCTCAGCGTGCACCGTTCCGGCCTGAAAGTGCCGGCAGGCCTGTTGGCTGTCCGTCACTACAGTGGTAGCCTGGGTTGAGGAGATGGCAAGCGCGATTGCCGCCTCTTCAGCTTCATCTGGTGAGCGTGTTTTGATATAGGCAGTGATAGTCAGTCCTCCTTGGGCGGGGCTTACTGCCAGGGCGAACGCTGGGGAGGAGAGATGGGCTCACCTTCTACTTTTCGACGTCCCTTTTGTAGCGTTAGCTACACTGGTCGAGGTTGAGCAGTTTCGCTTGGATCTTGAAGGGCGGGCTGCGCAAGCGCGATGAGCACTGGATTGGATTGGATTGGATTGGATTGGATTGGAATAAATTGGAGTGTATTGGATTTGATTACAAATCCAATTCAATTGGAGTACGGGTGTGTAGAGAATAGGGTCTCTACATTCGCCGGTCTGCGCATTCCAGAGGAGTGACGTCATAGCCGCGGCAGCTGCACTGGCGCCGGCGCGTGCCCAGCTGTGCCCCTCCGTTGCGCAGTAGCCAAGTCTGACGGTGCGCCGGAGCCGCTTGGTAGCCGTTTCACGTGGCTCCCGGAGAGCCGTGCTACGCATGCGCGAGGAGCAGTGAGTGGACTGGACTGGACCGGAGTGGACTGGATTAGATTGAACTGGATTGGACTGGACTGGACTGGACTGGAGCGGACTGCACTGGACTGGACTGGACTGGACTGGACTGGGTTGGATTGGATTGGATTGGATTGGATTGGATTGGATTGCATTGCATTTGTTTGGATTGGAAATCGTTTTAGCAGCAGTAAGCATGATAATCAGCTAATCCTAGACAACCCGAAACCTAAGAATAACCAGCTGAACCTTAGCTCATGCTACGTATATCCTGGCATAGCCGAGCTAAGCCA
The DNA here is from genome assembly GCF_048455015.1 of Haemaphysalis longicornis. NCBI lineage: Eukaryota > Metazoa > Arthropoda > Arachnida > Ixodida > Ixodidae > Haemaphysalis > Haemaphysalis longicornis. Next base: position 230,132,763 of record NW_027526295.1, on the reverse strand, counting down.
CTGCTAATTTTTTTAGACTCCGGTCCTCGGGGGAAGGTCGCCCGTGAGTCTAGTATTTTCGTGACCGCGGAAAGATCGGTTGTTTTCGGGTGTTCCAGGAAATATTTTTTCTTGCCACAGAAAGTGACTGATGCTGAAGTGTTAGATTAGAAATGATAGAGAAAGAATAGGGCTCTCTAACAGTAATAATTTCAAACAACAGATTTATTACGCATTTATAGAATATTATCAAAACAAAAAGTAACAAAGAGAAAACAAACATGACAAAAACTTCAATGCCACTTTGCATAGCGTGGAAATAAAAAATTTAAATACAGTAATTCCTAGTTATAACAAAATCGCTTTACTCGAAATATCGGTTTATTCAAAATTTATTCTGGTCCCAACCCAAACGCATGCATTTTAGGACGCATTACTCGAAGTGCAGGAAGAGCTTGACCCCTTTAGAGCGAAGTAGCGAGCGGAGGCATGGCCGAGCGGCGGCGACCCAGCGACGAGTCAGGCTGCCAACATGGCGCTTCAACTGATCTTTCCCCGGCGATTTTATCGAGCCGGCCATGCTCGATTCACGCCACCCGACTTTAGACAAACGGAGGGTCATTGAATTTTGTTCCTAGACATCGGTCAATGTCGTGGACGCGACGCTGCGCGAAAACCGACACTCGAACCGTAGTATTAGCAGTGACAACATGGCGCCAAAAAACTCTTGTTTTGCAAACTTCACTGCTGCACACCTCGGGGGAAAATTTCCCAGAGATCATGCAAAGCCCCTAGTGCAAAACCAGACAGTTTTCATGATTGCGATGTGCACACAAAATGAGCGGTTAATCGTTTTTTGAGCGCAACAAGCACAACCTCAGACTCGAGCCGCATTTGCGGTGCTTTCCAGCGCGAAACTCGCGTAGCGTTCCGTGACGCCCGCACGACCCCCTGTAAATTGGCCGCAGCCACTGCCACTTTTATGGGCGTCGACCACAGCCTCATGCAATACTTGGTTAAATTGGAGCAGGGGTTGCTCGCGCCCTTCAAGAACAGTGAAACAACCAAAGCTCACTGCTTTTTTTTGTGCACCTGAATAAAGCTTTGCTTCACTAAATACATTGTGTTTTGATTCCTTGCAGTTCTGGTGCAATTAAAGCTCAACTGATTTACCTTTTTCGAGTCATCGCTTATATCGAAATACCGCTTATAACGAAATTTTTCGCCCCCAATGACTTCGTTATAACGAGGGATTACTGCATACAATTCGAACATGATGCCCTTATAAAGTAATATTGCAAAAATGAGCGCTGTAAGTACAAAAGTTATTTACATACATACAATTCTATAAACACCGGTTTTTTTGGGTAGTCCAGGATATATCTTTTTTCTTGCCACAGAAAATGATGGATGCGAAAGTGAAAGTTATAAAATGATATAGGAAGAATGGGGCTTCTCAACAGTAATAATTTCAAACAAAAGATATATCACTAATTTTATTAAAAAAATGTGAAAACAAGAAAAAGTAGCAAAAAGAAAAAAACATTGATGATAACCTCAATGCTACTGTGCACACGGTACACATAAAATAATTTGAAATATACACTTTGAACATAAAATTCTTATAGAATAATACTGTAATAATGAGCGGTGTGTGTACAAAAGGTATTTACACACAAAAATATAAATATAAACATGAACAGCCGCGCGCTGCTCCGGAGCGCCGCGACAAGGTCAACTCCGGGCCGTCTTCGTGGAGAAAACTTGACTCTGTGCAGCCGGCGCTAAACAGTCTAGCCCGAATGTAGTCGACACCCGGCGGATAAGAGCTGTGGCCTTTAGAACAGGGCCGGATCTGTTTACAACAAGGCGCGCCCGCGATAGAGTGACCGGTGAAGAAAGCGAAACTCACCGGCACACACATGGTGATGGTCAGGGGCGACTTGATGCACTTTCGCTGTTCGTACTAAAGTCTGACGAATCGAAGTCGTCTTCCGTGTCCGTGCTGCTACCATCATGCACATATTCAAGCTCAGATACATCGGAATCCGTCGATATTCGCCGTTCGCGCGAAGCATGGGCGAGCGGCGGCAACGCCATAACTGAAACTGCTGAAACCACGTTAGCTCGTCTCCCCGCTGGCGAAGGACATTTAAAAATCCCCCCGCGGCGGAAAAACGAAACTAGAAAGCGAAACTGATAAAATATTTTCTCTTTTACCGTTCGGATGACGTTATCGGTCCAGAAGCGCTCGGAGAGCAACAAAATTTGAATTTGTATTCATCGATAGCATACTATCAATGGGTATAGGCACGGTCACGAAAGTGCTACGCGGAGAGTCGGCCATTGGTGCCGTTTCTCGGCGCGCCTATGTTCGAAATAGGGTTAGCTAGGCTGGGCCGCTTGAAATCAATTGCGTAGCTAGGGGGGTCTGACTTCCCTTCAGCCTCCCTCCTCCCCCCGAATTTTTTTCCAGCCGGAGCGTTGCTGCCTGTTATTCCTGGTGCGCTGTCAGTGAACAAAGGCGCATATCCTTCGAACGTGCGGCTACTACAAATATTCACGACTCAATGCCTGTACTACGCACGGGTGCTACACGAAACGAAGAGTTTCAGTCAGGATGACTTCGGAGGGGTGCGGCCCCAAAAGCGATGGCAGCCCTCTGGTAAGCTCAGCGCAAGGGGCGCCAAAGGCGTGCGTTGTGTCCCTTTGTGTGTGACATGTCGCCACGTGGCGAACAATTGGCCGGCTGAGTCGTTCTCAGCAAAGGTAGCATGTAGTATTAAAACATGCTACATGCTTCAGTTTGAACATCACGGTCGCTGCCAACCAATGGAATGCTTTCCCTGTGCCATTACAGTCCGTACATTCTGAAACACGGTAGGCTGTAGCGATTATGTGTGATGGGCCATGTCATTACGCATGTTGTCTTACACACTGCGGGGAACAAAATGCTGACTCGTTTTGAACGTGTGCCCACGCCCAAAGGTCACGCTGACTCTGTACAACTGCCCAATGCTCCCTGTTTTCTGCTGGACCAAGGAGCTTCCCAACATAACTTCCATTTCCCGTGTCGCAAACGAAAGCTACAAAAATTGTATGAGTTCCTTTCTCGGACCTGACGACAAAATCCCAAACGCAGCAAAATTTTGCTCAACTTGCACAGAACATGCCTAACCGCAAGAGTATGGTCAGACACCGCCGTCTTTGCGGCATTATTTTTTCTTCCGTTTGTAGCGTTTTGTAAGTAGCGTTTGTAAGTAATGCATTACATGTCACAACACAACCTCGAAGTGCCGACTGAAAGCTTATCCTCCAAACCTTGAAGAAGTTCACTAACCTTGATATCTGCACCCGCGCTACACCGAAGTTTACCTGCCCAGAACCTTTTGTTTGTCGTGTAGATCGCCCCACGAGGTCCAAATTGACCCGCTCTACTATACATAACATGTATCACACAGAAACGTTATAGCTTCGGTGGGGTAAACCTAAAGGTTTATTATTACGGCTTTCTAATGCTTAAGTATTTAGGGATTACAGAAATGGCCTTTCTCTGGGAACCTGTAGGCAATTGCGAGATTTATAGTTGCGTAGCCACAACTGCCTGATTTTCTTCGTTAATGATACTCTGGACTAAGGAACTCTACATTTTACATCGAATAAAGTTACTTCGCTCGCTGGCTCACTCACTCACTCACTCACTCACTCACTCACTCACTCACTCACTCACTCACTCACTCACTCACTCACTCACTCACTCACTCACTCACTCACTCACTCACTCACTCTATGAGCATTATACGGTCATTTGTCGTTAATATTCACTAGGTGGCTCACTTGTAGTAGTAGTAAAAGTAGTAATAGTAGTAGCAGTAGTAGTAGTAGTAGTAGTAGTAGTAGTAGTAGTAGTAGTAGTAGTATTAGTAGTAGCAGTACTAGTAGTAGAGTCAGTAGGGAGAATAGTAGTAGCACTTCTAATTAGAAAAAAAAAAGAGAAAAAAGTAGGCGAAGGGAGGACGAGGAAAGGGGGAAGAAGGCTTATTGATGGGCACTGTGAGGAGGTGCCTTTTAATCGTAATGAGTAACGTAATGCAGACCCAGCATTCATAGCACTCATGCCAGGCCGAGTTTCACTGAATAAATGGCTGTTTTAATTAGGCTATCCGGACCCAGTGGGTGCGGGTCTATGTGAGAACTATTTACATGGTCGTTAGAGGGTGATAGACAGCAAAAGTAGAACAATTCGAGGAGAGATGATGGAACGTGGCCGGAGTAAAGGTATCACAGTACAGACAACCTCGATATAGGTTCTGTGCGAGCCATCGCGAAGAATTTCTGGTGTTTAGGTTGCGTTGGCGAACAGCTCGTTGATGAATATTTCACTGAATCAAGGAAGGGAAAATAAGACCGCGAGTTGTCTTTTTTGGGGTTACTGCCTTTTCACAGCTGATCCTTTTTGTTTTTGTGCCTCATTAGTTGCACCACGGAAGTTGATGTAGACGCGGAGGACATCTCAACCTCAGGAGTCCGCAGAAAGGTCATTAAGGACGTCAAGCAAGGACATTAAGAAATAATTATCTTACTTGGAAATTCTAAGCGACTGTGCAGGACAGCTGACTGCCCACTGTAAGAACGCCGTGCGGCCGGAAAAGTGGAGTTCGTATAGGAGCGGCGTCGTGTCGCTCGAGAATTCCCCGCAGTCGACACTCAATGTTTCCGCACCTACCGCGCGGTACTCCACACGGACCAGTCGATGTCAAATCACTCATCAGGTTGTTCCTTCTTCGCCACTTTTTACTACGAGAAAACGAGCACTCCTCACAGTACACACTTCAATGGCAGGCAGACACGACGCACAAAGCGTGTGCTTCAGCCCATGCCCCCAACAGCTCTAACTTTGTTTTCCCACCAAAGTTGCTGTAGCGAGCGCCACCTTTCAATGCCTTCGCGTGAAAAAAAGAAAGAAATTAGGCATGCAGCCACACGTCACGCGGCACCCTTTGGGATATGTATCACGGTATGTATATGCGTGATAAAGAGAGGCGTGATCGGCGGCGCAGGATTTTCCTAAGCGTGAGTTTTTCGGTTCACACGCCTACAATTTTGCATCACGCGTAAAAGAAAGCAATGTGGGGTTTGGAAAAAAACAATGCGTTGGAAAAAAACAACGCGCAATTTGAGTCACGTGGTGCTCAAAGCGAAGTGTGCGACGCCGGGAGCGTGTTTCACGCTTACTACGCGTGACCGATTTTAGCGCCATTCTGCTGTCTTCTTTTTGGTTAGTTGTTTGTGCGGCGGAGGAAGAGACCGGCAGCTGATTTTGCAGAACGTCATCTTATGTGAGAAGTAGTGGCGCTGGAACTGCGGACTGGTCACTTTGTGGTGCCGTGACCCGGACAACTATAGCTCGGTGTGACGCATGCGCTCGTTCGTTCCCATCCAGGGAGCTGTGTCCTGGGATCCTGATTACTGAGGTTGTGAGAAGTGAACTGGGTGAATGTTCAGCCAGTTGTTAATGGCGATTTCAGGTATTCTGCCTTTACTGAAGCTGCGACAGGCCGCTTGTGATGATGGCTAGCACTTTTGCTGTTTCTCCTGCGTCCAAAGGGAATTGTGTTTTCACTGTTCCGGTTGTTCGTTCTCGCATGTCCTCATCCCGTGACGCTGATGACCATAGCTGAGCTCCCTGGCTAGCTTTCTGCGTGGGTGTACGGGACGTTTCTAGATTTTCGCAATTTAGTTTGCAGAGCACGGGCGTGGGCTTGTCGTCTTTCCTGGTTGTATTCAGGGAGCATGCTTTTGGGCCTGGCGTGCAATTTGTCGCACTTAATTACGTCTTTTTTCGCCTAACTGTGCACACGAGAGCGACCATTTCACACAGGGAAAGTGACCAAGAGGAGGAAAAACCTGAAAATAAAAATGGAATGTAAGTATGACATGCATTTTCCTCTTAATTGAAGCTCCTATGGGCGCCCTATGCAAGCCTGTGCAAGTGAACGCTGCGGCGCAGGCAATTTCATAACTTTGTTTACGAAAAATGTAATAACCTAAATGCATATATTTAACTCTCAGTGCACGTTATAATGTGTGCCAACCAGCGTTTGCCACGGGTATGTTCATTTTGCAGGCGCGAGGCCAGACATACCACCTTTAGGAAGTTCGCATATTAAAAACCTGAAAACGATAGAAGCCCTGTGATCTATTTGACCGTTCTTGTAATGATATCTGGTTGCAAGGCCGCGGAGTTTCTGGCTTATTCTTCTCGAAAAAATGCCACATTTCAATACGCAAGTCTTGACATTTGGAACTTCAAGTGGTTTTGTAATTTTCAGAGCTATTTACCTTCTCATTTTCTCTCGCGCAGATGTCACTGCGGTCGGCTGCATCGACTGCTGAGGAAAGGCCACATTGTCTTTACACTGGCGAAACAGGTTGAGTCAGGTGCTCGCCAACACATGTCAGCCCGTGGACGCTACATCTGCGTGCAGCTTCCTACAGAACTGCCAAATCAGCAGGTGGTACATTTAAAACCAAAACATGTCTTCGTTGCGGACACGGAACATTACATGGGGCGCGTGGGTGCTGGTGTTATTGCACGTAATAGCCGGAGTCGCGATAATTGTTGGCCCCATTTTTATTATGCTGGTAAGATTTCGTTTTCAACCAACTTTGCCGCATTCATTCTTGTTTGTTGGTGTTTGCTCTAATATTTCACTGTTACCAATTTCGCTTCGGCATATTTTCTTTACAAAAATGCTTGTCAAGTGATACATCCGTGAACTTTGATAGGTTAACTTAATCGTCGTCTCCCGTAGCTTTCGCACCGTATACTATAACCAATGTAAGCACGTTGTACTCTCCGTCAGGCAGGAGGGTATTCCCGTAGGGCGTTGTTTTAACAGCGAATCTCTTTAGTAAATCGTAATTTTTTGTTTCCGCTGCTAAAAAATACCAAGAAATTGCCTAGCGCGCCCAAGTGAGCTCGCGCACATGAGCGCGGGCCTCGCGACGACCGCCCGACCAGTAAATGCCTTTCTCTTGTGTAGGCATGCCTCGCGGCGACCGCACAGCGTCCGCGACGCACGTTTGTCAAGCCAAGCATACCCACTTAGGGAGATTGGCCAAGATTGGCCAAAAAAACACTCTAGAGTTCCCCGTAATAGCGACAGTACTTGCTTGGAACGAAAAAGACTCCAGCGTTCGCCGTAAGCGTGGCAACACTCGCAAGGAACTAGGAAGACACGTCATAGTGTACCCCCTTCGAGGTGGTGTCCAATGATTATCATTTCAAAAAAATAACAAAGCTCATAGCAACAATTATGGAGTTAAGGTCATTACGGCAGCGAAGAAGTAAATTGGCTGCAATCGTGGCCTTAGACATTCATGATGGTCGTGAAGGTTGCATACAGCTTCGCTACCTTCAAGTCTCACGCGTTAGTATGAGCTTCTTCCATTTTTTTCTGATCAAATTCCGGTCTCCGTTTATATCGGGTTGGCGAAACGGGAGTGTAGTTTGGTTAAAAAAATAAAACCCAGTTATACCCCGGCTACACTAGAGTCCGAATGTCATTTGAACCAAATGTCATTTGACAAAAAATGGGGTGCTTCGAATGCCTTTCAGAATCTGCCGTGCTGCATTACAATTTCGAAAGCATTTGAAAGCTTTCACAATTGCTCGCCGTGCTGTAGTGGCGCTGTCGCCGCCCCGTTCCATTTTCGTACAATAACAGAACAATCAAATTTAGGAGCAGTCTAAGGCAGTAAAATGATATAAAATTAGAAGAGACACCAGTTTTGACTCTAATGTGGTGGCTGTTTGCGTAGTTTTATTTTTTTATTTTTGCAACTGACCCACTGGTTTTGAGAGTATGAAAATTAAATATGTTGATTTCATATTTTACGTAAATCAACAGTGAAGAAAGTTCCACAAACGAAAATATTTTGTTTGTTTTACGTACGGAAGTACTATATTTTTTATTGCCGATCGAAGACGCGGCATGCGAGAGTGCTAGAAATGGCATTTGAAATCCCAAACGTCTCTCTCGATGCTCATTTGGCTCGAATGGCATTTGAGCCGAATGGCATTTCAAAACCTAGTGTAGCAGCACAACTTGGCATTTGAGCCAAATGACATTTAGTGTGAAATCCGTTGAAACAGCGGAGCTGCCGGTTTCCTTTACGAATTCCGTTTAGCTCTGGCTTCTTTCTTATTCGTAATGTCAGAGTCGGCTTGGCGGCTAATTGCCGTGTAACTTGTTTCCGCAGACTTCGGGTAAAGCATAAGTTGCAGCCGTTGCCTGTAGCCGTACTCTCTCCGTAAATGACGATGCATTAACAGCAAACACTAATTCTGTAACTTTTAAACTTTTACAACGTCACTGTAAACTAACTAATTATGACAAGTAAATGAACACGGCGTAATGGTGCAGTCGTATTAACAGCTAATTACCAATTTGTTGCGGGATACTTTCGATAACACAAGAGTTAAAGTCGTTTTCTGCAATCTAACTCCATCCGTAGATGGCTGTGCTTCACTGCGCAACAAACAAGTGAGAAAGCCAGCTTACAAAAACCAAGCTTACGACGATCGACCTAAATCTGGCTTCCCCTCTAAACAGTTTTTTTGCTGGGAAAACGTTTTTTTAGGGGCAATACATCAATCAATCAAGTTTTTGTTGAACTCTAGATAAATACAAGTGAGTGGTGCTATGCAGGTAAGCCATCTTATATGTACATTTGAAGGCCCCAGGACATTTTTATGTATATATGTTTTTTATATACTTGGAATTGGGTTTTTCGGGGCGGGAAAACCTGCTCTGGAGGTAACCTTGCACGATACTAGGACAGACTGTAGTCAAGCCCAGCCCTAGGACAGCTTTGCAGTTAAAACAAGAACACAATCCTGTTTGTAAACATACCGCTTCTCGCCCGCACAGCAGGATTATGAGATACGAGAATCCTGCCCAGTATACCATGGTGCGAAGGCGTAAGTGCATTGCGTAGGCGGTGAAAGTAGTATAAGTAGTATACGGTGGTAGCGAAAAGCATGTTTTGTGAGGCAAAGAAGTTACGTGATGTCTCGTTACACAGTCAAACATAACCCCAAACGGCGTTGTATGGAGCAGTTCCTCTAACATTTGATCGGTACAACGTTGCTTCTTTGAAATTAGTGCCAGTCGCAATAAAAATACACCAGTGCTAACAGGCACTGAATTTAATTAAGCAAACACTAAAGCGTAAAACCTAATTTCTCTAAATCGTTAGACTGCATTGCCGTGAATACAAGCGTGCTACTCGAGGCTACGGTAATTGCTTCTGAACATAGAAAATACCAAAACTGTTTAAAAGAAGTAGCTCCGTTTTATACATTTTTCCGCACAACGATTTGTGGAGTCACAAATCGTGATTGCTAAAAAGATATTCGCAGTTCTCGTCTAAGCGTATTACCCTTTATAAAAAAACACCTTAGGTTCGTTTATTTTACATTGCGCATACACTTAAATGAGTGCCGATTGGAAAGAGGAATCGAACTGTAATGCAGGGACGTGTAAATGTAACAAAGAGTACCCTAAAAATTTTGGCGTTCAAATTTGTTGAAATAGACAAAAACTTCAGCTTTTAAACATTACCGTAAAGGTTCACGCACAACTGACGACAAGCTTGTTTCGGTTTCGGCTTCAGTCAAGTGTATTGTCTCATCACACTATTATACCCAGAAGATTCATGCGGGGAAACGCGATAGAATACGTCATTATGCCTGTTTTCAAGCAGCGGCAAACTAAAGGTAGCGCTGGAGTAATCGACTACGCGACATCGTTTCGTTGACATGCGTGGGAATAGCGTTGGCGTTTTCTATACGTCCTCCTGTGTGGCCCCACGGGTCTGTATGCCAATTTTGTGGTGTGCAGAAAAGGCCACAGAAAGGGTGGAAAGGCAGCAAAAGTGCGCCACATGTTAACTTCATTGTGAATTACTAAACGAACAAAGCATACCTTGCAATCGAACATAGGCCCAAATAGCCTACATAACATCATCCTAAGCTTGAACATTTGAAGAACTCTTATCCCAATCACCTTCAAATTTTTACGGATGGCTCAGTCGATCCACACAGAGGGGTTAATGCAGCGGCGTATGTCATTCATGAAGCCCAGGTTTCTTGGGCAGCACGCCTGGATCATGTGGTGTCCTCCACCGAATCCCAGTGCATTGCCATAGCGGCTGCTTTGAGGAAACTTAAGTCATATAAGCAGCAGGAATTTATAATTCTGACTGACTCAAAAGCAGCACTACAACTTTTGCAGTGTGGGATCCGCACGAAAAACGACTGTCAGCGCTCCTTAAGGCTTGTGCAAGAACTAAACAGCAAGGGTTTTAAGGTGTGGTTTCAATGGATTCCATCCCATGTTGGCGTCAAGTGCAATGAGACCGCTGATCAGATGGCGGAGTGCGCTGCAATTTGCACCAACTGGTAAAGTTTCCCCTAATCACTGGAATGACTTCAGGCGAACAGTGGCCGAACATTTCAAGTCCTTGGGAAATCCTTATCACCAGCCTTGCGTCACAAAGGGAATTACGAGATCGGAGGCAACATTACTGTACCGCATCCGAACGGGCTCGGCGAAGACCACAGCATAGCTATTCAAGGTGGGCCTCGTGCAATCGCCTCTGTGTTCTTCATGTGCAGTGATAGGGGATGTACACCACTATGTAATGTATTGCCCAGAGCATGATGTCGAGCGGACTGCAATGCTCACAGCGATTCGAAAGCTGGCAGCCCCACACAGCGCTCTGGACCACATCGTCTTTCCAAGGGGACATTGGATGCTGCGCAGAGACGTGTCGCGCCTTCTCCTAAGCTTCCTTCAGGAGACGGAACTGGCGAACTCGTGGTGAAAGGACACCACCATTGGCTAATTAGGAGGAGCTTGGGCGGAGCAATTGCCGGCATATCCAGGCTAACCCCGCCTGATCCCACACAACAACCACCACCACCATAAGTTGAAACAAAAAGTAAGCCCATCAGTCGCCGTTGAAGTCATTTAACTAGGACAAGTGATTAAACGGTGGCGTCGACTAACTTTCCGCCAAAAACTTCGAAATGATGTCACCAGAAAGACATTTATGAATGTCCTGATACTACATAAACAACTGCACATAAAGGTGAATTTAGGTAGTTCAAAATAGCCTTGGTTGGATTTTAGAATAGCTGCCTCTACCAGAAAAAAAGGCAAGTTAGTGATGCAGCAAAACATTATCCGAAATCTGCAAAGGTAAATGGGCTAGTACTTTAAATAAAATTAAATTATATTTTCTCTTTAAACCTTCTCCTCTCGGTGAGCGCAATGTAAGAATGATGGTAGGGCCCATGAAACCAATACGATTTAAATGAGAAGCATTCCCCGTGTTGTGCAAGGACCTTGTATAAACCTGAAGGATTAAAAACATGCAAATGTTTATGAACCAGCTGATATCAACGGAGACACAGTAGCGACAATATACGGGGACGCGGGAGGAGATATCTAGCCCAGCGTGCTAACTTTAAAATGTTTGTTCACTTGAGAAGGACACAAATATGCCTAAGGCGCAATCGTTACAACCAACGTTTTTTTACCCGCGATAGGATAAGACTGTACAAAACAATAATCGTAGCAGACAGGGTTAAAACAGCCAGTGCCGACGTATAAGCAGTGCCTCCGTCGACCTGTCAGCAAATGACGCGGCCTGTTTGAAATCAGCGACAAGTGCTCGTGTCGTCGAAAATTGGGGAGGTTGTACCTGGTGTCTGTATGTGTTCCTGCTATTCTCAAATGAGTGAGCAGTTGAAATTTATGATCACCGGGTTTAAAGGCGCAAGATAAACCGCGGACACTAGAAGAAAAAACAAGCAAGACAAACCAGAGAGAGAGAGAGAGAATGCATTTAATGGGAAAAGCGAGGTTAGCCGAGCCATAGCGCTTAGCATGCTACGCCATATGAATGAACGAAAACATGAGGGTTTGTGAACTAAAATAAATAAATAAATACAAGACAAACTCTTCGTTTGTCTTGCTTGTTTTTTCTTCTAGTGTCCGCGGTTTTTCTTGCGCCTTTAAACCATGTGATCATGTCGAACAAATTGGCCCACACCAAGCTGTTGCTATTCCAGTTGACAGTTAACCCACTGTGTCGTTTCCTCGCATCCCATTTGTACATCTACCAGCATGCTGCTATGTTTTTGAAGTTCACACACCGACTCACCCACGAACCTCCATTGCTAACATTCATATCAAGGTTATGGGAGAGCAGAATTATATTTCGCAATATGAGAATGGCGCCAACACTCGAAAATCACGGAAACGAAATTTGTTGAGCACTGGTATTTGGACCAAGACGTTTGGTATACTCAAAAATTGATGCTTCTCGTAATCTAGTACACTTACGCATTTGAAATTCAAGATGAAAGAAAAAAGCAGTGTTCAGGTATGAATGACAAAACACCCAATTACTCATACCCGGTGGCTTTAACCTGTCGGCAGTTAAAAACTGAAAAAAAGAAACATTGAAATATTGGTGCAAGTATAAAACAACAAGAGAGTACCAGACCAATTGCACAAAACAAAAAACTAAACCTTGAAGTGAGTCCCAAACATTGTCTAATTGCCGTACCCGCCTTAACTCTAGAATGTGGAAGGTATCTTCTGAGTTCTCTCGGTGGAAGTTATCTTCTGAGTTCTGTCGGTGAATTAGTTTTTTTTAGAGCAAAGTGCCTTCAGAGAAGTGCCTTCAGAAGTGCCTCTGGCATTATGCTCATTGCCGAGTTTATTACAATGACGTGACCCACTAGTAATGTCGACACTGTGAAACATAGCCAATTTACATAGAAATCGCGTTAACAAACAGAATCGTCAATTTCCGTAAACTAGGGTAAATTCATAAACTTCAAATACCGGGACAGCTTCAAACCACATTGCAAACTATTGTGGCATAACGGCGGTAGTAAAGGCGGCCGCGATGGGCACTGGGCGTAATATTTTTTTCTCTGTTTAAACATTAAACCAGTACTCCATACTTCCGGCAGCGTTGCACAAAGGATTACGAATGTTGAACTACACAATAACGCCCCTAATAAAATTTTGACTCGTCCGCTTCATCGCGATTTGGTTTTACATCGCGGTTTTGTTACCAGCAATGTAACGCCTGCGTTTTGCTTCCCCGCAGGTGGACATTCCTTCGGGCAAGTGCAAACTCCTGTCAATCAAGACGTCCTGTTGCATGTGTCAAAGATAGCGAGGGTATAAAATAACATGAATGGAATGCCTACTCGCACACGTACCATCTGCAATGTTGCATTGAGGGGAGTAGTACTATATGCGCATTTTTAGTCACTCCGCGGTATCAAGAAAACCTGAGTCACACAATTCTCATCTTTACAGCTAAGTAGCACTGCCGTCACACGTAATTGTCAGTAGATCAATTGATTGGAATTCTGTAGTTACTTCATCAATCCTTTTCTTCGAATTTTGTTTTCTGTGGAGGAAGAAACGGGGTGTATTTTAGGCGAGAACTCTCCGTGAGAATACTGATCAGGACCCACGTATGGGGAAAAACAAAATGATTAGCGTGCCGCTAAATTCAGTAACATTCCCGCAATTCTTTGCGTGTTCGTGTGCTCTTATTCCTGTTAGATAATCGTAGGTGGAAACCGTCTGTCACGGCATTGATATGTTATGATAGTGCTTTCCATTGAAGCTCCCTACGTGATGTAATGAATTAAACCAAACTTGGCACTGCGCTTGTCTTACCTGTATAAACAGCACGGCATTCGGTGGTCTGGCGACTGCTACAGACCCACTAGTACAGCTAAAGAAATTATTTTTTCATCTACTGTGTCGCAATTAATAATAGCCAGGCAAGGTCACGCTTCGTAAGCATGTTGTCAATTTTGCACATATCTGCTGTATTATACTTTTTGTGCGTTTCATGTCCCAGACCAATTGAGAACTAATAAGCACCGTCAGTTCCGTCATAATCCCCTGGGCCATTCAATATAGCCATAATACAGGTTTCCAGTTTTCGCAATAACCCCCAAACTGGAGCGCATAAACATTGAAGGAGTATTGGCACAAAACTTTGAATGCTAGACAACTTGAGATATAGATTGGTGTGAAAACACATACATCACCTGAAAAATATCAGGGGCAAATAAACCTAGACAATATATAAAATCAATTTTAAAGTGTGCGTAACGCAACCGAGCAGCTAGCGGAGGTCCTCGCGAGATCGACATATACTTGGATGTTGAGTAAATAAACAACATCCAAACATGTCACGACTTTGTGTTGGCCGCTTCCGCGCTGCCCGTGTTTTTCACCGGGTTCCCGCTCCGATCGGAGGCCGATGCTTTTGCCCTCGAGCTACAAACGATCCGACCGTTGGCGGCAGAGGCGCCGAGATTCCGCTGGCTCGTCGAGCAGCTGGGCGCGACCTAAGTTCTACCGCGATTCCAGGCGCTGTATTTTTATTGCTTTTTATTACACTGGGCGCGAAAACGCGCCGGGCACACGACAGGCGCACTGAGGCAGCCGCGTATTCGCCGCGAGATCGACATGTAGGTGGCGACAGCGCCGCGCTGCTAGTGTGGATGCTCCGCTAGCCACCGTAGCTGCCGTAGCCGTAGCTCCGATGAGCGGCCCGGGAGAATGCACACTGTGGGCGCGCTTCGTGCCTTTCTCGCGTTGCATGTGGCCACGAAAGGCGCAGACAAGAGTAGTATGCCGCAGTTCGATAACTCAACGTTCAATGTATAATAGCATGGAAACGGCAATAAGGTTTCATTATTACGCCAAAAAAGCGGCGACCCATCGGGAATCTCAGAACAGCCGCAATAATGACAATGAACTTGTACGCCGTGGGTATCAAGCTCGATCTTTCCAGACTAAAAGGCTTTGCGCCTTCAATGACATCATGAATAGAAACAAATCCGGAAGCCTCGATCTCCGGAATTCAGTTTACAACAGCAGTTTCAATCGCTCTCACTGGTAGCATGACGCATTCTTGCATTTGTGGGATGTCCTTGCAGTGTCCTTGCATGCTTCTTGCAGTGTAATACTGCCTTGAGTATACGGCTGCAGTATGTGTACAGCGGTAACTTTAGTTCAGTTTAATGTACTTTGCTCACTTGTGGCTCAATAAGCTTGTTGGAGCTCCCTCATACGATGCAAAAACGTCGCGCACGGCCGCTCCGTCACTCAGGCGAAGCGCCCAACTAAGCTTAGTCCAGGTTTAATAAACATCAACGCAATCTCCTCTTCTAGCTTCGCCAAGTGTTTTTCTGCAAGTTAGCCTACGGAAGGCCCCATATATGCCGCGGCCCAAGTTATGTCACATAAAGGTGTACAAAATTAGGCACACAGATATCAGTACTTTGAATTCTGAAAAATTACACCATCTTCCCGCTAGGGGAACCATGGGTAGATGCGACGCATCGTGGGGTTTCCGTTGCGTTTCCGTTATGTTGTTTCCATTTAGCGTGTCAATTTGTTGTTGTTTCCATTATATTACGTACGGTTGCGCCGAACATCGCGATAGCAGGCCTGTTAGTCTCCATTCAAATCATCGGTGGTCATCGGATGTCATTGGAGCGGCGGAACGACTGAGCGGAGCGGCGCAGTTACCACGTTTATATGTACCGCGCGTTAACGAAGAGGGGAATGAGAGAGAGCAGCGCCTGCGCATGTGTTAGATATTTAACCGAGCGCTAACGCGCGCTGACGCACAGCTGGCACGGCGACGGGAACGAGCGCTAACACGCAGATGGCGCTGCGGTGAGAGCGGCGTTAGCGCGCAGCTGGCGAGGCGAGGAGAATGGGGGAGGGATGCGGACTACGGACGACGGAAGACGCCGGAGGGACAAGGCGAGTTAAAGAGATGCGTCGCATCTAAAACCGGACCGTCTCCACTAAGGCGAGACCTGGGAAGGGGCGAAGCATGCAATGTATAAGTGCACATATATTCTTGGCGCCTTGGCGTTTTTGCTCACGGAGATGAAACCGTTGGGGGATAGTGGTGTACAGGTTTGCTGTAAAAGTCTCGCGTCTTTGAAGCACGAAGAGTTCTAGCGCGACGCGTTTGAAAACGAGTGTCCCGGTGTGTTCTTTTAGTACGCGTTTTTGCACACAGAGATGAAACGTTCTAGCACGAGGCGTTGGAAAACGAGTGTCCCGGTGTTTTAGTACTACGACTATATTGCCGTGAACCATGCATTGGGTTTGTTTATTTGTGTTTTGCTTTTGCCGCCCGGCTGCACCGGTCTGTGTTATCGGTGTTCTCTGTGTGCCAAGAGAGGCGCGTGTTCCGTTCCTTCTTTCTGAGGCGCACCTATTCTGACAGGGAGAGCGTTCCCAACTGACGTGAACAGCCTAGAATAATCTTCGTTTATCTGCAGTGTTCTGGATGCACTTCGTCTATTCGAGAAACCCTCGCGCCGAGTGATAAATTTCCGCAGAGCAGATGCCGCGGCATTCGAATCGTCGCGCTCGCCTTCGCACGTCACTTTGTTGACTTCTGCTTCGCCGCCTGTATTCTTTGAGTGGTTAGGGGAGCACAAGTTCGCTCCAATAAACTTGTTTTCCTTGAAGACAACTGCGTCGTCTTTGGCTTCATGACATCTGGCGGAGGTGCGGGGTACATGCACCCTAAATCATCTGCAAGTCGCCAAGCAAGCCCCACTCGTACCAGCCGCCGACAGGAAGGCCTCCCACCCGAACTCGGTCTACTATAGGAGAAAGTGAAAAAGGAAGACGCCGCTACCAACACCATGGTCAACCAATCCAATCCTCCTGTCGTTCTGCAGCAACCTCGGGAGCCCCCATCACTCCGAGGATCTCCCGGTGAAGATAAGCTGGATTTGTCACAATTGTTCTCAACGTGCGCTGAAATCTCAAATGCTGGGGGGTTCCTGCTTTTCGCCTGCATCAGGAAAGTGGCCGCCATGGCCAGAAATCCCAGTGACGGCCGAACTCTCCCTACATGCTTTTTTTTCGACACCCATAGGCGCTTCTCCATGCAGCTTTGGTGTCGGGCTTGAAGACCCCGAAAAGTGGCTGGAGAAGCTGGAGCGCGTGCGAAAGACACTTTCCGGCATTTCTTGATGACGTCACATAATCTTGTTGTAGTGTAGTATTAGTAATGGGACCCCTAGTTCCGGTTGATCGGATCACTTGAACGCTAACGTGCAGTTAACAAACTGTTAACTATGTCTTTAGTGCTGGCCCAATACCTGCCACTTGTGCCCATACTGCGTCACATGTAGATCAAGAATTTGAAACGTTTCAACATTTTTTGCGTTCCTTTCCCTCTGTTGAAAAAATGAAGGAAACTCACACAAACGCCTAAGTTTTGAAGGTAGCGAAGCTGTGCGCAACCTTCGCGACAATCACGACGGTTTAAGTCCCAGATTGCAGCCTTTCTGCTTCTTCTTCGCTGCCGCAACGACCTTTACTCCAGCATTGCTGCTCAAAGTGTGAGCTTGCTTCATTTCTGTGGAAGTCGCGTACCGAATTATTGTTCTCCCTCTTCCTCCATCCCTCCTTCTCTACTCTTTTTACTGTCTCCCCTCTCGCTTCCGTTCGGCCGGTTGAGGTGTCGGCGAAACGCCAGACAGTTACCGGCCTCTATCTCCCCTTCCCCCACCCCCAACAACCACTTCCTCCTCTTCCTCCTCTTCCTCCTCCTCCTCGCGATAATCGTTGGACATCACCTTGGAGGGGCGTACGCTATGGTGTGTCTTTCTCGTTTCGAGCAAGTGTTGTCACGATTACGGCGAACGGTGGATTTTTTTTTTTTTTTTTTTTTCAAATCTTGTACCATCTCCCATGTGGCTAAGCTTGGCTTGAAAACGTGCGCCGATGACGCTGGGTGGTCGCCGCGAGGCACGCACACTCGACCGAACGCTGGAGTATTGTTTAAAGACGATAGTCTTTCTTGGGCTACTCAAACCCAGAAATTTTGGTCTGTCTGTATGTCTGTCTGCCTGTCCGTCTGTCTGTCTGTGACTCGATTCAGCCACCCGGCCGAAATAAAATTGATATTGCGCAATAGTATTATATACTCACAGCCACATGTAAACGTCTAAGCCTGGTTTATATGTTCATACTTGTCCACTCTGTTCATCAAGAACAAGACATTACGCAAATATAAGACAGGAAATTAGTACACAAGGGATATTTACAGTGTTCCTTTATTTAAAAAATTCATGGATGCTTGGTTTTTCGATAGCGGATGATATTCTACATCTACTGCAGAAAACCGCCTCCTCCTGGCGGCATATGAAAAATCACGCGGCAACAGCAACGAAAGGTTCCACTAGCTAGGTTCCACGGAACTTGGAACGCACGTGGAGCTCGGCCACGCGGCTCTATAAACCTTCTAGTCGGCCGCCTCCATTCACGCGCGTCTCCGCCGTACTACAGCGCTGGCATAGAGGAAAACGGCCTGTAGCAGTGGAACGCGGTAAATTCAAATCGCCTTGCGCAAACCTTTAGTGTGTTTACCTTGGAATGAGCGCGACGGTACAGGAACAGCATGAAAGCTAGGTGAGCGGGAAAGCAAAGGAGGCATTTCCTTGGCAAATGTCTACAAAGACTATCGTCTTTTGACGACATTTGCAACAAAAGGAGCAGATACGCGGCCAATTTTTTTTTTCGGTCAATCTCTCTAAGTGGGTATGCTGGCTTGGCGTACGTACGCAGGGGGCTCTGGGCGGGCGTCGCGAGTCACGCGCACACCAGCTCTAGGCATTTTCTTGGTTTTGTTAACTGCCGGGCGCTCGCCGCGAGGCCCGTGCTCACGTGTGTGCGCTCACGAGCGCGCACTCGGCAATTTCTTGGTATTTTTAACTGCGGACACAAAAAATTACGATTTGCTGAACAGCTTCGCCGTTAAAAACGTGTTTCATGGCTGTAATAGACCTTAGTGAATTGGCAAATTCTAGTTCTTTTTTTTTTTTTCAAATTGAGCAAAGTTGTATTTTGGTTTCATCGTCCCTTTAACGTAGGTTGCCCACGTTTGTTGATAGCATTTTCTTGCCGGTGGAGTTCACGTGCACAGAATGCCAATTTCTGCCCTTTCTTACAGGATCAGCGGAAAATGTAAACTTCGACGTTAAAGTAATGAAATTAATCATTGAACACAATAAGAAGCACAAATTTGACTTGTATGACGCCGATATGTACGGCGAGAGTAGCGAGTTTCGACCCTGGAACATGTGAGTGGGTGGATGTCACCACGCAAATTTTACCAATCGCAGAAGCCGCTAAAAGAGTATTGCACTGCGTTTTCGTCCGTTTTTAACCGTTATGCACTTTTATTAAGTGCGTTTAGTTTCGGTGGTTATCCCGTGACGCAAGTTCTCCGGAGCACACTGTGAATTGCCTACACAAACGGCGGTGGGCGTGGTGTACACCAGGGGCCGAATTCCCTAAAAAACATGCAAAAACAACGCACGTCGCTTTGAAATAACGTCGTTTCGCTGTGAGAAGCGTGTCTATTCTTTGGATCCGGAACTTCTAGACAGGCGAAAAGAAACGTAATTTGCTTCGGCCTGAACCGAGGGTTGGAACGCTGCCTGAAACAATGTTCTTGGGTCGCGTCATTACTAGCGGAGCTTCAAGCGGAACTTGTGAATAAACTGTGCTGTTTTTTTGCTTGCCGAGGACATACGAACCAAGGAATACATGAATTTCTCACTTGAGCACGACGTAATTTTAAAACGACGGCCGTTGCTTTACACGTTTTTAGACAATTCGGACCCAGAGCCCCATCTGGTCTTGTTAGAACATCTCCAAGTGAGGGCTTTTCCCGCTTTCGAGCGCGTACCTCCTTTACGTGAAATAATGTTTCGCCACCACCAACACCACCTCGAAGTGCGTCCAACGAGTCAAGATGCCTGCTGGCAATGTCCGTGCAGCCAGTCGGGCGACACTCCAGGACTTTGCGGCGGGGTATTAAGGAGAGGACGTGCCATCAAAGATGGGACTCATGAAATAGCCAGAGCGTCCTCGCTGGGCACTGTGTTAAAGAGTGCGATTGACGAATCAGAGCGGCGAACCAGAGTGGGCCTTGGTTACTTACCACTCGTAATAATTAAATATAATTCTAATGCAATTGCGGGCAAACCCACAACATCGACCTTTCTCGAGGAAAATACCGAGCCAATTGGCATTGCTATCAGCGAACTAGCAATGGCGGCGGTTCTTACTTGAGATTTTCCTTCTTTTTTGGTGTTGTCCTCGACCGCCAGGGTTCAAGAATAGCTGCAAAATACAAGGTAGAGCTCCATGAGACGGGCAGTGGGGAGAAGGCCCAAACGGTGCTAATGAGGCAACACAGGTGCACCGGTACACACGAGCCAGTATAGGCACCACGACGCAAGCGTGCATAGAATGAACGCCTTACCTTCCACGCGACATGGCGATGGCCTCTGAACCGTCTATAGTAGCAGCAACTGTGATACATGGTGGTACACACAGTACCGACACTGTTGAATTGTTCCACAAATCAACACTACCTCATAACGGGTGATTAGGTGTCCTAGAAGTTTTTATTCTGTACAAAACAAACAATAACTGTGGCTGCATTCGCTGTCAGGAAGCATGAGTATATTAACTCGTAAGTGTCGCGCCAAATTTGAGCAAGTGCAATTGTTGAACATGCGACAGATCTGTAATGCAGGTTTCTTTCAGTGCGCACAAAATATCTGTGGCCCGATAAGCACACCAATAAGCGTGCAATGCTTTGATTGCGAGCATTACCTGATATTTTACTTACCATGAACTTTTTCATCGCAGGCCAGCTGTTACCTTCCATCCGGCAGAAGCGCTGGTGCAGGTGCACAGGGCCAGAAGCCTCTACCGCAAGCCGCTGAAGGTGATCGACGAGTGGTTCTACAACGAGCAGGAGTCCAGTCCTCTGTCGGTAACGTTTATCCACAAGACCTCCTGCACGGCTGAAGTCCAGTCGCGTACCCTCAACATGGTTCGAACGGGCCTGTCTGGCTCCGTAGAAGCCAGTATACCTAAAATTCTTAGCGGAGCATCGTCATTCAAGATGATATTCGACACGAAGACGGACAGCTCCAAGACTGTCACCACGGAGGAGACACTTACCGTGAAGGAAGTATTAACAGTCTCCCCGCAGACGGCCACACATGTGACGTGGTTCATATCGGAAGACCAGGTGGTATGTTGAAGTTTGAATACGATGCGTTTTGAAGTTTAAAGCTGCGGCTAGAATTGTGACATAGAACAAAGCTGTGGTAGAGCCGGCACTTCAGCGGGTTAATACGGCAGTGCTTTACAGAGGGTGCGTCACTAAGTGCGAGAATGGAGAAAAGCAATAAAAGTGGAATATTATATATACCTACAACAGCTATTTTGTGTAACGAGCAAAATTGAATTTTAGCTGTCGCTAAAGCACCCCTATCATTAGGAGAGTAGTATAAAACAAATGCATTCGCGTCTATGTTGAGGGGACACCCGGTATCATTACGGTGCAAAGGGGTTGCCAAGAACGATCAGTCAATCAATGAGCGACGTTCCTCGATGTCAGTGCCGCAGGTGTCGGGGAATGTGACGGCGGGAGCGTAAGTCTTGTGCTTAGTTTTCTCTAGCGAGGCTATGCAAAGCATTAGTTACGGTAACTTAAGATAATAACCGCGAAGCTCACCCCGATGCTTCTACGTAAGCTTCGCAAACGAGGCCCATTTCAGCATTCGACATTGGATCCTTTCTGTTAACCGCGACTGCTGGGTACTTCCCCTACTTTTGTTGGCCCTGGCGTTCTCTAAATGAAAGAAGTTATTATGATGCCATTGGAATGACACTACGCTAGTAACACGAACACTACTGAACAGACGAAACCAGTAGTGCGTCCCGTTTCGTTTATTACGAAACCAGCTGAATGTCAGTTGCGGATTTTAACCCCGGAAAGAAAAAAAATAGTTATACCTCGCGAAGTCAAAATTTGCAGGCGGCATATATCTACTGAATGGCACACACCCGCGGAGGAGGGGAATTGCGCGGCGTTTAGCAGGAAGAGAGAGAGAGAGAGTAAGATTTATTTTGCAAAGAGAGAGAGAGAGAGAGAGAGAGAGAGAGAGAGAGAGAGAGAGAGAGAGAGAGAGAGAGAGAGAGAGAGAGAGAGAGAGAGAGAGAGAGAGAGAGAGAGAGCGCACGGGGTCAAACCCCTCATTTCAGGATCCCGTTGGACCTTGCTGCCTTCTCCGCACGTTCCACCAGTCGAAGCTGAGTTTCGCTGCTGGAGCTGGCTAGTTCTCCCGCCCACTGCTCATGAGAAAGGTTGAGGATTGCATGGACACTAGGGATTTTTTTTTGGCAGGCCCACACCATGTGGCAGAGGGCACAGATCTCAGCGCAGTGTGAACAGGGGGCGCTGTAGAGGGTCGGATTGATGGAGTGAAGTTTAGATAGGTGTGGGAACATGTTCGTTTGTAAAAGTCTGAGTTTATGCCCCTGTTCCTTGGTGAGTTACGGGTGGGCAAGAGGATAGTGTTGCCTACCCAGCTTGTAGTGCTGTGTGATGCTTTGGTAGGTTACCAGGGGATGAGCCGCTTGAAACCAATCGTCTCGCTGTGCCCAGTAGGCTGATTCTCGGGCTGTCGTGTGGGCCATGACATTGCCGCGAAGGGACGTGTGAGCAGAGGCCCAAACCAGACGAATCTTGCTTTGATGGGGTCGTTGGAGAAGGATTCTTGCAACTGGCCTTGATATTGTTCCGCGTACGTAGTTTCGGCATGCTGCTTGAAAGTCAGTAATGGTTGTATCGGCTGAGGTGTGGGCAATATCAAGAGCGATGGTTGCTTCTTCTGCTTGGGTAGTGTTGATTCCAGTAAGTGTGACACTGGCGACGTGCTCGGTGCCCATGGTGACGATAGCTGTCATTGTATACATGCGAGCCTAGTCCGCAGCGTCCGAGTACACTGTTCTGTGACTGGGTCTATGAATTACGTCTAATGCCTGTGCTCTCACTGCACGTCTTCCTTGCTGAAACTGAGGGTGCATATTTCGTGGAATGACAGCCACATAAATATCTCGCCTTATGGTTGTGGCTATGTCCATGGAACAATTTCCTTGTTCTTCTGGGGCAATGTATCCTAGGCGACCAAGCAGATGGCGTCCTGTTCTTGGGATCGCTAGGCGGTGGTGCTGGTTTAGCAGATGAGCCTCTATGAGCTCCTCCACCGTGTTATGTATGCACTCCTAGTTTTGAGGAGCATTTCCGTGGTCGTGCTGATTGGGAGACCAAGTGCTTGTATATATGATTTCCGAATAAGTGTATCAAGTTTGTTTACGCCGCTTTTAAAGAGGATCGCATACGGGATGGTGTAATTGTTTCGAGAGATGAAAGCTTGGACAAGCCGTAGTGTGTCTGCTTCCTTCATCTCTCTTGTCTTCGTGGTGATTCGGTGGAGCATATGAACAATTTGTCCTGTTGTTTGAGTGAAGTGGCGAAAAATTATAGAGCTAGAATAGTCTTCTTGAAATGTCACACCAGTATCTTTATGTGGGGCAAAGGCCTGATCGTAGCTCCTTCAAGTGTAATTTGGATGCCTGGGTCCTGTTTGGCGTTTCCGGACAAGGAGAAGCTCAGATTTCTGTGGAGAGCAGCATAAACCACACTTGGTTGCATAAGCTTGTACGATGGCAGCAGCCTGCTCAACACGATCTTGCATTTCCCCTACCGACCCTGCGCCCATCCTTAACGTTATATCATCCGCATACAGGCCATGGCGAAGGTCAGGTATGGCATCTAATGGCTTGGGGAGGCCGATGAGACCGACGTTAAATAGCCGTGGGGAAAGAACTGCGCCCTGTGGCGTGCCTCGACCTCCAACGTAGATGGGAGCTGACTGCGTGCCACCGACTTTCAGGACTGCTTGTCGTTTGGTAAAAAATACCTGATGTAGCTTCATGTCCTGGCTTTGCAAGGGAGGTTATTGAAATATTTCGGGATCGTTTCATGGTTGACATTGTCGAACACCCCTTTTAAATGAAGGGCGAGAATTACTTTAGGTGTGTGATTATGGCCTGCATCATCATTTCCTTTTTGAGCTGAATCTTGAGCACTGAGACTTGGACCTAGTAATTTGGCAAGGACGTAGGAATTTGGAATTGGAATAGGAATGGGAATTGTAGGAATAGTAATTTGGAATTTAACCTGGACGTATGAGTTTGGAAAGTATCTTATAGGTATTTTTGTATGTTCGACTAGCTTTCCTATGCAGGACGTTAATGATATTAGGCAGAGATTCTCAATGTTTGGTTCCTTTCCTGGCTTCGGTATTAAATGAACCTCAGCCGCCTTCCATTCCGGCGGTATTGAAATCAAGTCAAGTTGTTTTATTTCTAACAAATTTTGTTGGGGGTCCCCCAGGCGAAAAGCGGACATAGACCACTTGAAAGTGCCTGAAAGCTCGTACAAGCAGCGATGCATCTGAAGTTACAGGGACATGAAAGTGACACTCGATCAAATCACGGAAAAGATCTAGCGATGAACATGTATAAGTGAAAACATTTACAAATATAGTAACACATTTATCGAAAGTTTCTGTGGAAAAATAAATCATTCCCTGTCATACACTTCTGCAAGTTACGAACACTTCTGCAATAGAAAATGCACGTGTGCGATAGGACTAAATTTGGCAGAGAACAGGAAATATTTACACTTGCATCGATGGCGTGTAATGCGTCGACCACAAAAAGATACCAGCATCACCAAAGGGTGCACTATACAGGTAAATTTGTAATAGGTATTACGAGTTGTAAATGAAATAATTGCGCAATCCTCTTTTAGAAAGTGAGTTAGCGCGAATGCCTCTCTCTTCCAAGCTACTCAGAATGAAGGGCAATCGGTGGGTTAAAAAGACCCTGCAACACTTTCGATAGACGCTTTCACTCTTTCCTACGCGTCTGGAACCACTGCGAAAGCTATAGTGATCGCCAGCACTTACCGGCACTGCGTGATTTGCCTGTCGCACCAGATAAGCCTTTCATTTATGCTTCGTTTCTGTGGCTTTTTTTTTGAAAGTTGCTCTCGAAAAGCGTTCATTGCTGCAGCTGAACAAAAACCGGCCAACAACCGCTACATGGCCTTAATGACGTAATTCGAGCCGTCGAAGAATGTCAGGATATATCGGGAAAGTGAGAAAAATCTTTTGAGCGAGTTTACAGGTTATCTGATGGGCATTGAGCATTAATTTTTGGCTGAGGTATAGCGGAAAGCACCGCTTTAGCGCGCCCATAGCTTTAGCGGGCACGCTAACCCTATCGTAACGAGGCGCTTTCCTTTTGCGATTGCGGCGCGCAAACGTTAACGCCACAGCTAAAACGCTATACTAAAACTCTCTAATTTTTGTCTGAGGTACTTTGCGGCCCCTAATCTAAGTACAGGGTGTGTTGGGTGACTACGTTCTGCAACCATTTATTATTTAAAAAAAAAAGTTGGAAAAAGTGTTGCAGGGTCCAGTGCCGGATTAGGAAACCTTGGAAACTGCGTCCTTGGGACCCTAAAGATGATGATGATGATTATGATGATGATGATAATGATTCCTCTTTATTATGCGAAAACTTTCGAAGCCCATGTTTTGCTCTCTGATCAGTGATAAATTATACATAATTTTACACTTTCCGGAAAATGATTTCTTGGCTTGATGTCTAGTATTATATAACGGATTTTATCAGGCGTAAAAGTTTGTATGGTTTGATTGCCGGTCCATCACAGATTCACAATTAAAGCGCCGTGTCGGCCTGCACACGACATGGTACAGAAGAGTATTTTCTTACAAGAAGCATATTTTATTAAGCCTGTAAGGTTTTAGTTTTATTGTAAAGTTCTCCACCTGCATATATGGGAGGGCTCAAAGTCTGAGCAGGCAGCTGTTACTCAGAGACATCTGCCAAACAGTTAGCCGCCATGGTTCACGGGCCAAAATCCTGTAGGTTACCCGCGCAGACGAGAAAGCACGCGGCGGTTAGAACACGCGCCGCATTTGAAGGAGGTTGGGGAGGGGGAAGGGGGGAGGGGGGGGGCGGGGGCTCAGACATGTCGCGCAACGCGACCTTCCTATCGCAGCAAGATTAGCACAAAGACGATAAGCAGAAAAATGTCGCTTTTTGGGCTGGGGAGCGGTCCGCTTCGTGCGTGTGTTTGCGCATATGGCTGTCGAACTTCCAGCGTCTATGAACTGTTGCGCAGCTGTGATGGTCTTGCTAGTCGGCAAGCCGTTACACATTAACGGGTCCCCTTTGGGTTGGAGAGCGACAGGTGAGCCCGAGAGGTGGCATCAGACAACAGTTTAATAGGGATAGAATGTCTCGGCTCACCCCCGCGCTGCTGCTCCCGCCGGTGCCGCGCAACAGTTCCAGCAGTCAGTAGTTCGTTGTCGATCGGTCGGGTCGTTGTTCGGTCAAAACTGGCAGTGGAAACACGCTAAAGCTTCTCCTCTAGATTCAAGGTCTACGAGGGAGGAGAGTACGGGTGGCCCTCTCGATTTCGAGTCCTCAACACGTCTGCCGCGTCCACTGTTTTCCCGCGCTCCTTCAGGGGTTCCTCTCCTGCCGCCGCGCCCACGCGAGACCAGATCTGCGGGCCGCCCTTTGGTCCGCGCCGTCCGCCGGCTCATTCCAAAGCGAAAAACGCCCATGGGGACAAACCGGCCCCGAGTCGCGGCGGAGGCCCGTTTTCAAGGCGGCATTGAAGAGGCCGCACGCAGGATGCGTTTTTAAGTATACGCAGCTTTCGACATCCCGAAAGGAAAGAGACGTTGTTGTTACTTTGTTTGGCGTCCACGCCTGAGCTCTTTACACCGCCTAGGCCTTCTGATTCCCAAGCTCGAAGGTAGCCGCTAGGGTCGGGCAGGCCCGGAGGTCTCTGCGTCTACACGGAGTGGCGCCTAGAGAAAACGCTTCGATTGGAGTAGCGCGGACATGTAGCTTCCGCAACTCTTGTTTCTCAGACAGCCTGAAGAGGCTACAGCACGGAGGCGCGGGCTAAAGCCGAACGACCCCGCACGCGATTGGCAGACACAACCTTTGAACATTTAAATAACCATATATACGCTGACCATTCAGCGAGAAATATCGAGTCGATATCAATCACGCTTATGGGAGTCAACCAATCCACTTGCTTAGTTGAACGGGTCGTCATCGCAATGAACTTCCTTGTCAAGCGCTATACATTGAAATTTCTGGCAGAAACTGTGTATTAGCCCATAGGGCAGTGCTTAAGTGATCAATAATTACATATAACGTCCCTCAGCCTTAAACAATTTACAATGTTCTTCAGACATTATTTCATTATTCGCATGCCTGACCCTTTCTTATACCGAAACGTGCGCGCACCGAAATGCCCGCGCACTTCGATGTCCATGCACCGAAAAGACGACCTGTGCCGAAAAAGACCGGAGCCGAGCTCGGGACCTTTTTTTATGTGGCTTCATAGGCCCGGTCAAGCTGTGTACCCACGACTTTTGGTCCAAGACGTCTCCTCATAAACCTCGGGAAAACAAGTTAGAGGAGTAGGAATAACTGAATTAAATTGAAATTGCGATTGTGCTTTTGCCTCTTCTATCTGCGTATGAGTGACCGGCGAGCTTCCCATAAGTGGAGTAGTTGGGTATTTAGATGCGGAACCTTTGTAGCGATATTGAGCTGTTGCGTTATGGCTTTTAGATCAGCTCGTAACGCTTGCGTCCAGGTGTTGAAGTCTTCGATTTCGGAGCTAGGCAGCTCAGCCCTGCGCTCGCAGAACTTGTCCCAGTTGGTTATTCTACCTTCGCTTAGGGGTGCTCGATATTCATCCCCGTGAAGGCTGGTTGAGACGACTGAGTGATCATTATTCCTATTTTCGTGTAGGTTCATCCGTATGGCGTGGTCGACGTTTTAGTAAAAGTCAAATCAGGGCACGCGTTGCGAGTTACGCTGTTGCTCATTCGCGTGCATATTGCAGTCCTTGAGTAGCACCAAACCCCCTTCGCCCACGTAGCGGAGGAGCTCACTATTTCTCTTGTCAATATCCCCACATGTGGTGGGCCGCGTTGAAGTCCCCAAGGACAAGAGGGGATTTGAGCCCGCGGTGGTAGTTGCTTGTTGCATTATGCGGCCAATGCAGTCTTGCTTATTTTTTTGTATGCAGTATACATTGAGTACAAACAGGCGTTTTCCCTTGTGTACATTTCTCGAGATGAGCTCGGTGAGGATGCCAGTTTGTTCTGCTTGTGTTATTGCATTGTGTACGGCAGTGATGGATTTCGTGATTAGCGTGCAAGACATAAGAAGAATCAACGTTGAGTCTTCATGTGTGCTATATCCTGGAAGCTTAGCGTGTGCGTTGGTTTTTTGAAGCGCAATGACGTCTGGTGCAGTGGACACTGATTCAATGTACTGTTGGAGTAGGCCAAACTTATTTTTTATGCTCCTGCAATTCCGTTACAAGATTATGAGTTCTTTGGACGTTCCTGCATCCTGACTACCCATGGAGGGACGTAGACAGGTCCTTGTCTGCCGTGTCTGTCATGGTCAGTCGATGGTACGGTTTTTCTCTCCGAGATGACCGCCTGTGGGACGGTGTTGTTTGGCTGTCCAAGTGGTCGAGGCGGTTTAGTATAAGTGTGTTTGATTGCTGGCACTGTGCCATGATCTGGGCTAGTGAGCAAACCCGCACAATGAGAGCACCAAGTGGCTTATTAACAACTTGAGCATATTTCTCGATAGCTGCTGTTTCCACACGACATTCCCTGGTTGGCGCTGCCAATCCATCTGTCGAAATTTGGGGGGTGTATGCTACAGATTATCTGAGCTAATTTTGTTGATTGATTGATTGATTGATTGATTGATTGATTGATTGTGTGGTATAGCGCGCCGAAGCTACACATGGGCTATGAGACGCGCCGTAGTGAGAGCTCCGGATTAATTTCCAGCACCTGGGGATCTTTACGTGCGCCGAAATCTCAACCCGCCGCAGCTTTTGTAGGTGTGTTGGTTAATTGGGCCGTACGAAGGAGATCGGAGGAGGCTCACCGCGTAACAGAAACTTTTATAGTAAAAGCTCGTTACTTCGAACCGCAAGGGGACGCCGTCTCAGTTTGAATTAATGAACGTTCGAACTAACGAAAATGAAGAATAGCAACTGTACACGGCTATAGGGAAGCTGTGCAGCATGTCCATAACTTATTTCTTGAAAAGCCCCCAGTCATTGCCGTCTGTCTTTTGCTTTGTGAGGCGACGGCGGGCACTTTTTGTTCCAAGCAGCAGAGAGGGCAGTGGGCTTCCTTATCGTCTTTTCCTTTTGAAACTAACGAAGAGATGGGCGGTATTAAATCCAACCCCGACATTCGAGCGTACGGCCACAGTGCCCTGTTGCCGCCATTGGCAGCGACACGTTTTGCGTTCCTGAACTAAAAAATGGTGTCCTCATCTATCAGTGCACCACAAAGCACTGCACTCGCGTTCATCCGCAAAGAAGACGCCTCCGAAAACGTCCACTTTGCGGGTTTGAATGAGTTTTCTATTTTACCTTCTCTGTTCGTTTTTCACCGATGCGACGCCCCGTCATGTGTTCCATCGGTTGCGTTAATGTGGCCGTACCCCTGCAGTCACCAAGCCCCACAACGGGGGCGCGTGGTTCGAATTATCCGTGAGGGAGCCCACTCACGCTCGAATTAACGCGCTTTTTTATACATAGGCTCCTTCAGGAGCTCGGCGGGACCAAGTCGATCAGTTACAATCATCCAAAAATTTGAATAATTGAAGTCCGAATGCACGAGCTCTCAATGTAATAGTATTGCGATTTTACAAGGTACCACACGCTTGCAGTGGTAAGCGCCCAGCACAAATTATCCGATCTTGCACGTTGTCTTGAAGACAATTCCTGCCTAATGGTGAATTCCCTTAATAGAGTTGGTGTGAAACGTATTTGTCACTTCCCGTGGGATTGCAGTCTGTCACATGCGGGTCTTACTAAGGTTGGTCTTCAACTTGGTGACAGTAAGCGCGGAAGTTCTCATTTCTTGCTGCCCATCTTTGATCCCACCTTACGCAATGTACTTAGCTGTTTTAATTTGTGCATTCAAGCCGGGCGTCTCGTTATAAGTATTTTGAGTGTAGCGAATTGGTGGGAATAGTATGTGTGAAAGTGATTCTAATATCACGTTCACACATACTGCCGACAGTATGTGTGAAAGTGACAGTTGGGTCGAAAGGTCTAATACCTCCCGGTTAGCAATAGTACGTGTCTTTGCTTATCGCGGAAGCCTGAAGCAGACGACTCTATACATTTTCTTACAGAAAAAAATACACGCTGCTCTAATTTTTGCCCACACGTTTATAACAAAGCCTCCAAAATGCATAAACAACGTTCTTTCAACGCCTGTTACGATGGCAAACAGATATTATAAGCCCGAAACACTACTTACCTTATATTTAATAGCAACTACCAAAATTTTAATTTCACTCTTGGTGTGCCCCTGTTTTCAGCCATATTTTCGCTAATATCTTTCATCTTCCTGATTATGTTACGAAATTCTAAGTTCTTAAGAAGAAAAACTAGTACACTAAGGAAATTTTGAAGCCAACTAGCACTTTGAATATTCTGCTGTCAAACTTTCCGGTCAAATTAATTATTATTCCAGCTAATGCAGTTACCCACAACGCTAAAACTTGGGCGACAGCTAGAACGCTAACATATTTTGACACAATTGTTGATGACTTGGCTATTTTTGTCAAGTGGGCTAGTTCTAACACACCTGCCATCCAATTTCGCAGTGCTCATTAACATGGGTTGCGCGGCTACTAACTAAATGTAACTAAAAAGACAGACAACCTTAGCTTGGTGGTCACATGACACTAGTTACTTTGAATACAATGTCAGCTTTGTTGCACAGCCAATTTTTATATAGCAGGCGACCCTGAAGCACCCGGCAGTTCTTATTAGAAAAAAATCTGAAAAGAATAAAAACTATATTATTACCATCAGTGAACAAATTTGTTAATAAAACGTGCTTTTTGGCGCGTTGGTCACCGTATTCAAAAAAATTAAAGAGCCCTACGAAACAACTGTCGAAAAACAGAGATGAGACACACGCTCCTTCCTCGTTGCTTTCTCATGCGTTCTTCTGTAACACTATTTTATTTCTTTTTAATTCTTGAGAACGAAATTTGTTGGCGCTCTTTACTCCGTGCATTCATTTTTTCCTATGCAGGAGATTCCTTGGATGGCAGAGGTCCTTGTGACCGGATACATCATAACCAAGTTTCGTCGCAAGGACACCCCTCACACCCAGTTTGTCGGTGTCGGCGAAATACCGGGGGCGACCTTTCTTACACCGGTAAACAGATCAACAGCCCGAATGATGATTGATGGCACCTTCATTGTTACCAGGGGTATGAGTGGCGAAACAGTAGCGCAAGATTACCCTCTCAAGCAAGGCGTGCCCGACCCTGGCCAACAACCAGACGTTTTTCACCCTTACAGGAAGAGAAAATAGAGGCAGACTAGCGCTGCCTTTCACGATAACATAAAACTTATTCCTGATTTATTATTGTTGCTGCCTGTCTGCATATTCATACATAATGATAAGTGCCGTATACGGTGAAATTGTCGAAGCCAGGTAGAAAAGCCATAGCCCCATCATTCAGCGTCCTCGTTTATACGAGGACGCTGAATGATGCGGTACAGCTGCCTCAAAAAGTAAGCGGAACACGGGTTGGAGATTTTGAGGTCATTTCTTCGCCACGTGCCTAGCCAGCAACCTCTAACTTACTTTTCAAGAAAGTCATCCTTAAATAAAATCGGGCCACACATGTTGTATTTATGCTGGCAGCCGCATAAAATGGAAATTATTCTAATTTCACGAAATATATTGTGCTCAAATGGGAAGTTAGAGAGAGAGAGAGAGAGAGAGAGAGAGAGAGAGAGAGAGAGAGAGAGAGAGAGGGGGGGGGAAGGAGGGAGGGAGGGAGGGAGGGAGGGAGGGAGGGAGGGAGGGAGGGGGGCGTTTTATTGCTGACTAGGCCTAGGCATGGTTGAGCCGCGGAAGGGACGCTCTGTGGGCCCGAGCCCTGTCGGCCAGAGCGTACTGGGACTGGGCGTCCGATCGCGCGAGGGCAGATAGCCAAAGTCGGGGGAGGGGAAAGGGAGGGAAGAAGCAAGGCAGCCAAGCCTGCAAAAGCACTGATTATGTAGACCACGGCATTCTATACATTGCACCGTCTCTCTGCGTATCCAAGTTCTTTGTTCTCACAATTCCCACCGAACTCCACAGCAAAGGCCGGTCGAGGTAATGTTATCTTATAGTGATATCATAACGGACAAGTACGAGCCGGAAAGGTGCGCCTAGTATGGGCAACGTAGTCCTGTGCCGGCTGTCGGTTTGACTAACACGTGAGTCGTGGCGGCCGCCCCGATGTCGTTATTTGAATGATCTCACTAATATAAGAAATTCGAGCCCCGTTCGTAGCATGCCGTTACTGCATAGGCCGAATCGTATCAGGACGTTTGATAACGTTCGGTCATTCGGCATAGGGCAATTCATCACATTGTCAAAGGGAGCAGCAGTTCTTCAGTGAGAAGCAGTGAGCCGCGATTCAACGTCGCTCTTATTCGGTTACGCTGTGTTGACATGTGTGATTGCAGCACAAAATGCCTTGAACCAGTATCTGGAACTGTAGCCTGGTTAATTACTGTCAACACGTTTCATTAATGACAATAAAATGACTGATGCTTAAGCTTAGAATGTAATTATTCGTGATTGCAATTTTAGTCTCGCAGCGTGCCCTTTGCTTTCAGGATAAAATAGCTTTTTTGCGTTTACGTTGAGTCGTCCACATAAAACTACGGTACCTTTCACAGGGATTACTAGCTCAATGTCAAAATAAAAAATAAGGTCATACACATGACCTTTTTATACGGCGAGGACGTGTACTGAATTAAAAAAAAAACTCGGTGCACTTAAGTCGACTTATGTGCTTTGAAAACGGAAGCATGGTTTACAAATTGTTACGGGTAAGTTTTATATAGATGTCCACCAATCTACACAACCGCCACGCTATTATATACCGACCTTAATTCACTGTAATGCGTATGTGAGCCCTTATTTGTTCAACCCAGGGTCGATTATTGCAGTACCAGACTATCATGAAGTGTACTAGTTGCCACCTGCCGGTGGAACAAATCCCTCATCTGCACACACACACATCAAAATCATCATTCGTACATTATTATCATCGTGAGCCACGAGGCTCTGCTGAGTCACCGCCGTCCTGAGCAAATCAAGTGACCGTTGGTTCCGCTTACTTGTGTGAAGTTTGCTGCTTCCTTACACCTATTTTATTCTACTTAAAAGGCGATGCTGGGTGGCACTGCAAGCTGCACATCCGATGCAATAACGAAGCCTCAATAAATTACAGAATTTACCAGGGCACTGAAGCCTAGTTATGTGTTTTGAAGACTAAAGCCTGGAGCACTTATAAGTACTCCTGTCACGGGTACCTTTTGTATAGGCGTCCAGCCGTCGACACAACAGCCACGCTATTTTACCGTCCTTAATATGCCCTAATAAATCTTAATCTCGAACTTATTCCATCGAAATTCACCCCAATCCACCTTAAACCGCTTTAATTTACCGTAATCCAACTTAGAATATTAATTCATTTATTTCACCATGACCCATCCAAATGCCCCTTCATCCCACCTTAGTCCGCCTTAATCTGTGTTAATTCATCTTAATCCACCTTAACCCGCCTTACTAATCGTTAATGCCGGTCACTAATCATTAATGAATCTTAATTCATCCTAACCTTTATTGAAGCACTTTGTTGGCTAGTCACATATTTAAACGTAAAATTGCGCACAATGGCGGTACAGTGAGAAAGTAGCGACAGGGCTGCGCTCGTCATCCTAATCTATGCTAATGGACGTTAATCCACCTTGCCAATCATTACTACAAATCAATAGTCATTCATTAATTAGTTTTCGTAGTCATTAATCACCTCATACACGGCTGTCATGCACTTATTTAGGAATTGACAGCTAGGTTATCCAGGTCTTGACGCCGAGCTTGACCATTTCCGCGTGGCAAAATAGCAAGCAGTAGCTGTACTGGTATCTTAAGTGTGGACGTCTTTAAGGGGGCCATGAAGACAAAATGAAAGTTTGGTTCATTCGAAAGATTTCCTCGTTAGAATAACGCTGACACTACTTTTAACGCAAACTTCACTCAAATAAGCTATATAACTAAGAAAAAAGCGAATAACCATGCGACCCACTAGCTCATTTCCTGCACTAGAACCTATGACCCATTATGGACAGCTAAGCGGTTGGCTGAGGCTGGCAAAAGTAAACGCAAGTTATGCAGGGCAGAAGGTCATGCAGAACGTTCTGCAAGTCATGCAGAACGAGTGGTCTGAGCTTAAATTTAATGCATATTCTTCTTATAGCATTAGGAAGGTTGGGGTGAACAAGGGAATTTACGAACGAACGCCTAAACATCGAACAATCGAAACATCGAAGTTAGTGCGGCACTTTGCCGGCTGACACTGCCTAACACAGCCGTCGGGCGCGTTGGGCTTGTCTGAAACAACACTGGCGAATTGAAATAAGCGGCACGGCCACTTACGTGACCTTGTTCTTCGAGTCCTAGCTGATGTTTTAGGAAACGGTTGCCATCAACCGCAATAACAATACGGCAGGTATAGAACTGCGGTCAGTCGCAGAGTGCGAACACTGGTACTTGAGCGGTATTGCAGCGTCATATATAAAAACGGGATAACCAAACGGCTGTCTTTGAGATGGTGGCAGCCAGGCCTGGTCACCTTACTATATTTACTTTTAAGGCCATAGGTACGCATTGCGACGTCCGGAAACGTGCGATTTAGCGGGAGAATTGAAATTTCGGCTTAAAATGTCTAATTTCTCAATGAATAAAGAGCATCGTTTACAGCCGGACAAATGCTAAATCTTCCGAATGAAACAAACTCGTATTTTGTCTTTAAAGCCCCTTTAACACTGCATGGACTTTTGCCAGTCTTTCCAAATGCTGCAGAGAAGTAAGTTGAGAGTTCATTCAAGGCTTTAGTTTGTTTCTCCTCATAGGCCTAACCCTACAATATGAGACGTCGAACATTTATCTGGCCTTTCACCGCCTTGAAAGACATCTCTGGGTTCGTGAATTGCAAGATTATTGCCAGTATTTGGTCCAACCGATTTCTGCGGCGAACCACCTGAGGCACCGTCTTTCTGCTTCCTTCGCCTTGCTCTTCGAGCAAGAAATCAGTCAGGCTCTCAACAGTAAATAGATATGTCACATTAGAATATAGCTTAGAAAAAGGAACGTCCTTACAACGTCCTCAAATCCATCGACGCCAAGTTCGGACAATGTGCCATACATGCAACGTTTACCCTAGCTTCTATGTACGTTAAAAGTTTATTAAAACTCAGCGATCTAATCAGAAGAGAAAACGAGGCCACCCTTTATGCAAGGTCGGTTTACCTAATTGATGCTTGATGACTGATAGGGCTTGTAAAGGCGGCCCACTTACTTAGCCTAGAAGAAACTATGATAAAAGTGGGGTCATTCCAGCTAGCGAACCTTGCCTGGAAGAGTTAATAAAGGTGTGAAAAATCGATGAACGTATTTAGTTGTGTTAAAGTGCTGGGGTGGCGTATGGCTAAAGCGTAGTGTTTTGCCATATCGAACATTTACTCTGTGTACAATGAGCCCATCATGCTGTACTTGAAAAAGGTGGCTTTCCTTTATTTTGCACATACTAACAGCGAAATACTCTTTGCATGGATATTTTCAATCGAATCATTGACGCCGCGAGAGCGGTCATGCGGCTTTTCGTCAAGACGGTGATCGCGTGCAAAAAGAGCACCGAACATGTCTCCAGTACGCAAGAAATAACTTTATATAAAGACAATTATCAGATGAATTCTTCGCGAACGTCTATGCAGGTATAAACCTAACTCCTTCTCGAAGGCGAGGTAGTAGGTTTCCCCTCGAATGCAATGTTTTCTCTACGATTTTTATAGGCCGGAGAAGATAGTAGCACTCGGCCCATGGTAGTGCTATTTGCTAGCACAAAGTCAGCGTGCTGGTCAATACATATTGGGGTACATGCAAAGTAGTACGTTTCACAAATGCAAAGAATACAAAGTAGTACGTTTCACAATGCAAAGTAGTACGTTTCACAAATGCAAAGAATACAAACTAGGACAATTAAGCGCAATAATAAGCGACGTCTTCTGCTTGAAGTGGCCTAAGAAGCACTGCATCTTTGCCGGAAATTTCGCGAAATAAATTGAATTAGTATAGTTTGTTGCTACATAAATTGTAATCAATGTAATTGTTGCTGTGTTTTCGTTAATTCCATACCCTCGAGGCTTAGTAGATACGAAGCTAGTGGGATCGATATCCTGGAAGCTAGGTTAGCATCCCCGACATAGCACAGCAAGGAACGGGAATCAGGACCATGGAGCCACCGAAGGTAATAATTGTCTAGCGGCAAATGTAGGTCTGCCGCCATCAGATGTTTTTTTTTTTTTTCGAATGGCCTTGGCTCTAGGGGATGTCCGTAATAGATGGCGAAGGTATGCCTGAGTCGTTGCATTCGAGTAGGTTGGGCATTTCCCATGTGCGTGGTAGTTGCGTGCAGTCACTCAGGAAGGAGTAAGCTCCAACCCCAACCGGATCCTTCGTGGGACAACCTCCTTAATACTGGTAAGGTTGAGAGGGACGAGAACCGAACACGGAGGTACAAGAGAACGCGTTCGGCATCGAAGGTCCTCCTTTGCAGCCATTCTTATGGGTCGCATGGGAGCTAGGAAGGGGATGACGGGGCCGGGCAATCATGTGACAGGAAGTCAGCCCGTTCATTGCCTACAATATTGGTGTAACCAGGCACCCGTGACACAAGCACCTTTGACGACCGTTTTGCTGTAGAGCTGTTGGATTCGTTGGCAAATTATGGGAGTCTGCGCAACCTGTCTGAGATAATTGATCACCTGCGTGGAGTCGGTACGAACATTTGTGTTGGGCAAGGCTGAACTGGAAGCGGCTGCACACAGCACGGCGTCGTGTACAGCCTGAAATTCTACCAGGATTGGGACGCATGCTGCAGAGATGCAGGGAATACGGCCTTCTATGCACGGGTGAGTGGGGCTGACCACCGCTGTGGCTCCACGTGTTCCTGTGCATGCAGCGTCGGCGTATAAGAAACATAGATCGTCTAGTCCCGGGTCATTTAGGAGGAGAGAGGGCTTTGCCTCGCCCTCCTCTGTTCGCCTTTTCTGCAGATGGCTTGTTCTGTTGTCGGTTATAATCGTATAAACCCACGAAGGAAGGTCATCCCGAGTTTCCGGAGGCGCTAAGATGCCCGGATTAAAATGATCGTACAGTGAATGACTGTGTTCCTGATATGATTACCTTGACAGTCGCACAGCTCGGCGTTGAGCTATGAACCTGTGTTGAGTTGAGCTTGTTCTTTGAGGACCGCTATCGGGAGACCGTTAATGACGCGCAAGGCTTCCCGATTTTTGGCTACCTGTTTCGCATGCTGGGAAACGGTGAGACCCTGAAACGGCTTCATAAACGAATCATGGTTGTAGCACAGCGCACACCAGCCTCCGAGTGACTTCAGTTTTTGCACCACCTGCTTTGGTGCAATGCCGCGGATTCGACGAATGTTATTTTCCGTCTTTTGCCTCACGGCTTTGAGCCATCCTGTAGCGATACCAGCCTGGTGGACATGCAGGCCCAGGATACGAAGCTCTGTTGTTTCTGCAAGCTGATGATTACCTATGCGTACAGATGGAAGTTAGACGGCGAGTTTCTTAAGGCCAGCTTTGTTTGCAACCGCCATGTCTTCTCGGCGGAGACAGTGAGCCAACCTTCGCTGCAAACTCCTGGATAACATAAGAGCATTCTGCAGGGCTGTATACTGCATCTGTACGTTTTTGTGTGTCGACCATACTGTGACATCTACCGCATATATGAGGAAGCGTGTGGACTTCACAGTTTCGCGCTGCCAAGCTAAGTGAGTAAATACTATGCTGAAAAGTACGGGTGAATGGACAGCTCCCTGGGGGACACCACGCACAGAGTGAAACAGTCCTACTGGCTTCCACTCTGCACGCGGAAAGCGAACGCGGGACTTTAAAAATTACGCCCACCTCCCCTCGCGGGAACCCTGGTGTGATGCAACGCATCTCATGGGGGGTTCCATTGGCGTTTTCCATCGTATTGATTACGCTTATAGCAGGGATTCTCACGCGAAGGGCAGGTGGGCGTAATTTTCCAATGTCACCATGCAATGCACATGCAGTACACGTATGCTCAGGTACGGTCTTTATTGCAGACGAGAATGAGTGCCTTGTGGTCCGTGCACAGTTAGGGGCTCGACGATTGCATCAAGCAATCGTCGAGTACTGTGACAGAGTGCAAGCGCAACGCGAACGACCGTCGACTGAGACCGTCGGAGCGTGGCATGCCGCTTTATATTCACAGCGCCCGAAGGAGAGGAGAGCGCGGAGAGAGAGAATACTGCACATGCGCCGAGCGCGCAGCGCCGAGCGCA
Source organism: Haemaphysalis longicornis (assembly GCF_048455015.1). Taxonomy (NCBI): domain Eukaryota; kingdom Metazoa; phylum Arthropoda; class Arachnida; order Ixodida; family Ixodidae; genus Haemaphysalis; species Haemaphysalis longicornis. Next base: position 230,094,160 of record NW_027526295.1, on the reverse strand, counting down.
GCGCTGCCCACCGGCGCCTAGCAACGGAGTGAGAGCGCGCTGCGCCAACCCGCAGCTGTTAGGGAGAGAGTGTGCGCTATCGGAGAGAGGAGAGGAGGAGAGGCGCAGCTGAAAGGAGGACAACGCCGGACAGGCGCAGGAAGGACAGAGGGGCGAGCATGAGATACGTTGCATATAAAACGCGGCGACATAATCAACCACACGACACGGCAGGCCCAACTCAAGCATAGCGCGAATGATAGCGTCATGGGATATATTATCATACGCTTTTGAAATGTCGGTTGCAAGTAGCGTGTTGTGACTCGCATCCCAGCTCGTCACCCAAGTTGGGAATCAGTCATCGCGACGCTTCCACCAATGTTGTGTCTCGGCAATCCCGACGCTGCCACCGCTGTTGCTACTGGGCCCTCTCACCGCAGCCACCACTGTTGCGACTGGCCATCCGAGCGCAGTCACCGGTGCAGCGACGTTGCCTTGCTCCTCCCGCTATCGAGGCGGCGCAGAGTAGAGCGATGAAGTTCTTGAGCCGACGAAAAATTGAAGCAACATTTATATACAGTATGTACAAGGGTAATAAAGGCGTTACGTGACTCGCAAAAAGGGGACAGCACCTCTCCACTCGGTGCCTCCGAAAAGTGCCGCCGGTAAGCGCCTCCGTGCGGGTTTTTATACCCCCGGGAGTCTGTTGCAGCTCCGAAAAGTTTAAATCACTCCAATCCGGACTCTCGCTGGCCGAAGTTTGAAATCCAACAAATGGAGGCGGAGCAGTTGCGTTAACCGAGCCGCCAGGATGGGGAAAGGGAAGGCGACACCGTCGCCGTCTCCGCAAAGCCGTCTCCAAGCATGTAGCCGCACGACGGCCACCGCATAGAGTTTTTATTGAGAAACTCCATGGGCCACCTGTAGTTCACCCGACGCATGATTCGGCCGAGGCGCCATGACGGGAAAAGGAGAGGCGACAATGCAGTGACGCGAGTTTGGGCCTGTCGGCCGCAGACTGTTTGATCTGGTTTGGTCGAGGCGTGAATCGGTCCCGCTGTCGCGCGTCGCCCCGTGCAACGAATTTGGGCCGGGCGCTCTGGCACAGCAAGCGAGTGACGAGGCTGTGGGAGGAGACGTTAAGATGTCTTCGGCCAACATCGCCACACCATCCTCCGTGCCCAGTCCAGGACGAAACCCGATTTGGGCTGGATGATGTTTGCGATGCTTTCACAGTCACCAAGAAAGACGTGCCGCCAGCATTCGTTCTCCTAGTTTGCAGATGGTGGTTGTCAAAGAGATCGGGCGGAGATTGTCTAATCGATTAGGAGGTCTTAACCAATGGGACAACTATTTAGTGCTTCCATTCCGCCGGGATTGTTGAGGTTGTCCACGTCTCATTAATAATATGAGAATAGTACTGAGAAGATCTCCCTTCAGGTTTTGATCTTCCTCGCACTGTTTACCATCTGGGCCTGGTGTGATACATTTTTTAGAACATTCAATAGCGGTGATTAGTTCTGGAAACGTAAACGGAGTCCCCTATCCGTCCGTATCTGCGGCAGGAGGAGGCAGATCTTGGGGAAGCGTGAGTGGCACATCGTATACAGGGAAGAATTGTCGAGCTGCCCGTTTGGCAAATTCTTCTGGAGTCTCCTGAACTGTACGGCGGTAGCGTAATTAAAAACGGTGACCACACGCGAATTGTCCCTGTGTATGCCTTCCTAGTTTTGGCGAATTACCTTAGAGCTTGTCTTTTACAGCGACACCTGTTAGATGTGTATATTTACCGATATCCCTGCGCATGCACTGTCTGGCATAGATCTTAAATACAAAATGCGTTTGCTTCTTCTGAAGTTCACGAAACTGAACGCAGGCCCTCCCGCTACTGAGGCGGCCGTCATAACCATCTGGCTACAAGTATTTTTACTTATTTCATGGTATTTAATGCACCTGAATAGAATGCAAATACGAGAACTATTTAAAAGTCAAAGCGCTCACTATACAAAAACAAAGGAGGTAGCTGAAGCCAGGCTAAAAGCTAAACAGCGACATTAACACTTGCGTAATGGGGCTGTTAAAAACATGGAAGGAAGTAGAACAGGATAGCAAAGAGGTCTGAAATAATTGTGTCCAGAGAAACAATTAAGAGATACCCCGATTTAATTGAGCTGCTATTTTGGAGCTGTTATCGATTCGATGAGCCTCACAAACATGCCCGATTCCCTTAATTAAGCTATCTAAGCCCACCCGGAAAAACACGTCACGTGGCACCTCATCGCATCATCTTCATCAAAATATCGCTGTCTGCGGCTTGTCAAGGGAAAGTGCTTTTGGTGTGTCCTTCGAAGGACGCCCGAGAACAGTATAGCATCTTTACAGTCAACGAGACACCACTCAAATGTTTTCTGGACAAAATAAGGCTAATAATTCACAGAAGGCACGAAAATATTTGTACTGCGCAGCCATGTATAAAAGTGCAAGTTTTCAGTGTGATAGTTAAAAAGAACGGTTTTTTCTTACCGGGAGAAAAAAAAAGACATTTTAAAAACTCGCGTAAGAACGCCATGCACACTTGCAAACCACGGTAAATTCTGATGCTTCGAATGCGGCGTACACTGCCAGCTCTACAGGAATGTACTACGACAGGGGCACTTCATTAGTTTGCGTGTGGGCGGAGGGGGTCACTGAAGATAAAGTCAATCACACAGCACTTCGTACAAGCTCAAACGTTTGATGGCACGATTCTACACATTTCACAGTCCGCCGGAATTCTCGCTGTACAGCTTCATGAGAGAAACATTACAAGATATATTTCATGGCGCTAAACAAGCAGACTATCTTCTTTTGAGAAATCCCTTTTTAGCAAATATAAAACTTACTATCTTCTTTTGGGAAATCCCTTTTGGGCAAATATAAAACGTTGGATTTAGCGCTCAAGTTATAACTTTCAGAAAACAGAGGGCTCGCACGAGTGTGTATGACACTCAATGACGTTACAGGATGTTATTTCGAGAGGGCTTCAATGTTTCGTGGGTTGAGCGGGTTCCCCATTTACTGCAGCATTTCGGAACTGCAACCTACTTGTTTCTACTACACTCTGCAGGCGTGGTTTATTGGCAGCTAAGCAGGTGCTTTCATCTTCACAGCGCTTCACGAATACAGCTTTGCAGCTGAGATTGTCAGCGCTTCCCTCACTGCCTTTTGATTCTGTTCTGGGGATATCTTACTGCAAAGCTCGAGGAGTTTAGTTCAGTCAATGCAAGACCTTAGCATCTTGTGTGGCTTTATATTATTTCATGTGCTTTCTTGCTACATCGGCGCAATAAATTACCGTTTCTTAAATGCTCGTCAGTTTCGTAACAACTGTATCCACAGTCTGAATAAATGAACCTTACCCGCATAGATACTGAGCACTCCACCGAAGTTATCCATTGTAGCCGCCACACTGGCCACTTATGTGTCCGAGGCAGTCATGCGGATTCTGTTGAATGGCTCGGTAAATTTATTATGAAGACAAATTCAAGCTCCACCGTTGTTGGTGTTACATTTCAATTAATATAATTCCGGTACTCCAGAGTTCATTGTGATCCCTGGATTGCAGATCCTTCGTGCGCTATTCACGGACGAATTATACTTCATCCGCCTTTTGGAGCCCAATGTCCGTGCACCATAAATGCTTCGACGGGATTTCCGATTACTTCTTGGCAAGAGATCTCGGAACACTCAAGCGCGGCATCAGGTGGTTGAGCTGTCTAGCTGCCACAGACGCACGTGAGGTCCATCCTCGTCACAAATCACGCATCTGAAAGAAAAAGGTACATCAGCCATTGTAAACGCTGTGGTTTGCTACATCCGTGAATGTGCAATGCTGTGATAGAGAACTTGTATGAACTTAGAGTATCCCCAGAGTGCCGAACGTTTAACTATGATGCCTAAAATATACTTCTAAGCACTTTAGTTTTACTGCAATAGTCCGTTTCGTGCGGTTCTGCTAGAAAGGGCGTCTCTCTCTCTCTCTCTCTCTCTCTCTCTCTCTCTCTCTCTCTCTCTCTCTCTCTCACTTCTGCGGATTGGTACGTGTGGCCATTAAACGGACGTACCTTAGCTACCGCCCCACCGTGGCCCGTAGCATGCGCGAATACTGGACTTACGGAGGTTGTCGTCATCTTTTCTTCTGTCATATGGAATCATCCCCCCCCCCCACCCCCCCCTCAAGCCTCCCTTCGCTGAAATGCGGAGATTTTACCATGCCCGTGAATTGAGCGAATGTTGGTGTATACGCGAAGCAGACATTTGTAATTCCCCTCTCTTTACGAACGTGTGTTACTTTTGTTTATTTGACTGAAGCCAATTCTACTTCCGTGTTGCATGAGCTTCCATTAGAAGAGCGGTACTCGAGTTTTTATGCACTTATATCGAAACAAAATAATGCCTCCTTTGTCCGCTAAGGACATAGGCAGGCATAGTTTCGTGGTTTTCTTAATATAGGTTAGAACGAGAGAGAGAGAGAGAGAGATTGAGAGAGAGAGAGAGAGAGAGAGAGATTTACCTAAAGCTATTGATGTGTCTATTGATTTACCTAAAGCTATTGATATTGAGGTGGCCAAAAATACGCTTCTGGTGGGCAGCCAGAGGGGAAAATAAACAGCTGGATATTCTAATTCACGGGGAAAGTAACGTGTGAACCAGAATTTCCAAGTTCTGAGCGCAGATGTCCCCGTCACACTACTGCCAAATGCCGTAATGCGTGCCCTACACAGCTGATTCACGCCACTCGAAGGCGTCCGTGTGTTCTCTTGTGTCGTCCCTTTACCAGTTGCCGTATTCATTGCCGCCCGTTCTTCGCCGTGGGCCTCACGCGATGTGCGTGTAACCACTGCCCATAAGCACTTGGCATTTGCTCTGCGTTCGTTTCGGGGGTATCTTTCGATTTGTATGTTTTGCTGGTCAATGGTGTATTTCTCATTGTTTGGTTTTCTTTTTCTGTCACCCCCTTACTTAAACTCTCTCGAACACTCAAAGCAATACCTTTGATGGGATGTTTGCAGGGATTTTATAGCAGGCGGTATCACGAAAGCTTGAAAGGCGTAACATTTTCTTAAAGGTGCATATCCTTAAAACTACATAATTTTTTTCGTACTTCAGGCTTTTACTGGTATTTTTGGGAGGAGCTTTGCGCACCAATCAACAACTTCTCTGTAATTAGTTGCCAAAAGCTGACCCCCACAAGTTCCAAGGAATTCTCCGGAACGCTGTGGCTGTTTTACACGATGTAAGCTAATACATTGAAATACTGAGTCACAAACACCGCAGGAACAGGACGATAGGAGGATCACACAAACACTGCGTTGTAACACAGCACCGTGTAACACAGGATCGTGTAACACAGAACGCTGTAACACGTACAGGATCACACAAACACGGCGCGGTGTTTGTGTGATCCTCCTATCGTCCTGCTCCTGCGCTGTTTGTGACTCAGTTATGTTCCAACTGGCCCGCCTACAATCCGTATTATATTGAACTAGGTCGGTATATTTCGGGATGGGCTGAGGTCCCCTGCGTGCGCAAGTGGTCGGAGAAATAAATATTCCCCTCTAGTCTTACAAAAACTACGACTACTTGGACCGAAGAGCTTTCTCTGGCGAGAGTAGACAGGGTAGGTAGCCTTGACTAGTGGAGTACGAATCGCTCACCTGCTATACGCAGTGGGAGCCGCCGCACCCTTTGGGCCGGCACTCGAGTCCCCGAGCCTCGCACTCCTCGTCGGTGCACTCTTCGTACTCGCAGTCTCCCCGCTTCACACGGGCGTTCGGCAACTCCACCGAGGCGCTGCAGGTGCTGACCACCAGGCATGCGACAGCCAGGAGTACGAGCAGCGTAGTAGCCTTCATGGCAAATCAGCGTGCGCTCACCGGAGGAAACGACGTCCGACCAGGTGGTGTCTGCCGGTTTGTGAAGGCTGTTTTTATGCCTATAGCGCGCGCCCAACCCCTTCCGCTTTCCTCTCCCACTCTCTGCCTCCTCGGTCTTCTCCCTTCTATCTCTCTAGCGCCAAGTTGAGGCGGCATTGTTTCGTGATATCGGTCTTCGTTCACCCGGACAACAAGTCCGTAGAAATTTCCACCGCTGACCTCAATTATTTGTCCCAATTATCGTCTCCGCTTGTGTCGACAAGTATTACCTCTCGTTCGTCAATACAATGGGTTTGGTGAGCAATCATTTTAGTGTTTCTGCCGGTATTCTTCCAGATAAACATGACAATGTTATCGTAAGCACGTCCTAATGTGCAGAATCTCCTGACACGTTTGGGATGACACTGACCTTTGAATCTAGTATCTGTAACATATATTTCCTGAGAAACAGGGGCGTAGCCTTATAGGGTGGGCAGAGGGGGGGGGGGGGGGCTGGTAAGGGGGTTCGAACCTCCTCTGAAATATTTTCCAGGCAGTGCGTAAGCGAAGCTTACTGTTCCTTTCGGCAAAACTCATCCCTTCGGATAACCCATAACACCCTCCGAAATAAATTTCTGGCTAGGGCCATGCTAACGAAAACGTTTACCTGAAAAGAAAAAAAGGCGCCGCAACCGTCCACCAACGTACTACCGGGAGTTATAGGAAAATGGCAGCTTTTTTGTCACTTCGTACTTTATTTGGCCCACGACGCAATAATGACTTTTGGCTTCTGAGGTGTTTGCTATACCGCGGCACTAGCGCTTGATCTTGCTGGCGTTGAAGTTGACCTAGATTTGTGCTTACCGCCTCTCGGTCAGCGTAAGCCAGCCCAAACCTAATTACAAACTCAGCGTGAAAGAACAAATTTCGCGTTTGTTTTGGAGCACAGTACACGCACTTATCCACGTTTTTTGGGGATTTATCCCTGCGCTCATCAGCGATTTTTCAAAAGTAACGTCACGAGCTATCTGTTTTTTCTTTTTTTTTTTCTGTGGATGCAGCGCCAGGATATCGCCACTGCATCGGTAGCATAATGTACCGTTCTTAGGGGCAGGGGTCTATTCAGAATTTCGATTTTTTTTTTTTGGGGGGGGGGGGTTCCAACTCTTCCTTGGGGGAAGGGGGGTGTTGGGGGGGGGGGGTATATAAATACCTGCTTAGGGGATTGCTTGTGGTGTGAGTAAGCAAAAAAGTGAGGAGAAATTGTGCTTTAACAATAATGTTACGTCCAGCAACGAAACCTGAAGCGGAAGTGTATTTTCTGTCATATGAAGTATTTATTTTAAAACCTAAAACACGAAACATTCTTCAATTTTCTTTAAAAGCGCCTCTTATGCACGGGCACCTTGGCTGGCTCGTCTAAATTTCAAAACAGTTTTAATTGAGTTGTCGTTATCGCGTTTAATCCACGTCCTCCGGGCTTAGTGGGTAAGAAGCGAGTTGTTCTCGAAATTTTCTGCAAATAACCATCTAGTTCGGCGCAGCCGACAAGGGTCGAGAATTCCTTTTGCAATCCCCATACAGTACGGTGAAATTTCGAGAGGCCAGCCAATAGCCGACGTTAGATTTTAAAGACGGTAGTCTTTCTTGGGCTGCTATAGACCCAGAAATTTCGGTCTGCCTGTCTGTCTGTCTGTCTGTCTGTCTGTCTGTGACTCGATTCAGCCACCCGGCCAAAGTGAAACAAAATCTGCGCAATAGTCTTATATACTCACAGCTAAATCTAAACGTCTACGTCCGGTGTCAATGTTCATACTTGTCAACATTGTTGAACAAGAACAAGACATTACTCTAGTATAAAGTAGAAAATCAATACATGAGTAATATTTGCAGTGTTCCTTTATTAAAAATTCACGGATGCTTGGTTTTTGCGACAGCAAATGAAATAATACATCAACTGCAGAAAACCACCGTCTCCTGTTTCCCGCGCTACCTGGTGGCATTTAAAAAATCACACGGCAACAGCAGGGAAAGGTTCCACTAGATATGTTCCACGTTCTGCTTGGAACGCACGTGGAGTAGGGCAACGTGGTTCTATAAACGTTTAATTAGGACGCCTCGATTCATGCGCGTCACCGCCGTACTGCAGCGCTGGCATCGAGGAACCCAGCCTGTAGCAGTAGAACGCGGTAATTTAAATAGCCTTGCGCAAACCTTTAGTGTGTTTACCTTGGGAGGAGCGCGACGGAAGGAGAACAGCGTGAGAGGTGAGAGGGAAAGCGAAGGGGGGGGGGGGCATTTACTTGGCAAATATCCACAAAGACTATCGTATTTTGTCGACCTTTGCAACGAAAGGAGCAGATACGCGGATATTTTTTTTTCTGCCTGATTGCAAGTGTCTGAAATGCTTGCAACACCGTCCGCAACTATTGCACGAAACTGACAGCTGCAGGATGTGGCTGCAGGCGGGTTGAATGCCCCCACGCGCCGCGAGACGGGCTGATAGAGCCCCGGTTCCTTTACAAGAAAGGACGAATAAAAGAGAAGAGGCCTATCTCGATAGCAATCTCTCGTGCGAACAAGCAAAAAGGCAGGCCCGGCAAAGGAATACAACTTTGAGCGTATGCTTTTGCAATATTAGGGTCAAGCCTACTAATTGCTGACCTACACTTAAAAATTAATTCGCAGTGTCCGGAGTGACGTCTCGAGAAAGGAACGTTTGCCTTTTCGATATAGAGGTTCCACCTCAGCTCCGTGCTCCTAAGGGCCGTCATTCGGGTCCTGGGCTTACTGCAGTTTTTTTTACAGCTCAAGCTTCAATTAAAAATTTGATGGCCTGGTTAGTTTTCTGTGTTTTAAATGATTGCTCCCTGCACGTTAAGTTAGGTCAAATAAGGTAGGGTTCCATTAGGTTACGTTTTACAGGGAAACGCTGGCTGACATCACTTTAGTGATGTGCTTATAGTACCATCGGGTGGCCCTCTAGACATAGTAACATTAATTCTGCCACACATTAAGAACACTCTTGGACTTTAAGTTTCTGGGAAAAAAATTGTGGAAGCAAAATTAAATCACGGTTGCATAATATCAAAGAGATTATTAAATTGTTTTGCTTTTACTTTGCCTGTAAGGCACAAAAACAAACTTTTTTTTTCACGTACTGTTGTTTGGTAAAGTCGCAAACTTTTGCCCTTCTCGTAACCAGCTTTCCCTGCAAGGAGAAGCTCTCAGTGACGCCCTGAGTTAGAATAATAATAATGATAATAATAATAATAATAATAATAATAATAATAATAATAATAATAATAATAATAATAATAATAATAATAATAATAATAATTTCAGGCACCCATTGTGCCTTTGCTATTTCGTTACTTATCGCAGGGGTTCAGTACCCACCATAAAGAGAATCAGTGCCCAAACCAAACCAGCCCGTGTAAAGGGCTCAGAAGGATCGCGAAAAATGATCGTATGCGGGATACAACTGTTGATGCCTTCAAAAATTGTCGCGTTCGTCAACATAGCGTGCATAAATAAGCTAAAATACCCGTCCAAAGAAATGTACCAAATAATACACAAAAATCATACTTTGTTTATCTCAATGGCTCCTCATGCCTGTAACATATTCGATTGCGCCACATGCTATATAGGCCTGATTAAAGCAAACATGTCATAGAGTGGTTCACCAGTACACCCGAACGATAATATTCGATGGAGGGTGACAGCATATATTACCATAATTTCTCAGTGCTCGTTGCAAAATACCCCAGAAGACGGAGTCCCCCTCGCACAACCGGAAAAAAGGAGTTATCTCACCGGGGTTGGCTCACTACGCGAAGCGAACACCAAATAAACCGCGGGAAACCCAGGTATACAGCCTGCATTCTGACACACGAACGGTGCAACACCTGTGAGGCATAAAGAAGACGGGTTACGAGAAATGTGTTGCCCACGCGTAAACGAAAAAAGATTAACAGCTGCCGCTCAAACCAATCAATCGCTTGGAGCTGTACCTTCACAGCTTGCGCCGGCCAGTGCGAATCGGTATTACAAAGCTGCTGGAGGGGGACGCATAAGTACCGCGGAGCACTACTCCGTTTGGTTCCTGCGAAATAATTGAGTGCCGTACCCTAGTAGTCAAACAGAAAACCACAGCTCTTATGGAAATTCACGCAGCACCTAAAACCTCATAAAATTCTCGTGTAATAGAAAGTACAGTCTCCACGCTTGCCTTGTCGGTGCAAAAGAAAGCTACGGTCATCGGCATGTATACGTCATCGGCTCAAGGTACAAGAAAAACAAAACAGATGTCAAAATACATCCTTGAAGAATCGATGAAATAAGATGCACTAATTAGATTTAGCATATCATTCTGACGAAACCATAGGCATAACAGGTGCGAATACCAAGCCATGATATTGTCACGGGCTCTTGCACATTGGCAATCCAGGTGTTGAGTTATGGCCAACCTCTCCTCCAGGGATATGCGCCACTGCCAAGCTGGTACACAGCCTTGAGGGAGAGACGACGACGACGCTGAGTATGGCGGACGTGCGCGCTGTACCTGGAACACTGTTGCTGCTTTAGCTACCAGCTCGTATTTGCCTGTCAACACATTTTATTACGAGCAGTCGTCTTGGTGCAAAAGAAAGATGGTTCGTGGCGCTTCTGCGTTGATTACCGGCATTTGAATAGAATCACTAAGAAGGACGTTTACCCGCCCCCTCGTATAGATGATGCCCTCGATTGCCTGCACGGTGCGTCATATTTCTCGTCTATCGACCTACGATCTGGGTATTGGCAGATTGCTGTTGACGCCATGGACCGCGAGAAGACCGCTTTCGTGACGCCGGACGGCTTGTACCAATTTAAGGTCATGCCGTTCGGTCTTTGTAATGCGCCTGCGACGTTCGAAAGGATGATCGACTCGCTGTTGCGTGGTTTCAAATGGTCGACGTGCATCTGCTACCTGGACGTCATCGTGTTTGCCCCAACATTCGAGACACACCTCCAACGTCTTTCGGACATCCTTGCGGTCTTCCGCCGAGCCGGCCTCCAGCTCAACGCGTCCAAATGCCATTTCGGCGGCCAAATTTAGATGCTGATGGTGTGCGACCTGACCCTGACAAGGTGCGCGCCGTCAAAGAGTTTCCTGTCCCTCGATCTGCGAAGGACGTTCGCAGCTTTGTTGGCCTATGTTCTTACTTCCGCCGCTTCATCGAGAACTTCGCTGACATAGCCCGCCCGCTCACGGATCTTCTAAAGACCGATACTTCGTTCTCGTGGGGCTCCGCGCAAGCCACGGCTTTTTCCACTCTCATTGACTGTCTGACCCGTTGTCCGATTTTGGCCCATTTCGATGCTACGGCTCCGACAGAAGTTCGTACTGATGCGAGTGGGCATGGCATAGTAGCTGTATTGGTCCAGCAGCAGGCCGGTCGCACCAGAGTGATAGCGTATGCCAGTCGCCTTTTGAGCCCGGCCGAACGCAACTATTCTATCACTGAGCGTGAATGCCTCGCACTTGTATGGGCTGTAAGCAAGTTCCGCCCGTACTTGTACGGTAAATCATTCGCCGTAGTTACGGATCACCATGCGTTATGCTGGCTTTCCACTCTAAAGGACCCCACCGGACGACTTGGTCGTTGGGCATTACGGCTACAGGAATACGACTACTCGGTCGTCTACAAGTCTGGTCGCATGCACAGGGACGCGGACTGCTTGTCTCGTCACCCTGTTGACCCCCCTGACCCTCGAGACAATGCCGACGACCCTGGCGTATTCGCTCTGTCGGACTTGCTTAACATTGCTAACCATCAGCGCCGTGATCCGACTCTTAGCAAGATCATCGAACGTCTCAGCTCCGAGCCGGCCGACCCTTCTACGCGTGCATTTAGGCTTCGTGATGGCGTCTTGTTCCGCCGAAACTTTCGCGTGGACGGGCCTGACGAGCTACTTGCTCTGCCTCAGCATCTCCGCTCTGACGTCCTCCGCGAGCTTCACGACGCGCCTACAGCTGGTCACCTTGGCGTGGCTCGGACTTACGACCGCGTGCGTCGGCGCTTCTACTGGCCGGGCCTTTACCGGTCCGTGAGGCGATACGTTACGGCTTGTGACCTCTGCCAACGCCGAAAAACGCCTCGTTTGCTTCCAGCGGGCACCCTTCAACCAATCGCTGTCCCCGCAGAACCATTCTTTCGTGTAGGATTGGACCTGCTTGGCCCTTTCCCCTTGTCCCGGTCGGGAAACAAGTGGATTGCTGTCGCCACCGATTATGCAACGCGTTACGCTATCACACGTGCCCTCCCCACCAGCTGTGCCACAGACGTAGCCGACTTCCTCCTGCATGATGTAATCTTGCACCACGGCGCTCCTCGTCAACTGCTTACGGACCGTGGGCGCTACTTCTTGTCTCAAGTTATTGATGACCTCCTTCGTTCCTGCCGTACCAAGTACAACCTTACCACCGCCTATCACCCCAGACAAACGGACTTACTGAACGCTTCAACAAGACGCTCACGGATATGCTGGCCATGTACGTGTCCGCCGACCACCGTGACTGGGACGTACCACTACCCTACGTTACTTTTGCTTACAATTCTTCTCGCCTCGACACTGCAGGCTACTCTCCCTTCTTTCTTCTTTTTGGGCGCGACCCTGCCTTGCCATTGGACACCGTATTGCCTAACTCGGGGACGATGAGAAGCGAATATGCACGAGACGCGATAGCGCACGCTGACTTGGCCCGACAGGTTGCCCGCGCCAGGATATCGACAGCACAAGCAGCCCAGAAAGGGCGCTATGACCAGCACCATCGTGATGTGTACTTCGCCCCTGGCACTTTAGTCCTCCTGTGGACCCCATCGCGCCACGTCGGCCTCTCTGAAAAACTGCTCTGTTGTTTCACGGGCCCTTACCGCATCCTACGTATGGTAACTCCCGTGACCTACGAAATTGGACCCATCACGCCTTCGTCGTCATCCCATGCAACGTCGCAACTTGTGCACGTCTCTCGTCTGAAGCTGTACCATTCCCGCGATCCAACCTGCCTCTAACCTTGTTCCGTCGTTTGCACCGGGTCGGTGCTCTCGCCGCCGGGGGTTATGTCACGGGCTCTTGCACATTGGCAATCCAGGTGTTGAGTTATGGCCAACCTCTCCTCCAGGGATATGCGCCACTGCCAAGCTGGTACACAGCCTTGAGGGAGAGACGACGACGACGCTGAGTCTGGCGGACGTGCGCGCTGTACCTGGAACACTGTTGCTGCTTTAGCTACCAGCTCGTATTTGCCTGTCAACACATTTTATTACGAGCAGTGCCTTCATTGCCACGTCACAATATAACGCTCGTGCGCTGTAGAGCACGAAACAGGAATTGAGGGCTCACACGATCAAAAGTCAACTGTAGTTTTACTAAGGCCAATTAGACTGAAGTTCCCGTAACACAGTCAAGTATAGACCTTGCAACATTATCAACACTTTTAAGCGCTAAAAATGTCAGACGTAGGACGTAAATGACAATTCGACTAGCGCTATCACCTGCCCTTGTTATCGAACCCACAGGTTGTAATATGAATTCAGATTTGAATGTATCGTCCGCGAATGCGAAATATGTCGACGACTCTTGGAGCTCAATTACCGCCTCAAGACGGTTGGGCAAAATCGTAGCAAATAGTTTGTAATCCACATTATTGTTTATTAAAGACATTGGAATATATCCTTTTGACTATAGTTTGTCAGGATCGCTACTGTTCGCGACTAGAGCCGTGCGACCTTCAAAAGCGTAGGTAGAAGATATCCGAGTCTGTAAACCTCACGATAAGCTTAAAGTAAAAACGGAGACCACAAAGAACAGAATGCGTGATAAAACTGGGCAGCCACGGACGATCCTTAGCCCTAACTAAATAAATGTGGTCCAAGTGAATGCGTTGGTATGTTCCACTTACAAACTTCTGTCACAGGCATGTATCGAGGCCTACAGGAGTAATTATGCCAAGCACGTTTACGTACTTAATAGCGTATATGTAGGGCTAACTAGGGCGATTGGTTAAGCCTCACAGTTATACTATATAGAGACGAAAACGACGCAGTCAGAAAATGATCATGACTACTGGCTAATACCCCTTTTAGGTACATGCGAAATACATAGTAAACATTTATTGACGCAAATTTGGGGGTCGGTACCGAATACACCCAAAAGAAATTAAATTCTCGGTTTTTACGCGCCCGAGCTACCACGGAACTGATGCGCGCCGTAGTAGAGGGTTGTTCCGGAATAATTTAGACCACCTGAGGACCTTTACCGTGCGCCGGAATATGGACAGACGGGCGTTTCCATTTCTCGCCCCCATCAGAAAAACGGCCACCGCGGCCGGGATCGAACCCGCGTTTTGGGGCTCTGCGGCCTCTGAGTCAGCGCGCGCGGGTCTAAAAATGCATCGAAGGCATTACTATGATAATGACGACAGTAATGGGAGGACGCAATCGCAGCTTTGGACACATTTCAGCATGTCTGCGCTGTCAGTTCTGCCATGGACTCCGAACCGTTTAACTCACATATGCGGAGAGTTTTCATTTTCCCAGGGGGGGCTCTGCCCCCCCTAATGATGATTATAAAATGTACCCATCATTATGCACACACACACACACACACACACACACACATATATATATATATATATATATATATATATATATATATATATATATATATATATATATATATATATATATATATATATATATATATATATATATATATACAACTATATGATGCATATATGATGATACAATGATGAGGATACATACATACATACATACATACATACATACATACATACATACATACATACATGCTTCTAGTGCGCTTCTAGTGCACTCGTCCTCATATATGGTACAACTTCGAAGGAATAAAAGGAAAGTATGAAAGTAAGCCGTCTACGTCTCCGGCAATTCAATGAGGCAGTAAGCTTTGAGCCCCAATAAAAAAATGAAAACTGATAATGGCATTTGTAATGGCACTGGTAATGACACTTGGGGTAGAGGGGGGGGGCAGGGATCAGCATCGCTGGTGGTGGGGGGTGGGGCGGGGGGTGCAGAGCCTCCTCCGGGAAACACCGGAGATAGATTTTTGAACATTTGAACTGAACATTTTGAACATTTAAACTGAACATTGAACAGAACATTTTCTACAAGCGGGGGGTGTTTGGTACCTCCCTGGTAATAAATTAGCATAATTTATTACTGTAATAGCCTATGTAATAGCCTTTCCTACACGGTAACAGCAGCGTCACTCGTCCATATGGATTGTGATCCAAAAGAAGTAATACAACGGATCATTTGGGGATCATTTGCAATCTATTGTAATCCAAAATAAGCTCTAGGATGGACCATTGAGGGATTATTTACAATATCTAATCCTGCGGATGTCCCCCGGAAGCCCAGAATAGGATCCATGACGTTTGGACCATTTGAGGACGTCCTCAGGACGTTTTGCGTTATCTGGGAGAAGGGAGAAGTGGGCAGTGGCGCACTGCGCCATGCTGACCGGACTCCGAGAAAGACGACAAACCGAAAGCATCATACCCTTATAGTGTGCGTGTAGTCATGGCCGACCAATCAATCATCACTTCAACCATTAAGGTTCGTGTCTTCCGTGTTGCCGCCACCTAAATAATGAGTGTGACGTACATACGGTCAGATGAGACAGCAATGTGGTCATGCTCGCCATTACAAAGTGGAACTAGCTATTCTGTTCCTCCGCCTAATCAAGTCATTTCTATTTGCTGAAAAAAATAAAAAAATAAAAAACTCACACGACCGTGCCACAAGTAAAGGTAGCATGAAAGAAGTCCCACAAGCGGATATAAATAAGTGCATCGCATAGGCGTCAACTACGTGGGGGCAACGGGGCGCGTGCCCCCACCGAGCTTCCCCGGTGGGGGCGTCGCCCCCACCAGGGAAGTTTGCGTGGAAGTCTCACCGTCCGTCCGGCCGGGGCCATTCTATTGATAGTTGGTGAAACCTGTAATGACCTCGCAGCTAGTGTAACTATACCGACCAGTACGCACCCGCTCTTTGCACGCTCTAAAGCGGCAACTACCCCTGACAACTGACATTTCGCCGGCGTTACAAGAGAAACATCGACGTCTCTCAGGTCCCTTCGACGCAGTCGCACAGGAAAACGCGTCTTTCAATACTCCCATACAAATTATCGGCCTTTCTGCTGGCAAGACCGCAAAGGTGCGGCTCTCCGCCCGTTGTGCGCTTAATTAAATTCGCGACATCTTGGTTTTCCCAGAAAAACAATGAAAGCGTGAACGTCTTCCACACAACCCTGGCTGGGTGCATAAGCGGTCCCAGAGACTGTTTTTTTTTTCTCTCTCGTTTTTTTTTTTTTTTTTTTTTGGGGGGGGGGGGTGCGAATTTCGATACCGAAAAAAACAGTAAAAAAAGACAGTAAAGAAGAAATAAGAGGGCACTCGTCGTTATTATTCGATGCTCCGCAGCATGCAGGTGTAGCGGTCCCCTTTTCCGAAATCAGTTAGGGGCGAAGAGGCTTTATTGCACCGCTGAGGATCTTTGACTTGTTCCCAAGCCTGCGCTCCGCGCATAAACGTGACGTCAAAGGTCGCACCCCCACTACAAATCAGTCGATGGCCTAAAACCATTCGTCGTGACGCACGCGGAACGTGCCGAAATGCCGCATGCTGACAGGACCATCCGATACCCAAACGGCAAACGAACACACACCCGTCATGCCTCGGAAGCTGCCGGTGCACTGTTCTCGGAATGCGTCCTGAGCCGTGCGCGCACGCACACACACGGTTCGTAGAAACGGTGAGGAAGCTAGAAAAAGGAGGCGGCCGGTGGGGAAGCGTGCGGCCTTCAATCCAGTGGGACACAGGGAAGCCGCAGTAACCCAACGCTCCAGCCTCCACGCAGTGTAGGCATCGCAAAGGCGGAAAATGGGGCCGGCCGGCTGTTCTGCGGACGCCCCAGCCGTCGGCAACTAGTAAAGGAAGCGACTTCTTCGAAACAAGTGCACGTGGTTCGGCGGTCACGGCTGCAGCCGTGGCCGCTTCTGCGGAGGAGGCGATAACCATGCCGGCGTGTGCGCGTATGCGGTGTAACCTTACGCGAGAGCCGCTAACCTCGCAACTACGAGGTTAGCGGCCCTCGTCTTAGAACTAAATTCATTTGAATTGAACAATGAGTACTTTCGGCAAGTTAGTGGAACCGCCATTGGAAACAAGATGGCACCAAGCTACGCCAACCTGCAGGAAGTTAGAGGCCACATTCCTGTCTGAACCCACTTAAAACCCATCCTGTACAAAAGGTACATTGACGATATCTTTTTTACTTGGACCTACAACGAGGATGAGCTCCTCCACTTCATCGACTGTTACAATTCTGCACACCTGAACATCAATTTTACTCACACCTACTCTCAAGAGAGCACAAACTTCCTGGATGTGACCGTGAAAATTGAAGACGGTGAACTCACGACAAAGCTGTATCGGAAGCCAACGGATCGCCAGCAATATCTGCATTACCAAAGCGACCACCCACGTCACTGTAAAAATAGCATTCCTTATAGCCAGGCCCAACGTTTCAAACGAATCTGCTCAAAATCGGAAGATTTCACTACCAACGCCAAAAATTTAAAAACCATGCTGGAGGGGCAGGCGTGTAACTGATGACGCCATAAAAAAGGCCGAAGCGCGCGTGGACCTATAATTGCGAACCGTCCCCCACAACGCGACTTACAACGAACAGACCTATGCTTAACGTACTGCACCAACTTCCCTAACGTAAAAAAAAAACATCTTGAAGCGGCACTACAACATTCTCGAACAAAGTGAACGCCTCAAACGGGCGTTTCCGTCCGTTCCAGGCGTCGTCTACCGACGATCCCGGAACCTCAAAGACACACTCGTGAACGCAAGGACAAATTCATTGTCCGCGCATAATGAATGCCGGCCATGCCTGAAACCGCGGTGCCTTGTCTGCAAGACAATGCAACAGACAAGCACTGCTCAAAGCTCCAACTCAGAGTACTCTTTAAAAATTCGCGGGAACATGACGTGTGACACTTCCAATGTGATTTATTTGATTGAATGCAATGTGTGTCGAATGCAATATATAGGGCAAACAGGGACCTCTTTCAGGTTCCGGTTCAATAATCACAAAGCGCACGCCAAAACGCGCCCGACCCTGCCCCTCTCCAGACACCTCAGCCTTCCAGATCATTCTTTCGATAAACTAAGCGTCACGCTCTTAGAGACGGGGTTCAGGTCAAACCGGGAACGAAAACAACGTGAATCATACCTCATATACCGATTCAATACAATCAAAAAAGGTATAAATGAGGACCCAGGCACTCTAGCTTGCAGCGATTAAAACATTGTCATCTACCTAACCGTATCAGTGGCGCTGTGTATGTAGCCGGAACCGGATTCTCGAAATCACATGCACGTGAGCGTTTGTTCAGTGGATTTTTCCCACATTGCTGATGTCTTTCCGTTTTTGTTTTCATTTTTCTTCCTTCTCTCCTTTTCCGCTCTTCGTGTTCACTCCTATCCTGTTCTCGTTTTTTTTAATTATCTCTTTTATAATATTGTGTTATAACTTTGGAAACCTTTTCTAAATCTCCATCACAATCTTACAATTAAGTAATGTTGCTTAGTGCCGGTGCTGTTTCAGCAATAACTTCTGTTTACCTTCTCCCCAAAACACGTGTTCAAAAATTGGTTGGGAGATTTGAACGTTCAATTGGATATGGCGCATAACACAGAAAATAAGCAATACAATTCTCCCGAGCGCACATATCTTTGCCGCTGTTATCACTATTCGCCCCCGCGGACTGGTTACATTTTTGACGGCTTGCAAATCTATTTTTTCCTCCCTTGCACCTACAGTCGTCTTCTAAGCCGGGCTACCGAACCACGGCAGCTGGATGAGTGCGCCTTTCATCCAGCGGCCGTGACCGAACCATCGGGGTTTATTTTCTCCGTTTTCCCCTCCATCCCGTTGAGCAGCTTGCATTCTGGTTTGGCTGTTCCCCCCCCCCCCCCCGCATCCCCCACTCAGCGGAGGGGAGACACCGACGACGCACGGGTTGTCGCTGAGCTGCAAAGTGGCAGCTCTTAACAAAGACCTGAAAACTCGGCCTAGCGCCCCGTTCTCGGAAGGCATCCGTCCGGCGAGGGAACGGTGGAATGGTGGCAGACCGTTTCCTTCTGCACGACCACAAAACGTCCTTTCATTGTCTCAGCTCCGGGAAAGGGCCCATAAACGGGCTGTAAAATGCCTTGTTCGCACTTTCCGAACATATGGCGGGACACTCGCTTTCAATCAACGGAAACGCGATCCCTCCGAGCGTCTGGGCGTTTGCATGGTGACGGCTAGCGGCGGAAAATATATTGCCTTCTCTCCTTTGTTCTACAACCCCACTTTCGGGCGCTGTTGATCTTTTCGCGTTTCCGCCACCACTCGAATTCCTGTTCAGTGCTCTTTCGTCTCCCTTCCTTCCTTTTTTTTTTTCAACTATCTTGGCGTCTCTCTCTTCATTGTTTATTTTTTGTTCATTTTTTGTTCATTCTTATAATAAGGAAGATTCCCGCTTCGTGTTTGTGTTATTCACGTATGTTTGTGTGTGGTATCGTTTTCCATTCGTAAACCCGCTTTCCACTCTCGACATATATGCTATCTTCCGAAGCGACCAAAGCCATCATTCCCGTAGAAGACTTGTCTCGAAGTCGAAACGTCGAAATAAACCCTCCGCTGTTGCTGCTACCGAGGTTTCTTTGTGTTCACCACGCCTTCGGCCCCATCGCCAGCATGCCAGTTATTTATATATATATATATATATATATATATATATATATATATATATATATATATATATATATATATATATAACACAGAAATAAGGGTTGGCAGTCGAGAAAACCTCGGAAAGCAAAGGGGAGGATGTGGTAGATCATTGAAACAGATTAAGAATTTGGAAAGAAAGAAAGAAAGTGAAGAAAAAATGCCCGCCAGGTGGGATCCGAACCCACGACCTCCAGAATACCGGTCTGGTGCGATAACCACTACGCTACCGGCGGGGCGATTTTCCCATTCACTTTCTGGGGTATTTATGTTAGGTATGTTTGTTTCCTGTGCTTGGGGTGGTAGCCAGCGCCATTCGGACTAATCGGGGTGAAGGGGACCTTCTTTTTAACCCCCGGGTCGTGACTCGAGTGTCTACGACATGTCCAGAGTGGTCGACGAGCTTTGAACCCTCTTAAGCTCCCTTTGGCAACAAGACTGCCAGAACAGAGGCCCTCGCTATGCATGTAGCGAATCAGAATAGGAAATGAGGGGCTCGTTGAAAATAACACAGAAATAAGGGTTGGCAGTCGAGAAAACCTCGGAAAGCAAAGGGGAGGATGTGGTAGATCATTGAAACAGATTAAGAATTTGGAAAGAAAGAAAGAAAGTGAAGAAAAAATGCCCGCCAGGTGGGATCCGAACCCACGACCTCCAGAATACCGGTCTGGTGCGATAACCACTACGCTACCGGCGGGGCGATTTTCCCATTCACTTTCTGGGGTATTTATGTTAGGTATGTTTGTTTCCTGTGCTTGGGGTGGTAGCCAGCGCCATTTGGACTAATCGGGGTGAAGGGGACCTTCTTTTTAACCCCCGGGTCGTGACTCGAGTGTCTACGACATGTCCAGAGTGGTCGACCAGCTTTGAACCCTCTTAAGCTCCCTTTGGCAACAAGACTGCCAGAACAGAGGCCCTCGCTATGCATGTAGCGAATCAGAATAGGAAATGAGGGGCTCGTTGAAAATAACACAGAAATAAGGGTTGGCAGTCGAGAAAACCTCGGAAAGCAAAGGGGAGGATGTGGTGGATCATTGAAACAGATTAAGAATTTGGAAAGAAAGAAAGAAAGTGAAGAAAAAATGCCCGCCAGGTGGGATCCGAACCCACGACCTCCAGAATACCGGTCTGGTGCGATAACCACTACGCTACCGGCGGGGCGATTTTCCCATTCACTTTCTGGGGTATTTATGTTAGGTATGTTTGTTTCCTGTGCTTGGGGTGGTAGCCAGCGCCATTCGGACTAATCGGGGTGAAGGGGACCTTCTTTTTAACCCCCGGGTCGTGACTCGAGTGTCTACGACATGTCCAGAGTGGTCGACCAGCTTTGAACCCTCTTAAGCTCCCTTTGGCAACAAGACTGCCAGAACAGAGGCCCTCGCTATGCATGTAGCCTTTCAGAATAGGAAATGAGGGGCTCGTTGAAAATAACACAGAAATAAGGGTTGGCAGTCGAGAAAACCTCGGAAAGCAAAGGGGAGGATGTGGTAGATCATTGAAACAGATTAAGAATTTGGAAAGAAAGAAAGAAAGTGAAGAAAAAATGCCCGCCAGGTGGGATCCGAACCCACGACCTCCAGAATACCGGTCTGGTGCGATAACCACTACGCTACCGGCGGGGCGATTTTCCCATTCACTTTCTGGGGTATTTAGTCACGACCCGGGGGTTAAAAAGAAGGTCCCCTTCACCCCGATTAGTCCGAATGGCGCTGGCTACCACCCCAAGCACAGGAAACAAACATACCTAACATAAATACCCCAGAAAGTGAATGGGAAAATCGCCCCGCCGGTAGCGTAGTGGTTATCGCACCAGACCGGTATTCTGGAGGTCGTGGGTTCGGATCCCACCTGGCGGGCATTTTTTCTTCACTTTCTTTCTTTCTTTCCAAATTCTTAATCTGTTTCAATGATCTACCACATCCTCCCCTTTGCTTTCCGAGGTTTTCTCGACTGCCAACCCTTATTTCTGTGTTATTTTCAACGAGCCCCTCATTTCCTATTCTGATTCGCTACATGCATAGCGAGGGCCTCTGTTCTGGCAGTCTTGTTGCCAAAGGGAGCTTAAGAGGGTTCAAAGCTGGTCGACCACTCTGGACATGTCGTAGACA
This sequence comes from Haemaphysalis longicornis, assembly GCF_048455015.1. Lineage (NCBI taxonomy): Eukaryota > Metazoa > Arthropoda > Arachnida > Ixodida > Ixodidae > Haemaphysalis > Haemaphysalis longicornis. The sequence goes on along the minus strand of NW_027526295.1, from coordinate 230,072,305 downwards.
CTCGAGTCACGACCCGGGGGTTAAAAAGAAGGTCCCCTTCACCCCGATTAGTCCGAATGGCGCTGGCTACCACCCCAAGCACAGGAAACAAACATACCTAACATAAATACCCCAGAAAGTGAATGGGAAAATCGCCCCGCCGGTAGCGTAGTGGTTATCGCACCAGACCGGTATTCTGGAGGTCGTGGGTTCGGATCCCACCTGGCGGGCATTTTTTCTTCACTTTCTTTCTTTCTTTCCAAATTCTTAATCTGTTTCAATGATCTACCACATCCTCCCCTTTGCTTTCCGAGGTTTTCTCGACTGCCAACCCTTATTTCTGTGTTATTTTCAACGAGCCCCTCATTTCCTATTCTGATTCGCTACATGCATAGCGAGGGCCTCTGTTCTGGCAGTCTTGTTGCCAAAGGGAGCTTAAGAGGGTTCAAAGCTCGTCGACCACTCTGGACATGTCGTAGACACTCCAGTCACGACCCGGGGGTTAAAAAGAAGGTCCCCTTCACCCCGATTAGTCCGAATGGCGCTGGCTACCACCCCAAGCACAGGAAACAAACATACCTAACATAAATACCCCAGAAAGTGAATGGGAAAATCGCCCCGCCGGTAGCGTAGTGGTTATCGCACCAGACCGGTATTCTGGAGGTCGTGGGTTCGGATCCCACCTGGCGGGCATTTTTTCTTCACTTTCTTTCTTTCTTTCCAAATTCTTAATCTGTTTCAATGATCTACCACATCCTCCCCTTTGCTTTCCGAGGTTTTCTCGACTGCCAACCCTTATTTCTGTGTTATTTTCAACGAGCCCCTCATTTCCTATTCTGATTCGCTCTATATATATATATATATATATATATATATATATGTAGCGAATCAGAATAGGAAATGAGGGGCTCGTAGAAATAACACAGAAATAAGGGTTGGCAGTCAAGAAAACCTCGGAAAGCAAAGGGGAGGCTGTGGTTGGTCATTGAAACAGATAAAGAATTTGGAAAGAAAGAAAGAAGGCGAAGAAAAAATGCCCGCCAGGTGGGATCCGAACCCACGACCTCCAGAATACCGGTCTGGTGCGATAGCCACTACGCTACCAGCGGGGCGATTTCCCCCCCCCCCCGCTTTCTGGGGTATTTATGTCAATGTAATTTTGTTCCTGTGCTTGGGGGTAGTAGCCAGCGCCACTCCGACTTCTCGGGGTGAAGGGGACCTTCTTTTTAACCCCCGGGCCGTGACTCGAGTGTCGACGACATGTCGAGAGTGGTCAACCAGCGTTGAACCCTCTTAAGCTCCCTACGGCACCAAGACTGCCAAACAGAGGCCCTCGCTATGCATGTACCGAATCAGAATAGGAAATGAGGGGCTCGTAGAAATAACACAGAAATAAGGGTTGGCAGTCAAGAAAACCTCGGAAAGCAAAGGGGAGGCTGTGGTTGGTCATTGAAACAGATAAAGAATTTGGAAAGAAAGAAAGAAGGCGAAGAAAAAATGCCCGCCAGGTGGGATCCGAACCCACGACCTCCAGAATACCGGTCTGGTGCGATAGCCACTACGCTACCAGCGGGGCGATTTCCCCCCCCGCTTTCTGGGGTATTTATGTCAATGTAATTTTGTTCCTGTGCTTGGGGGTAGTAGCCAGCGCCACTCCGACTTCTCGGGGTGAAGGGGACCTTCTTTTTAACCCCCGGGCCGTGACTCGAGTGTCGACGACATGTCGAGAGTGGTCAACCAGCGTTGAACCCTCTTAAGCTCCCTACGGCACCAAGACTGCCAAACAGAGGCCCTCGCTATGCATGTAGCGAATCAGAATAGGAAATGAGGGGCTCGTAGAAATAACACAGAAATAAGGGTTGGCAGTCAAGAAAACCTCGGAAAGCAAAGGGGAGGCTGTGGTTGGTCATTGAAAGAGATAAAGAATTTGGAAAGAAAGAAAGAAGGCGAAGAAAAAATGCCCGCCATGTGGGATCCGAACCCACGACCTCCAGAATACCGGTCTGGTGCGATAGCCACTACGCTACCAGCGGGGCGATTTTCCCCCCCGCTTTGTGGGGTATTTAGGTCAATGTAATTTTGTTCCTGTGCTTGGGGGTAGTAGCCAGCGCCACTCCGACTTCTCGGGGTGAAGGGGACCTTCTTTTTAACCCCCGGGCCGTGACTCGAGTGTCGACGACATGTCGAGAGTGGTCAACCAGCGTTGAACCCTCTTAAGCTCCCTACGGCACCAAGTCTGCCAAACAGAGGCCCTCGCTATGCATGTAGCGAATCAGAATAGGAAATGAGGGGCTCGTAGAAATAACACAGAAATAAGGGTTGGCAGTCAAGAAAACCTCGGAAAGCAAAGCCGTGGTTCGGTAGCCCGGCTTAGAAGACGACTGTAGGTGCAAGGGAGGGAAAAATAGATTTGGAAAGCATAGCGAGGGCCTCTGTTTGGCAGTCTTGGTGCCGTAGGGAGCTTAAGAGGGTTCAACGCTGGTTGACCACTCTCGACATGTCGTCGACACTCGAGTCACGGCCCGGGGGTTAAAAAGAAGGTCCCCTTCACCCCGAGAAGTCGGAGTGGCGCTGGCTACTACCCCCAATCACAGGAACAAAATTACATTGACATAAATACCCCAGAAAGCGGGGGGAAAAATCGCCCCGCTGGTAGCGTAGTGGCTATCGCACCAGACCGGTATTCTGGAGGTCGTGGGTTCGGATCCCACCTGGCGGGCATTTTTTCTTCGCCTTCTTTCTTTCTTTCCAAATTCTTTACCTGTTTCAATGACCAACCACAGCCTCCCCTTTGCTTTCCGAGGTTTTCTTGACTGCCAACCCTTATTTCTGTGTTATTTCTATGAGCCCCTCATTTCCTATTCTGATTCGCTACATGCATAGCGAGGGCCTCTGTTTGGCAGTCTTGGTGCCGTAGGGAGCTTAAGAGGGTTCAACGCTGGTTGACCACTCTCGACATGTCGTCGACACTCGAGTCACGGCCCGGGGGTTAAAAAGAAGGTCCCCTTCACACCGAGAAGTCGGAGTGGCGCTGGCTACTACCCCCAAGCACAGGAACAAAATTACATTGACCTAAATACCCCAGAAAGCGGGGGGGGGGGGGGGGAAATCGCCCCGCTGGTAGCGTAGTGGCTATCGCACCAGACCGGTATTCTGGAGGTCGTGGGTTCGGATCCCACCTGGCGGACATTTTTTCTTCGCCTTCTTTCTTTCTTTCCAAATTCTTTATCTGTTTCAATGACCAACCACAGCCTCCCCTTTGCTTTCCGAGGTTTTCTTGACTGCCAACCCTTATTTCTGTGTTATTTCTACGAGCCCCTCATTTCCTATTCTGATTCGCTACATGCATAGCGAGGGCCTCTGTTTGGCAGTCTTGGTGCCGTAGGGAGCGAGGGTTCAACGCTGGTTGACCACTCTCGACATGTCGTCGACACTCGAGTCACGGCCCGGGGGTTAAAAAGAAGGTCCCCTTCACACCGAGAAGTCGGAGTGGCGCTGGCTACTACCCCCAAGCACAGGAACAAAATTACATTGACATAAATACCCCAGAAAGCGGGGGGGGGGGGAAATCGCCCCGCTGGTAGCGTAGTGGCTATCGCACCAGACCGGTATTCTGGAGGTCGTGGGTTCGGATCCCACCTGGCGGGCATTTTTTCTTCGCCTTCTTTCTTTCTTTCCAAATTCTTTATCTGTTTCAATGACCAACCACAGCCTCCCCTTTGCTTTCCGAGGTTTTCTTGACTGCCAACCCTTATTTCTGTGTTATTTCTACGAGCCCCTCATTTCCTATTCTGATTCGCTACATGCATAGCGAGGGCCTCTGTTTGGCAGTCTTGGTGCCGTAGGGAGCTTAAGAGGGTTCAACGCTGGTTGACCACTCTCGACATGTCGTCGACACTCGAGTCACGGCCCGGGGGTTAAAAAGAAGGTCCCCTTCACCCCGAGAAGTCGGAGTGGCGCTGGCTACTACCCCCAAGCACAGGAACAAAATTACATTGACATAAATACCCCAGAAAGCGGGGGGGGGGGGGAAATCGCCCCGCTGGTAGCGTAGTGGCTATCGCACCAGACCGGTATTCTGGAGGTCGTGGGTTCGGATCCCACCTGGCGGGCATTTTTTCTTCGCCTTCTTTCTTTCTTTCCAAATTCTTTATCTGTTTCAATGACCAACCACAGCCTCCCCTTTGCTTTCCGAGGTTTTCTTGACTGCCAACCCTTATTTCTGTGTTATTTCTACGAGCCCCTCATTTCCTATTCTGATTCGCTACATGCATAGCGAGGGCCTCTGTTTGGCAGTCTTGGTGCCGTAGGGAGCTTAAGAGGGTTCAACGCTGGTTGACCACTCTCGACATGTCGTCGACACTCGAGTCACGGCCCGGGGGTTAAAAAGAAGGTCCCCTTCACCCCGAGAAGTCGGAGTGGCGCTGGCTACTACCCCCAAGCACAGGAACAAAATTACATTGACATAAATACCCCAGAAAGCGGGGGGGGGGGGAAATCGCCCCGCTGGTAGCGTAGTGGCTATCGCACCAGACCGGTATTCTGGAGGTCGTGGGTTCGGATCCCACCTGGCGGGCATTTTTTCTTCGCCTTCTTTCTTTCTTTCCAAATTCTTTATCTGTTTCAATGACCAACCACAGCCTCCCCTTTGCTTTCCGAGGTTTTCTTGACTGCCAACCCTTATTTCTGTGTTATATATATATATATATATATATATATATATATATATATATATATATATATATATATATATATCTATATATATATATATACATGTGTATTTGCCCCCACCGGGAAATTGAAAACTCTACGCCTATGGTGCATCGCATTTAAAATGAGCTGTGCCACTTCACAGCTGTTCAAAGCAGTGAGCAAATAACCTCTGGGAATAGTTTTTTCAGGAATGATATTTATTTACTGTTTTTTGTTGTTGTAAATTATGGACATTTGCACCAGTTAGCTCGCTTCGACACAGTTGACAGTCGTCGTCCAACGACAGGACCCGTTCTTTTTTTTTTTTTTACTAGTATGTATCGCTGAAGTTACACACTGTCATCTAAGACTTCAGAAACCCTTCTTCCGTAAATATTTTTTTCAGCTCGTCTTGTTCCCTTTCGCTGAGCGGCAGCAGAGGGGACCTCACTGGGCCTCCGTACAGTCCGAACCAGTCCATGGATGCCTTCACACCTGCAATGCCAAACCGCTTCGTCACCCCGGAGTTTGGCGCTATCAGTCGGTGCTGCAAATTGCGGGCATCTTCTACGGCGCCCCTCTGGAAAAGTTCTTGCAAGCGACACACTTCGACGCCCAACGTGTTGGCAAGAGCACAGACGCCGCCGACAGCGCCAACTTGTAGCGACGGGAGAAGGAAACCGGCCGACCCCGCCAACACTTGAAAGCCGCGCTCTCGCGTTTTGTGCACTATGTAGCCAATCTTGGCGATCTCTCCACCGCTGTCCTTCATGCCGATCACGTTCGGGTGAGCCGCGAGACGGATCGCCACGTCGGCCGGCAGGTCCACTCCCGTGTTGCCCGGCACGCTGTACAGAATCACCGGCACCGGGCTCTCGTCGGCCACTCGCGCGAAGTGCCTCTCAAAAGCATCCGCCGTCATGCGGCCCTTGTAGAAACACGGAGTGACCACGAGGACGGCGTTGGCACCGGCCCGCGCCGATTGAACTGCGAATTCGACGGTGGCTCGCGTCGACTCCTGACCGGCGCCCACGATGATCAGCTTGTCCTCGGGTAGCGACGCTTTCACCTTGCGAACAATGTCTAGCCGCTCATCGGTCGACAGCAGCACGCATTCACCCGTGGAGCCGTGGACGACGAGCCCTCGAAACGGCAGGGACGACCAGCGTTGCACGTTTTGCTCAAGCTTGACGTACGACACTTGCCCAGAGTCCGCGTCAAAGGGAGTCGTGATCGGAGGGTAGACGCCGGAGATGTCGAGACATTTGCTCTGCGACACTCGTCGTAGTGAGTTCAGGTTGATAGCCCCCAACTCCCGGAAGCCGTGTGAAAGCAGGGATTTTGACAAGCTGGCGATCATGGCTCCAAGAACTCGCTTGCCGGTGAAGAGCGAGGCGAGGAAGCGTAGTGCAATGTTCGGGAAAGTGCTTACTTCCACATAGCAATGTGGCCTCCGCCCGAGGGCGCTATAATAGGCGTAAGTGATATCTGGAAGTCGTAATCCCTGCAATCTGACACTGCGGCGTTTAGAAACGGAGACAGATAAACAAGTTCACGCCGCCGTCTTCCTTTCTTTTTATCCGTTTAAAACCGTCTTTAATCTTCCCTCTCCAGCACGTGACAGTGTGCAGCCTCAGATTTTTCTACGTAGGCGCTCGTTCTTTGGCTCAACTCGTGCATCGTGCTTCAGCTGGAGTCTCGTAAGCAGGATGCATTATTTTGGAAAATGTCTCGAAGCAGCGCCTGAGTGGGCTTTCATGCATGTGATGCAGAAAGCAGTTGCTTTTTCTCCAGTGCGTCCACAAACACACACACACACGCATATTCCACAAAGTAAAGTAGATTATCATAACACCGCACCACAATTGTCCCATGACACGTGAGTATATATAATTCATAAACTTACATTTACATTAATAAAGCAGCATTGTGCTGTTTAATCCTCCTGTTCTTAGGCAAATGCCGAATTGCAGTTGTGTTCAGACAGTAGATATTGTAATGAACTACATACAGCAATAGCATTGTCAATAAACTATTGGGAATGTCAAGAAGCTTTGATGCTTATAGGTGCAAGATGAACTAAGCGGCTGGCAGTATACATTTTAGCGTGATAACAGCAACAGCACCCTCGCAGCTTACGGAAGGTTTTTAATTTTTTTTCTGCCTAAGCAGTTATAGCCTGTCTTCAAATACGAATTGTTCACAAGTTTTGGATACTAGGTTCAATTCAATTTTTTGCTTCCAATGTCTGTGTATCAAACAACCATTATATTGTGACACATTGACCCTTGACGATATTGCAATCATTTCATTAAATGTATTGTGGCCAAGTGGTAACCAGTCATTAAATGTATTGACATTTTCCCGACATACATGGGTTACAATTAAAATCTGTGCTCTCGAAATAGGTCAGACTGGCCTCGTAAGCTATGTATGCTTGAATCAGACTGGACTTCGCAAAATGAGTGGATATTAAAACAGTGATGCCACGTCACAAATGTTAAACACAGGAAACTGCACGATGGGCATTGTGTTCCTAAATACCCGTTTCTCCTCGCAAGGTCTGAGGGGGTGATACACAGATTGGCTGCCAGCATGTGTAAACACAAGTTTGCTGTCCAGCCAGCTTTTAATGTTCGTACATCTACGATTTCCATTGATGACCTTAAATCGGCTAGAAAGAGCAAGAAAAGTGGCAGCAAAATAAACAATTTCATACATGCTAGTTGCTTAAAAAAACAGGTGCTTCAACTGTAGGAGCCATAGAAAATAGCCATGTGGTGTGTAGCATGGCTGAAATTTCATCAACCTGCAACCAAGATTGTAGTTTAGGTACCGACATGCACATACTGCCAGCTGGAAATTAAAGGGCCCATGAAGACAACATACAAGTTTGGTGCAGTAAAAAGAATGCTTTGTCCTGATAACAAGATACCAGTTCTACCGCAAAGTTCAAACTAATAATAGCGATAATTACAGAAAACAACAGATGAAGCAGTGGAGACTCCCCATCCCTTTCTGGCTAAGTCTCTCTTTTTTTAGTTTTTGGGGTGTTTTACTCCTGGCCGGTCATTTACACGTGGCCGGATTAATGTTTACCGCCTGGTGATCTTCGACGTGCACCGAAATCTCAAAAAAGGCATTTCTGCTTTTCACCTCTATCTGAAAAGCGGCTGCTGCGGCTGGGAATTGAACCCGCATCCTTGGGATAGGCAGCACAATGGCTTGGCCACTGAGCCACTGCAGGGAAGTCTCGATGACGTCACAAAATCTTGTCTGTGCGGTTGGCGACGACTGACCAAAGCCACCACCAAGAAACACGAGTGGGTAATTGCAGTGGGACCTCTAGTTCCGTTTGATCGTACCACTTCAGTGCTGATGTGCAGTTAACACACCGGTAAGCTTTTAGTTTCGGGCGCGTCACTGAAAAGTTTAGCTGTCAATTTCTTTGCTTGGCAACACTGGAAACGACCATAAACATGGCCCAAGCGCCATGGACATGGCGCGGCTTGTGCCGCTGCAGAAAAAAAAACACCGGCGTACGTCGTCTGCTCCGTTTCAACCCGATTCTCAATGGTGGTGTCAACAGAGATGTTATTAATCGCACTCACATTGGAGTCAAGGCAAGGCTTTGCATTCGGTGGGGTAGAGTATGGAACGTCCCACACACATCATGTGCTTAGCACGGACAAGTACCGCTATCCCGCAGAGCCCGACGTAACCAGTGACAGCACACTCACATGGTTGCCTGCATGCGTGCCTTGCCAGTGAAAACAACCTATACTGCATCACAGTACATAGATTGAAATTTGGAAGTTTTGTAATATTTCTTGCATTTCTTTCTTAAAAAGCATTATTTTGTGGCTGCAGTAGAGCTGAGTGAGTTACCAAAAGCTAGTTATTTCAAATTGAACAAGAGTATTGTTTAAAAGTGATCAGAGGACTGCAGGAATTTGTTTAGTAATGCCCCCATGCGCAGCATCCCAGCGCAGTATCTGGGTGTGAGGATACCATACCAACAGACGCACCCAGAGGCTAATGCCGGAGTGCGGCGCATGGGAGCGCTACTAGAACAAAAATTCCCGCAGTCCACTGTTCTCTGGCAAATAGTACATGCATCCCACCAAATCAATGCAGCATGCAGCGTTTTTTCAGCCATGCACATTGAGAAAGAGTAATTAGTTTCATTTCGTACACAAAAAATTACTTGTTGCCAAAAACTGAGCTAAGATGTGTTCATAAAGTGCATGTATACAGGGAATGGTTTAGCACACTACTAATGGAACTGGTAAGCAAATACATCTACTTAGTCAAAACTGCGCATTCGGACGGGACAAGGAAAAGAAGACAGTATGAATATGAATGTGAACCAACTAGCCCAACAACATGCTTTGATGGACATCTACTTAGGCCAAGTTGTGAACCCGGATCCCAATCATGAGGCAGAGATAATTAGGATAAGAATGAGGAGGAGTGTATTCGGCAGGCATTCTCAGATAATGAATGTATGGCAGCTGCATCTTACCGGTACTCACCTACAGGGCGGAAACTTGAAGGCTCACTAAAAGGGTTCAACTTACATTGAGGACGACTCAGCAAGCAACGGAACAGAAGATGATAGGCGTAACATTAAGGGGCAAGAAGAGAGCGGAGTTGGTCAGGGAACAAGCGCGTGGTAAGGACATATTAGTAGAAATTAAGAAGAAGAAATGGACGTGGACAGGGCATGTAATGCGAAGGCAAGATAACCGTTGGTCATTAAGGGTAACAGAGTGGACCCCTAGAGAAGGCAAGCGTGGCAAGAACCGGCAGAAAGTTAGGTGGGCAGATGAGATCACGAAGTTTGCGGGAATAAATTGGTCGCAGTTAGCACAGGAGCGGGATAATTGGAGATCTATGGAAGAGGCCTTTGCTCTGCAGTGGGTGTAGATAGGCTGGTGATGATGAATCAATAAAACCCGCCATCACGTTGATGAGACATTTGGTGGAATATTATTTTGTGGAGTTCAGTTAGCAACAACACTGAGTATTATGGCTCCCAATATGTGAGTAAAGGTACATTTTTTAAAAGCTTGAGGCAAAGCTTCACTGCACCATCAAACTGCAGCACTTCATTCTCTCAGCTTTTTTTTTTCATCTGAGCCACCTACCTGGCAAAGTACCTTTTCACAAAGCATATCTTCTCAACAACCACTTCCCTGTAGCACACTGACGTTCTCACATGCGCCAAGTATTCAAAAATCGCATGCCACATGCTAGTATTGCAAGGATGCCAACGAAAGAAATATTTCAATTATTGTTTATTAATGACTAACAATGTAAGAAAAAAAAACTGCTCAGCATCGCTATGCATCGCAGGTATGTCTCGACACCATCCAGCATTTAGTACCAAATCTTTCAGTGCACAGAGCATTTGACAAAGGCGCTGCACCAAGGAATTACACTGCAGCCGAGGGTTGCTCAATACTGCCAAGGCAATAGGGAGCACACAACCAAACCATTTCCTTGTCTTCTGTTCATCTGTTCAAGCTTGACTGAGGTCCATCATAAACACTGCAACTACTCTCTGGAATGGAGGCTGACTAAAGAAACAGCGCCGGAAAATGGCTGTTCTATTATTTCAAGATCTATATATATGTACACAAATTTGTATAGTAACCACGTCTTGCTTGCTCTCGGCAGGGAAAATTCTGCCGCAATGAAAAAACGGTACTAGCAATGCAGGACTAGACAGTTTTCATGCATGCAAGTGTTAAAACAATAGCAAGGGCAGAAAAAAAAATGCACGTTAAAACACTAACACTCTTTAGGACCATGAAGCAAGGTGTTATTACGGTAGTCAAATTCGAACTTCAAAAGCCTAAACAAAACATTAGAAAGCACCGCAATGCAAATCGCACTGGTAGGGCATTTCTGGGAAATGAGTCTACCAGCTGTAGTCTACATTACACGACACAGCAAATGCCATAAAAGCAGGGTGAACTAGAAAATTGTGGCCAAGCGTATGTGACAAGACAACACACAAAATACAAGCAATATAATAAAAGCAAACAGAATAAAAACAACATAAATATGAGCTCAAATGTAAATAGATATGTGCGTCTCTCCTATGACAAGAAAACTGACCTAAAAATACCGAAACCCGCAAGGGTGCTTTCAAACGAAAAGCAATTCAGCAACTGCACAGTAAAGTTCAACACAATACTTTGACACCAACGGTGTCCAACAGCTTCCGTGCCTTCTTGGAGTCTATCGTGTAAGTGACATCTGAAGACAAGTTAAAGTGAGCAAAGCGCAAAATGAAGCGAGCGAAAATGGGATGACTGATTTTTAAGCCTGCATGCCCAGACGACGGTGGCAGGTTCTGTTATGCTCCTTATTAGATGCTCGTAAAATCCATTGACTTGGAAAAAAACGAAGGTTAGTGAGTGTTCTATAGAAACTCCCCAGCTCGCAAAAGCACACAACGGTCTAAGCTTTGACCAAGCGCCCTTAGTCCTGGGAAGCCTTGATTGAAGCATACTAGAGAACTGCATCACCAGAGGGAAAAGCCGATGACGCAGAAGCAACAGATCGAGAAATATTCGATAATGCATAGCAGGGTGCATTCAAAACATTGTAAGCACAGAAGTGTTGTGAAGAAAAAAGAAGGGAAGATGCTAGTTCAATAACAAAAAAAAGAATTAATGCCACTACGGCAGCGAACTGCCAACCCCGCTTCCACCAACATATCTATGTTGGTTTGCATTAAAAAGGAAGGAGTTACAAAGATGACACATAGGATATAAATTAACAATCTCTACAAACTTCTTGTGCGATGTGCAGTGTTACCTCCATGCTTAGCTACAAGTTTGCGGAAATGCAAGTTAAAAGTAATTTGCTATCTGCTTCTAAAGCAACTTCAGATGCACTTATGTACATGATCCAATAGATTCCTCCCGATTCTGGGGACTGACGTAATAAAACAATTTACGTTGCAGTCACTTAGGGGCTCATGTGCCACTGATTGTGCACAAAATAGCTTTCTCTGTTAAAGCTAACACATCCTTAAATTATTACCTTTTCCAGTCAAAATACCTTTCATTGCAATACGAAATCAATAAAAAAAAAAAGGGGGCTTGCAATAATAGGGCACCGGTACAGCAGTATTGTCTGATGAGGAGCACATTTGAGAACATCGCAACTACAAGACGACCAGACATAACATTAGAAGCACAATTCAAAGCAAACATGGCACAAATGAAGGAACTGTCGCATTCAGGTAATCACCGTTAGAAACTTCTGACACAGCTCTTCCAAGTACGGAAGTTACATATACTGTCAGCGCTTGTAAGTGTAAGAATAATAAAAAAAACCATTGCATACAATCACTTCACACAGGTCAAATTATTTACCTTGAATTGAGATCTGAACTGGTTGTAGGTCAAAATTGACTCGCACATCAATAACAAAAACGATTGTTCACATGTGACCCTGCAATCGTGCGAGATTGCAATAAGGCTTGAAGCAACAAAATATGAGAGCAACTTTAGGTACATAATAACTCCGTCGTAGAGACATCTGTGAACCGCTGAATTATGTCAGGAAACTGGCAACTTGACTTCGTATGGACTGTGAATAAACACAGAGGTGGCCTTGTTGGAGTGAGATGGTGACTTCATAACCTATGAGGATACACATTTGTTCTACACCTGTATCAAACATCACACAAAGTTCTATTCTGCATGTTTTGATCATATCTCATTACAGCCATAAATGTACAATTGTGTTAACAAAACAGACAAACCGTATATAATGATTCCAGACTAGGGCACTCTAGAAAAGTGAGGCCAAGCCATTCAAAGGAAACCTCCATTTCTGCAGCTCCTGCTGTTGGCGAGGTTTAGCTGTCTGGCAAAATCAAAAGTTGCTCAAAAATGCCAAACGCAGTAATTGCAGAACCCTTGTTCAAATATATGCTGCACCCAATTGGCTTCCCATCTCGAGCGAACTTTTATTAGCTTGGCTTTTATAAAGTATTTCAAGTCACTATTTGACAGAAGCAATAATTTCTACCAGTGCAGTTTGCACCTACATCGTAATGGCAAATCACAAAGTACAATCCGATATATCACAATGGGTTCCGATGAATAGTGTGACCGTCAAGACATTGCTGTTTTAATCACTGTTTCAATCACTGCTATGCGCTCAAGGTAACAGAACAGAGCCCAACAAAACTAACCCCGTAACCTAGGATCCATTCTTATCGCTGTCCACTTAGGCAGCTACCCAAAGCTTATCACATCTCAGTTGCATCCAGTACAAGTCGTTAGACCAGGGAACAGGTCATCGTGACAACAATCGGCAAATGGGACTCGCAAATTAAAAAGTCAAGTAACTTAGAACCCCCCCCTTCGTCCCAACAGTCACCCCACTTAAGTGTGGCATTTTCAATTTATGCGGTATTGTACAGCAGCAGGTCAAATTCACAGCCGTGTTATTTCGTCGCGGTCCAAACCATCTGCCTTAGGGGCTGACGCATTGGCAGTGGCTGCAGCCGAGACAGGAGGGGGGGGCGGGACGCCCAGGGGGACTTTCTCCTCGTGGTCGGAGAGACGTGAGGAGAGGCGAGACTCTATGCTGCCAGCTTCGGAAAAGTCGGTGCTCTCCGAAAGGCCGGTGCAGCGGGAGAAATCGGTGCTGCAACGCGACTCCAGCCCGTCCCAGGAACCCTTGGGTGTTGGGACAGTGCTGGCCGGCAGACTGCGAGAGGCCTGGCGCTTGGCCGCTGCGGACGAGGCCTTGGGGAGCGTCGCAAACTGCTTCTGCTGCGAGACTGGAGATGCGTGTGTCGTGGAGGTTGCCGAGCCAGCCCTGCAAGAGTCGCATAAAGTACGCTGTCATCGCCTCACTTCCCGATCTTAAAAAATTATCAAAGCTAGCCTGGAATGCCAAGAACATTACGACTGCTGGCTATAAATTTTCGTTATAGATGCGCAAGCGCACATAAAAATTTAAAGAAGCTATGCCTGCATTTTACATTAGACTGTCCTTGTTGACGAGAGCATCTTGAGATGCACAGGTCTTGAGCATCCGCTTGCAAAGAGGCACCTTAGTTGTTGCTGAAAAGTGGCAGTATCCCCCACTCAATCACTGTCTCAAGCACAAGCATGGCCTACACAACTCTGAGCTCTTTGACAGCAACGATGAAACACACCATTCAAGGCCACATGTGTAGTACAGGCAACGTAGCACAGCCAATTGCTTTGCCCACATGGTCGCAAGGTTGATTGCGAACTGCACCAAGCAAGAGCCTTTGGAAGGCTGGCTGTGGGACCTTGCAAACATGGAGTACTGATCCAAATTCTGTTTACATCTGCACAAACATTTAACTGCTGCCAGAGCAATTACTTTGAACGGTCCCTCCTATAAAGGGTTCTGGTACTGCTAACGCAGTACGAGACCCCTTTATAGGAGGGACCGTTCAAAGGAACCAGTCAGGTCAGCAGTTGCACGCTCCCCCTCTGCACTCACCCTTCAACAGCGCTGGGTGCCAGCTGGTTGAAGCTGCGGTCCGAGCGCATGGAGGAGATCTTGAAGCTGTGCCTGTTCCAGGGCGATGCGGAGAGGATGCGCGCAGCGGAGGTGAGGGCCTCGTCCTCCCGCTGCCAGGAGGAGGCTGAGTGGGGAGCGCCGCCACTGTCCCTGGCCTGCTGCTGCTGGGTGCCGTTGCAGAGGGGAGTGGCCGCCGGGGGCACGTGGATGCCCCTCTCGCGCCAGCCATCCAGCAGCTTGCGCTCTTTCTCGCACAGGCCCTTGAGCTCCGTGATCTTGTCCTGGAGCACCCTCTGCAGCACAGTTACGGCCACTATTGCCGACTTGTGGCAGCACGGAAAGAACATGGCCACAATAGTTGCAAATGACAAGCAGGAAAAGAAACAGAGGAAGCAGGCTTTGGAAAATAAACAAGAATGACAATCATATCGCCATCAGCAGCAGCAGTGGCCCGTGTCCACTGCAGGATGAAGGCCTCTCTCATATTCTTCCATCTGCTCCTGTCTTGCAATGTCCTAGCACATTCTTTGTCCCCGAATTTCCCGATTTCGCCCCTCCATCCACCTGTTGTTAGTTCTCTGCATTACATGCCCAGCCCAAGTCCACTTCTTCGTCTTTAATTTGGACTACGATGCCTCGCACTTAAAGGAGTACTAACACGAAATTTCAAAGCTCAGATAACTATGTAAAAAGCTTCCTTGTATATGGAGATACCCCATCGGAAGTTTAAAGAGGCCATGAGGACAAAGAACAAGTTTGGTTCATTCGAAAGATTGCCTCGTTAGAATCATATTGACAACACTTTTAACACACACTTCGCTCAAATACGCTATATAATTAGGAAAAAAGGAAATGGCTATGCAACCCACTAGCTCATTTCCCGCAACAGAACCTATGATGTCATACCAGCCAGCTCTGCGATTGGCGAAGGCCAGTGAAAGCAAACGCAAATTAGGCAGAGCTTATAAGCTTGCCGAACAAGCTATTTGTGCTCAAATTTAGGGAACATTCTTTTTATATCAGAAAGAATGGTGGGACAAACAGTGGAAGTTATGAAAGCACACCTAAACATAGAAGTACTGATGCGTACCGTATTTACCCGATTCTAACGCGCACTTTTTGTTCGAAAAAATAGGCTGAAAAATTGCATGCGCGTTAGAATCGGATACAAAACCAAAACTGCCGAAACAACGAAACTTTCGTCCCACCCATCGCCATCGCCATCCCAAGATGGCGCCAAAGCTCTTAGCAACAATTTTTCGGAAGCAGCAAGCCTAAGCGCCTAGGCTTTTCTATCGGAGTTCACACAAATCGTCAAATCGTTTCGCTTGCGCGCTTGATAACAGCATGGCAGCAGCGGCTCCCATGCGTTCAAAACGAGCGGTCGGCTGAAGCGTGCACCTCTGGAGAAGCTCTCGGGATGGGCGTGCGAGGCGTGGGCCACGATCCCATAGACCATGGTTGAACGCTCGTTCAGAAGCGTGGCATCGCGAACGCGCTTGAAGGCACGCAAGCCGAGATGTTGTGGTCAGCGGGGAGCGACGAGGAGTGAGATGAGTGAGATTACTTCGGGAAATAAATCGCCCGCTTCTCTCGCATTCGTTTGTCTGGGACACAAAGGCCCGTTCGCGTTACAATCGGAGGTGCAAGTTTTTTCGTTTTTTTTGCCAGGAAAATCGGGTGCGCGTTAGAATCGGGGGCGCGTTAGAATCGGGTAAATACGGTACTTCTGTTGGCACTGCGCGCACTATGCTTGTTTTAGCTTCCCAGCAGTCCGCCGCTTTCGAGTTGTCTTACACGCACTGGCCGATGGGCGTAAGCGACGCTGTCTTACGTGACCCTGTTTGTCGAGGATATTTCATGTTTCACGAAACGATTACTTTCTACAGTAACAAAAGCAATCCAGGTGAAAATACGGTCAAAAAACAAAGCAACGGCAGACAACGGCCCGTGCGTGAGCATGGTAGCGCCATCTGGGAAGACTGACGGCAAGCAGCACTGCAGCCGAAGCACGCAGTGCAAGTTCGTTTGTATACGCCTGCTTATGACTTCATTGCCGACGTCCATAAAACGCACAATTTGGACGGAGAATCAAAATTTTAACCTAGACTGATTAATTTCTTAGTGAATACGGCATCATTTGCTGCCGGACAAGCACTAGGAGCACTATAAAACACGAAATCTTTCGAATAAAAGAAACTTGTATTTTGTCCTAATGGCCCCTTTAAACCGTAACCATTCAGTAGAACATATTTTAAATCAATTTTAATCTTTGCGCGCACAAGAAAGCTCTCTCAGTGTTCGATCTCTCAGTGTTCGATACCTTGCTCCCAGGTCATTGTTATGGCCAGCAATTAGTCTGCATGCAGTATCTTTGATTTCATGTGCAATAAACACTGGCCACGATGTTTACGTACCTGCAGGCGCAGGTAGCGGATGTGCAGCTCCACCTTGTGCACGCAGTCCTCGAAGAGCACCACCATGCGCATGGTGGAGGCACAGCCCTGGATGAAGCGCACCAGGCTCTTGTGGTCCACCCGCTCCATGTCATGGCCGTTGATCGACAGAATCACATCCCCTGCAGCAAGAACGCATCCACACACCTGTAGCACCAGCGAGGAGGAGGAGGAGCAGCAGCTCTCTTTGCAGGCAGCTAGAGAAAGACCCTAACATGGGGGCCCAACCATACAGTGTTTCTGCATAGCCAAGTACTATACGTCTTTACATTTACACCCCCTTTGAAACAGATTTCGTACCTCAAAGATTACCTGATGTAAACAACCATAACTGGGCGACTTCTAAGATGGACCATCCTCTAGTGGGGGTGCAGCAACTGCATGCTGCGTTTATTACCGAGGACCTGCTGAACACAGCTGCGCTGCCTCAGCCGTGCAGTAGACGTACGACATGCTACACAATGCAGATATGACACTGCAGTGCTGTCTGTCTTAAAGGACTTCTACCCTAGGTGTTGTGCATGTGGAGCACGTCTTGGCCTAGTTTAATACAGTCCATGGTCAGCTAATTAAAGCAACAGTGGTGTGAATCGGAAGTGCAACACCAGCTCACCAGAGAACAAAACATTCACTCTCAAGGCTGTCGCTTCAAGCACAGAGGAGATAAAAACTGTGAAATATTGCCTTCCCACCTCATGCTATGCGTGCCGTCTTTTCCCGTGTATAATGCGCCCCTGCATATAATCCGCACCTCCACTTTCAGACTACCGGAAAAGAAGAAAAAAAAAAAAAAATCCTCGCGTATATCCCGCAAATTTGATACAGGAAAGACTGCACCAAGGCTACTGCTCAAGCAACACATCACATACTATGTAGACAGAAAAAGCGTGTGTTTAGCAAGTAGAATACACTGACTGCAAGGCAAAGTCCCAATTCACTAATAAAATTCAGTTGTTAGAGTGCCTCGTCCTTGTTTTTTCTTTCTTGCTCTTGTAATATTTTGCGCAACCGCTGCCATGGAAGGCTTAGTCAGTAACAGTTTCACGGCATAACGTGCATTGCCGTGAAGTTGCACTAAAGAAAAAAACCCTCGTATTATCCGCACCCCTACTTTGCCACTGACATTTTCACATTTTTCATGTGGGTTACACATGCGAAAATACGCTACTTTCCACAGGTCCTGGCCTGAACGGCATTACTTGTAGCACCCAACAAAGTGGAAAACCTGCCATCATCTGAACTTAAAGCCACCGAGAAGGCTCTTCTCAGGATTTTGCTAAACACTGAAGCCGCAGGTATGCCAATGGGTGGAAAGCCGTTGCAAAACAAAGCCACAGAGCTTCCTAAAATTGTAAAGTTGCGCAGCAGGACTGCAGTAGCACTGCAAGGAGCTTCATCAAATCTCACAAAGCTAGTCTGAGAAGAGCAGCCACAGGAGACATTCGAAACTGCTTGCTGCAATGGCAATATTCAAGTGCGCCGAACCCGCCAAAATGTTTGTTTTGGCACACAACGAGAAAGCCACAGCACAGTGAACATTACTTCGGTGCCAAGACGCCAAAGTTCCATTCTCTTGACCACTTTTTCAGAGCTAGAGCTTGCTAAATAGTAACCAAGATGATTGGACCTGCTCTTGCCAGAATGACTTGTTTTCAGCCTGTGCACAAGTCTCAAACAGACAGAGTCACATACTAAAAATATACACCAGGAAGCACCATGGATAGAAAACTTTGGGAAACAATGCGATCACTGCTTACGGGGTCGAACATTTGTCGCCAGCTTGATGGAAGGAAGTGTCAATGGGACCCGATAGCACTGTTCGCAAAACATGACTTAGCCTGCGATAGACAACAACATGCTTACTTCACCGAATCAAGGGACATAAATTTTAGAGCATGAAATGGCTTCAAAGCGAGTGATGTGGCCCATTAAATACTGCTGCCAAGATGCAAGAGCTTTCCACACTGCCTTTGCTTTTTGCAAGCAGTGAAGCACAAGAAACAGCATACCAAACAGGGCAGCATAGGATGTTCTTTTGGAAAAGTTGTTGCTGCTGTCAGCACCCATATGTTGCCTGAACAGAACAAGCAGCAGTACTATTGAAGACCAAATAGTTTTTCACCTTCAACGCCAATCTGTTTGGCCACATTTTTAAACCAACAGCTCTTATAATCTGCAATGCCACCAAGACCCCAGTGGAACAGGATCCTTGCTTTATGCAAAAAATCTCACCAAAGTGGCTTCCTGGTGGTGTCAAGGCAAGTGTTGAATGGAGGTAGGTCACCTTGCATTACTGGTAATGCCAGACATTTCATGTGGGATTTAGCACTTTTGGATCTATTTTAGCAGTGCTCCCAAGTTGGCTATAATCAATAGTTCTTACTCGCATACGTGCGACTGATGCCTTGTCTGTATGAAAAGGCATGGCGAGTCCCACCAAAATACAGTAGAACCCCGTTAATACATTCTCGGTTCATACGATTTCCCAGTTACTACGCTCTCAATTGTGAACACTATATATTCCCCATAGTACGTTTCCCTGGATTGTACGTTGCTCCCTTCCATTTATTTTTAAAACGTATCGACGAGTTTCTACTGCATAGGTGCCAAGATACCGTATTATAATTTGCACACCCCTTTTTTTATCAGAGTTTACAGAAAAAAAAAAAAAAATTTTTTTACTTGCATACTTGGCACTTCCTGTCTCGCCCAACACAACAGATTGGCACACGCGCACAAGCAAGCACACTTTGGGCAGCACCGCGGCGCCATGGTGCATGCAAGTGCGGTGACACACTGGACTATGCGTGCATAGTCCCTTCATTCTTTCCTCCTCCGTGCCTGGATGTTCCCCGTCGCCACCCCTCTGTGACAGAGCAGAGGTGAGGGCAAACATTCCGGCGCCCCACGCGGCAACACTTCCCCTTCTCTACCCTTTCCGACACGTGCACACCCCTTCTCCCGGTCTTTCCACGGAGAGTCGGAATTGCTCGAGCGGCTGCCCCTCCCTCCTTTCCCTTATGCCATGAGAACTTGCAACACATAAAGGCAGGCGCAGAGCCAGTAGCACTAATTTCTGCATCGGAGGCGTGTGAGGGTCTATCAGTCTTGCCTCTCCTTTCCAGCGAACACGCTGCGATGAAATCCTCCTTTTGTGTTCAATTTTCACCGTCAGTAGATCCCCGTTTGCTTCAGTAGTGATGGGCTACAATAACTATACGGGGAAATTCAAAGTCAGCGTCACTGGGTTTGACAAAGAAAAAGGGAACCGTGCCGCCGCAAAGCACTTTTATGTGAACGAGAAAGAAATGCGGTATTGTAGGAGAAGAAGAGTTCACTTCAAAATACCAAACTGGGAAGGAGGGCGTTTCGGGGACCAAAGCGAGGAAAGGTTCCTGCCATGGAAGAAGAGCTGCGGAAGTATGTTCGGCAGATGAGGTCATCCTGTCTTGCCATGTTGTGCTGGATGCTGCAGTTTGAGGCAACGAAGATTGCACACGAGAAAGGGGTCCCCACTGCGGCAGTCAAGGTGAGCAGAGGCTGGGTGACGCGCTTCATGAAACGCCCCTCAGACACAGAACAACCCTCTGCCAGCAGTTACCACAGGACTACAAAGTGAAGATTGTATTGTTTGGTGAACGGGGATTTTCATGTCGCAGACTGCGAACGCCGACGAAATGCCGCTGACGTTCAACATGTCGCACAACACCACGGTGAGCGAGAAACGCATCTCGTCCATGCCGATTAAGACCACCTACTGCGATAAACAACGCTGCACAGGGATGCTTGCTGTGACAGTGGATGGCCACAAACTTCCACCCTTCATCGTCTTCTAGAGGAAGACAGTGCTTAAATCGAAGCTGGGAGGCCGGACCGCATTCACATCTGCGTGCAAGAAGAGAATGGGTGGACGGGGAGCTAGTGAACTGGATCGACACTGTTTGGGGCAAGAGACCGGGGGCTTTGCAGCGACTGCCATCATTGTTGGTGCTCAGCAGCTTCAGAGGGAATCTAGTAAAGAGTGTAAAGGAGAAGTTGCACGGCATGCGGACCAATATACTGGGTAACTTAAGGGGGGACAACACTGGTCTTCAAACAACGTCTTTTAATTTTCAAGTAAACTTTGAGAAAATTGTCAGTCTTGCTGCCTTTTCCCCACTGATTTCAAAAATGCCATTATTTTTGGAGTCAGTCAATTAGTTACCAAGATAATTAGAGATAATTAGTCATTTTTGGTCAAATAATAGACAACAGTGTTGGTCACAAAACTGTAATCTTTGCTTTTTCTAATACTATGAACCCTGATGAATGCAATAATCGAAGCAGTTTTTCGGTGCATCGCTTGGAACCAATTTTACAGCTCATTAAACTTCGGTGTTTGAATTGGGCATCCGAAATCGTTCCTTGCCACAGGTGCAACCAAATTTTAATTAGCTGTAAAATTATTTCCAAGCGATGCATCAAAAAACTTCTTCGATTACTGCATTCACTAGGGTTCATAGCATTGAAAAATATAAAGATTACAGTTTTATGACCAACACTGTTTTGTCTATTTTTGATCAAAAATGGCTAATTATCTCTAATTATCTTGGGAACTAATTGACCAACTGAAAAAAAAAGGCATATCAAAATCAGTGAGAAAAAAACAGCAAGACTTACAAAGTTTACTTGAAAATTAAAAGAAGTTGTTTTAAGACCAGTGTTCCCCCCTTAATGTCTGTCCTGCAGCCCTTGGATGTGTTAGTCAACAAACATTTCAAGGACTATGTGCACAAGATGTATGTCGAGAGGATGACCTGCAGAGAGCGAGCACGGACTCACTCCCACTGGGAGGATAAAGAAACCGCCACTGGAGGATGCAAACCTTCACATAAATGCAGTTACCTTGCAGTGTTCTCGAGAAATAGATGTGATCATTGCAGACCATATAACTCACAGGGTTGGGGCATTTGCTAGGGGTAACCCGCAAACGAAACACGACCAGACACTACGGGAAGAGCACATGGCACTCACCCAGTCACATGTGCTTGGGCATCATTTGGCTGTAATCTGGCTCACAAAGACAATATTTCAAAATAGCACCTTGTTCTCACCGCTCTCCCTAATGCGAAGGTGTGTTCTTGGCATAGAACCACGAAAATCTTTCTTCTACTTTTTTATTTGGTGATGCTACCCGTATACACCAGCACTGGCATTACATACATGCTTATTGATTGATTGATTGATTGATTGTAGGGTTTAACGCGCCGACGCAACGCAGGCGATGAGGCGCGCCGTAGTGGAGGGCTCTGGATTAATTTTCACCACCTGGGGATCTTTATCGTGCGCCGAAATCTCGTACACACGAAAGTTTTTGCTTTTCGCCAACCCGCGACCTCGTGCTCAGCAGCACAACGCCTTACATACATGCTTATGAGTGCGGCAGACCACCTGCTTTTCACCAATACAAAGATGGTGGATGTCGTTTCTATCCTGTTCATTAGGTGGCACTGCTAATTTCGCATTGGTTAACCAGACTGCTCCCATGGCATCAGCACAACGACACACTAAGAACAGCAGAGCCAGACAAAAAACTTACAGTCGTTCAACTCAATGTGAAAGCTGTTGGAAGTGCAGAGCAGCGAGTCACCATAATGGGCTGTGGCGCCGTTATCCGCTCACTCTTACCACCCATCACGCTCTTCGCCGCCCTCATTTCAAACCAACCCAAAGAGCGCTCCTAACTAAATGAACGCAGGCGCTGCCGGTTAATTATGTATATTTTGCCTCAAATGTACCTGCAGTTTTCGTTGCGCTAAACAATGGGGAGATGTATGACAAGCGCCAGCAGCGATTCACGAGTTTCGAATGCTTATGACTATATAAACCGCTTGGCATTTAAAGCCTCTGTGGGACGCCGCGACGACAGAATGCCGTATGGCTCTACTTCCGTCCAGCGAGTGAGCTACAACAAGGCGAGCCCCGAAAGTGCTCTGCACTTATCATTTTCAATGCTCCATTGGCTCTTCAGATGTTGCCACACAAGACACTGTGCCCCTGTGCCACCCCCCCCCCTTTTTTTGTACACTGGATTGTCACCCTACCCTATTTTCAAGCTAAGCTTATATTGGCTGACTTGTGCTATCAGTGGCGGCGTTTGCTGAAACCATTTGCAGCAAAGCCAACTTTATCAACATGTTCTAATGACAACAACGACGATGATGATGATGGCGCCTTTGAAGTATTTATCACATACCCACTCGGGGGGATTCGCCAGAGATAGTGTTTACTGCGCCCCTGTTGAAGCTTACATCAGTGCCGTCATCCCTCGCATCATGCCACATCATAGGTGTAGTCGCTTGCTCTAGTCGGGCAGTTCCCTATCTAGCACGACATGGGTAGGCCACGCATAGTTCGCTCCACAGAAGAGCAGGCAGCCATTGAAGAACGAAGTGTTCGTGATAATCGCAGAAGATGACCTACAATAACATATATCAAACATTTGCATTCTAGTAAACAGGGTTCGTACAGGCTTCAAAAAGCAAAAATTCAAGGGTTTTCAAGGACTTTCAAGGACCAGAAAACACATTTTCAAGGTCCCCACCTAATGTTTTATCTGGGATTATTTATAACTTTTCCAACACAATGCAAAAGTTTTTTATTGCACAATACCTAAGCACATTACAGCACATCTAGATAGGTGCTAACGGGTTCGTAAATGCTCCCCCAGCTTTATTTTTTTTTTTATTTCATGGCTGGTATTTACAGGTTTTTCTTTTTTCTTCGTGTTTTTCTGAGGCTGTTTGATTTCAAAGCTTAGTTAATGTTGCCTGCATCTCCTGCTTTGTCAGCAAGAGTATCAGCTGAAATTAAATCGAGCAAGTGTTGCTTCAAGGCAGGATGAACTATGTACACGTCCACCATTTGCACGTAAAAGCAAACGTAGATGGAGCGTATGAGGAACAGTAAACATGCAATGAGCAAGCGTCCACAGACTAGATGCAAGGTAGAGAACAGAAGCTGGCTTTAACTGGATTGTATCGTGATATGAATTGGACTGACAAGTGCCTGCTCCTAATGTTGCCTTGTAATATAATGAAAATCCACCAAACTTGTAATTTCACGCAATACGCTGAAACTTGATTGTTACAATGTTTCTTTACATTTGTTAACACCTAAAATCCATGACAAACACTTTAAATTCTTGTAAAAGACAGGGCCATTGATTCTCTCTGGAAAAATCAAGGGTTTTCAAGGACCATGTAAAAATTCCAGGACTTTCCAGGCCTTGAAATTGACACTTCTAAATTCAAGGGTTTTCAAGGACCTGTGCGAACCCTGCTGCAAAGCTCAGCGAAATGAAAGGGTTTCATCGATGGTTTTGATTTTAACTTCAGTCATTTGTTCTGATTTTGGCAGGAGTATTTTCGTTTGTGTTTTGCGGTCACTGCGTTTAGATTTTGGACATTTTTGTTTTCACTGTGGTAAGCCTTGCGTGCATCCCCATTTCCGGAGGGAAGGGATTATAATTTGTACAGTCCCCAAATGAATTAAAAAGGGACAAAGGTGAAGTGGATAGTGGGAACATAGCCATGCAGAGGACAATCATTGTCAACCATGGGAATATCGGTGCAATACGACATCGCAGCACGCAGAGATGGAATAATGGAAGGAAAGCAGAGCCGAGCTCGCAGGAAGCAGATATGTTACTTTCAAGCTGAACTTATTTCGTGTGTATGTATGATCTGCATTACTTGCAACAAGTTGTCGCCATGCATATGTAATACTTTGTGCTATCACCCTTCTCCTGCAAGGTAAGTCAGGCAGCAATATTATAAATAAACAAAAATTACGCCCATCTTCCCGCGAGGGAACCCTGATGTGATGCGACGCATCAGGGGGGAGCGTTTGGACTGACGCTGGTATTGGATTGCGTCAGTCCACTCGCTAAAGGGACTGTCGCTTCCATCACGTCTTCATCGGAAGAATCAAGCCAAGCACGAAGTCATCAATCGAAGTCGAACGAGTGGAGTCGAACGAGAGCGAGCGCTGACTGAACCGCCGCAGCGCGCTACCCGCTTTGTATTCACAGCGCCTGAAGGAGAGGAGACAGCGGAGGAGAGTCGCGCATGCGCGCACTTGCGCGACGGGAGCGGAGCGAAGCGCGCGCACGCAGCTGTTGTTTATGATAATGAGACGGAGTGAGAGTGTTGCGCACAGCTGTCGGAGAGAAGAGCGGAGGAGAGTCGCGCATGCGCAGGTGGCGTGCGGACGCCACCGACGCAGGAGGGACATGCCTCAGAGCAAGAGATGCGTCGCATCTAAAATAAAACTTTTGCGCGACTTTGTGGATCTGCATTATCATATTCCTTACAAGACATTAATTGGGGTCCTACACAGCACTGTAACATCAAGAGTGTAACAGCAGAGAGTTATGAATGGATTCAGAGAACCTGGGGACATCAATGCACACCAATATCTCTACCTATGATCCTATCAGAAAAACAGCCACTGAAGCTAATAATCATCAGAATTTTGCAAGAAACTATGACCCAAATGTCACAAAACATTTACTAGAAGATGACTAAATAAAAAAATATACAATTGACAATGACATGCTGTTAATACCCCGAATGTTTAGACTTCCAGCACGTTGCTCTTGCCTTTTTCTGCAGTTTGTGCAAAGCGCAATTTTTAGTTTAGATGTACCTCCATTTTTTATGCTTAGGATATTTCTTGGTATATGCCACAGTTTGCAATATGACAAGCCAGGGCACATTTCTTTCCCCTTGTGTGATGTCCCAAAGACATTGGGTCGGTACTCTTTTTGTTATGAAGACCAAGTGCACTCCATACACATGCTTGCTGCCTAGCCCTTGTGCGTATAGCAGCAAAGCCAGAGCCAATTATTTTCGAACCTTCCACCCTGACAAACAAGCACCCTATGCTTAGCCGAGATGTGGTAGTCAATGGATGAATGGAGACTACTGGTGGCACGAGAGAGCCACAACGGGGACCCACCTGGACGCATCCCAGCACGGAAGGCGGGCCCATCGTACTCAACGTAGTCCACGTACGTGATGAGCTCTATTTCTCCATCTCGCTTGTGGTGGATGCCGTACGTCTGCAAGGGGAGAGTTTCTCTCAGCCAACGTTTGGGCCAGCATTCACGGTAACATGTGCACAATGTTTTATACTCAACTGCCAACAGCACGTATCTTCCAAGTGTGCAAACGGTAGCTCTATCTCGTACACTAAATAAATGCTGGAAACTAACAATGAAAGTATGCTTCATTAAAACAAGTTAAGGAACTCCGAACGCAGAGGTGGAACACGGTACATGGGTTTGGGAGCAGTTGTGGGAGCAGGCAGAATTGCCTTCTGTAGCAGGGTTGGAGCAGCATCAAAAGAATTTTGGAGCAGGTTTGGAGCAGATTTGGAGCAGCCAGAAATGCCATTTGGCCGGGGCTAGCACAGGCTGCTGCGACGGCCCCCTGCCAATTAAACTTATTTATCTACTATATCGGGCGTTCTACCGTGAACTATAGAACCTACTCCGAACCAGGAATGCAGTTCTTGTACTACAGTTAAACCTCGATGTAACGAACTTCAATGTAACGAAACCCTCGATGCAACAAACCACAGAATTTTTTGTACCTTCAAGTATATGCACACCATGTATTTTCACCCCCTGTATAACAAAGTCTCGTTTGCCGAAATTTCAATGTAACGAAGTTTTATCAAGAACTAGGCACAAAATTTTAATTTTATAAGTGGATTTTGGGAGACACAAGTGCCAAAACGGGGTCTTAATAAAATGCGAACGGCGACACTGGCCGCCCAATGCCGCGGATGCAGCGAGCCACGAAGTTCGTGAGCAAGTTCCTGACATGCAAACTGCGTGGCGTGCATACACGGCTGGCGCACTGTTTCTGTTTCTGTCGAAGCTTAATCGCCTATGCGAGCATCATCATGAACCACATGGGGCGTTTTCTGCACGGACACCACCCGCGTGGATGCAATTAGCTCCAGCGACCGCTTCTAACCACTCAATGAAACGCAACTTGAGGGGCATGTGAGAAAAAAAAGCGAATAACGCAGACTACATTTTCACTGTAAAACTTCACAAGCGCCGCTTACGAAAGCGCCCATCAAATATCCTCTGTGGTAATAAGCCTAATCGTCTCTAGCGGTGCCGCCGGCACCACATTCCGCTGCTTTGCTCTTCGTTTGAGTTCGCTCATGCTTGTTGGGTTCCATCGTTCCAGCAAGCATTTGTGAATATTTAAGAGCCTTGCGCGCTCGTTTTTTGTCACTATGCCTTGGCCAGAAAGCGACTCGCGCTGCACAGATTTTCCGGGGGTTACGGCTGCGGGTGGCCGTGGGAGGAACCTGACCAGTTTCGCCAATGGGGAGGCGTGCACCCTATGGCGGGAGCGTCGAAGCGCTCGGGGATGCCAGCTGGCCCTGACAGAGACGATTTGGCTTACCACCGCGGAGGATATTTGATGGCTGCTTTCCTAAGCGGCGCGTATGACATATTGGAGTGAAAATTTCACCCATGTTATCCGCTTTTTTTCTCGCATGCCCCTCTCGTTTGCTTGAGTGGCGTTTCAGCGAGCGGTTAGACGCATCGCGCGGGTGATCTCCGCGGCAGCGTCAGCGCGCCTGTGGCTTGCGGGGCGCGTTTTTGCATGCAGAAAACGCCCCATGCTGTTCACGCTGACGCCCGCGTAAACGATTGAGCTCCAACAGAAACAGAAACAGTGCGCCAGCCGTGTATGCGCGCCCCTTTTTCGTTTGCAGGAAATGCTTCATGCGATGAACAGTTCATTATATCCGCAAATTTCAATGTAGTGAAATTTTGATGTAACGGAGTAAATTACGAATGTTACCGAATTCGCTACATCGAGGTTTAACTGTATATCTGCAAATTTACAATATGCAGAGTTACCTACCCTCGGCCCCATGAATGCACTGCGTTATCATTGTTAAAAGGGCAAACCTCAAGCGCAGAGCAGAAAGGAATGCAACAGGCATCGCTTCGTGTCTGGTAAATGGCAGTGTTTAGTGAACGCATGGCGGCATCCTGTAAAACAAGGCGTTTGCTTGCACTTGTTATATCGAACAGCGGTTTCAGCGAGTGCGAAGCAGAACATAGCTTTGTCTTCCCCGTCACGGGGTTGCGAGAGTCGACCAGCGTACGCCATAGACTACGTAATGAGAGCGTGTTAGATGGTATAATAATGCTGGACCATTGTCTACATAAGCAAGGCTAACCCCAAGGTTCACAGGCAAAAATGAGTAATTAGCTAACAAAGGTGAACCGAACCACAAAGTGAGGGCAAAGCGTCCAAAACCCTGTTTGTTCAATACATGCAGCTACGCTCGTCAAAAATGGTTGACTAATTTGAAGTTCACCTCCAACAAATTCAAACCCTTTTGCGAATATTATTCTATTTGTTTCCGGTGTGACACAAAAACATTTCACTCACTCTTGGTCATTTGTATTGATCGTGGCGCAGTGGCCGGCACCGGCAAAGAAAACCGTGCAAATGCGGCACAAATAAATTCCAAAGTGAAGACGGAGAGGGCGCAGTGCCTGCAGCCTTACACCTAAGCAAAAGCCTACTTCCATAGCCGCTCATAGCCTTGATCAAACCGAAACCATAACCACCTTGAAACTGGAAACAGGGTGTATCAGCCAATTTTTCGGGCACAGGGCATCATGGAGGTCGTATCTTGTGGCTCAGGATGCCGCTGACCAACGAGTTTGGCGCAATAGGGGTGGTTCGGCGCAGGAAAAGAAGTTTGGCGCTCAATGGCGCAAATGGCACAGCTGTTCCGCCCCTGCGAAAGTGACCGTTCACCTTAACGTTTCGTTCACGTATAACGCCCTGCAACCTAAAAGCAATGCTGCACATCGTTATTTGTCAATAGACTGGTGAACAGATAAGAATAACCATGCTGTGCACTGAAGCACATATTTCATGCGTGTAATATTTAAAAAGCCCAGACTAACTTACTAAGGGTGAACAGCACCCCCCCCCCCCCTTGTCCCACATGGCCGGCCACCAAGTGCTGTTTAGGCAATTCATGCTACCCAGCCCCTACCCTGAAAAGTTAGCCACTCCAGCCTACTACTAAATGCACAGTTGGGCAGGCGAAAATGTGCCTACTGCTCCAAGCACCCATACTTCACAGACATTTCCCTTGCTACTGCACACACCAGAAATAAGAAATTTTCTTCCACTTTGGCACGTGCACTGAGCCACAACAAAAAAGTGGGCCCTGACTGATAACAATGGCAGACAGTCTATGTGTCACTAGGTACACATGCGAACCCTTGGAAGTAAACCCGGAAGTGCATAGAAAATTGGCAATGCAAGGCTGTGGCAACCCCAGACATACAGAGCAAGCACTAGCTTGAACAAAGCACAATACAGTGCAAGCAAAGCATGGGCACGGTTTCCCTTTTATCTTGGGCAGCTTCTACTGGATAGCACTATTGGTGTTAGAGCTCCCCTTTTCACAGAGCTCATGCACATTGTAAATATTTGTGACAAGCACCATAAAGGCTTCTTATCAAATGAAGTTGCCAAAGGAGCAGTAACAGGGGGCAAGAACCTCGCAGAGGTTCCGACCCAAAAGAACTGCTGTAGACAAGTTAGCTTGTCCCAATTCCATAATGTAAACGCGACGCCAGCAGTAAATGGTCCAAGGCTTCTTACACCCTCTAGGCAGAATAGTTAGCAACTCTTTCAAAGCTCGGAGTGGAAGACATGCCAAGCAACAGGGTGCCAAATTTGACGATGTTACTGACAATGTGAAAGCAATAGCAACAGGGCCCTGTCAATACAAGACTGCCTCCACAACAGGCAGGAAAAGGCGAAAATTGTAGCAAACCGTTGTCACCAGGCACAAGACAAGCATACATGTTAATTCTTCATGTCAATTGCTGAGAGAGACCGAGGCCCCGATGCAGCAGTCATCTACCCAGTCGCCCTTACTAATTCGGCTTGAACACCCTCTTTCCCCCAGTCGATTTCTGAATACATGTTGAAGTAAATTGAGGATAATTGCAATTTATGGCAAACTTTTGATTCATGCCCACTTCATCCAACCTGAACTGCAAACTCTCCACATATTTAAAAATTACTTTCGTTTCAGCATTTCCACAAGTGCCCAAAGTCATCACCCTTGCTATGTGACAGACAATATGAAACCGTAAATAAGCCTTGGTTATCCACAATGTCCAAGCAGCTGGTTACAGCAGGCAAATGTGCCACACAGATGTGATGCTATTAAACTATATTATGGGTAGTCCCAGAAACCGTAAATAAGCCTCGGTTATCCACAATGTCCAAGCAGCTGGTTACAGCAGGCAAATGTGCCACACAGATGTGATGCTATTAAACTATTACGGGTAGTCCCATGTATGGGGACTGAAGCTATCTAAATACATTACCGTTCAGAAAAGCACTCGGCAAAACCCGCAAAACCCACAGCACCAGATCACTTGTGCTGTGGGAACCAGACAGAAAGCTACAGCACTAAGTTTGGCGAGTTGGTTACTAACTAAGGAATTCATCGTACTAGCGAACATTACGACAGGGACAAAGCTAAAGAGGAGACAAAACACACGCTAGAACTTCAACTCTGTTTATGCCACAGATTCAGGAAAACACCAAAAAGTACATGATATTCGAAAGGGTTATCATAAAAATGCAGCGAAAACAAACAAAACAGGACCGCTCATATCACAGGCCAAATTACAGAGCTGGCCCATATCACATGACGTAAATTAAACCCACACGGGCGAGCAGCCTTCATCCATCACCCATGCGCAACCACCTTCCCCTTTCCAAAAAATTAAATTCCTTTGCGGAAACACCAAGCACGGTGCGCTGATGCACCTTTCCCCTTCTCTGCCTGTCTCGAAAGCCTCAACAATTGCTTTGTCTGTTTCAGTTCAATTTTTTGGAGGGGGGAAGGTGGTTGCGCATGGGCGATGGATGAAGGATGTTCGCACGTGTGGGTTTAATTTACGCCATGTGATATGGGCCAGCTCTGTAATGTGGCCTGTGATATGAGCGGTCCTGTTTTGTTTGTTTTCGCTGCATTTTTATGATAACCCTTTCGAATATCATGTACTTTTTGGTGTTTCCCTGTTTCTGTGGCACAAACTGAGTTGGAGTTCTAGCGTGTGTTTCGTCTCCTCTTTAGCTTTGTCCCTGTCTTAATGTTCGCAGTACGATGAATTCCTTAGTCAATCAGAAAGACATGGCAAAAATTGTTACTTCATGCAGTGAAACTCCATCCACATCACTACAAGCCTATCACGATGAAGGTCTCTCCCATACATAGATTCTATAGTAGCAGTTGGAGCTACAGATGCTACCCTATCCTAAAATGGAATGCACTTCATAGACTGCTTCATGTCCTTTTTATTGAAAGTTTGCTTTGCCATATTGTTTTATAAACCAGTTGCAGAGAAATACCCAAGGTGGAGTAAGTTCATGCAAAGGGAAAATTTGACATCCAGCTGAAATGCGGCCTTACGGCTACAAAGGAAAGCTATATGGCTACCTTGGAAACTTTGCAGTTAAAAAATTCGCCCTGGTCCAGGACTAATTTTTCTTGAACTGCGAAGTTTCTGAGAAAGCAGCATACCTTTCCTCCGAATCCATACGGCTGCGTTTTGGGAGGATGTTGAATATTCCATTAGCTGTTTTGCTTTTGTAGTAGTTAGATTTGGTCACCTGCAGTGTAAATCCAAAGGAGCCCTTGCGTCTTTCCACGATGATGGTTCTCCGGCGTCGGTCTTCGTCCGGGCCGGTAACTATCACCCGGTCATTTTTCACCCTCTCCAGGATTTGGTGCTGAAAGGTGTGCACGTCACACGTCAGTGATCCACGCATACATTGGCTGCTAAAGCAAAGCGGTAGTGCAAGAACATGACAGTCACCTGCTTCGATCAATTACTGCCTACATGAAGAAAAAGGCACGTCACAGGTGGAAAGCTAACAGTATCCATGCAGCAAATGGTAACTCTTCCTTTTAAATAAGTGTGCCTGCAGCGTGTACCGGCTGGCAACCCCAAACACTGCAGACTAAAACGGAATGCGACGCCTGCAGCAAGCTGCGTGGAAAATAATGAGCGTGGAAATGAAATCCCCTCCAAGCTGACAGATTGTCCGAGGTAACCGTGAACACGCACAAGTGGTCGCTCTGAGGTTGCAGTACTGTCATTCACTGAACAAAGTGCACGCAAAAAAAAAAAAAGAAAAAAGGGATGAGAAATGTCCTGTCTCACGGAGCATTAATTAGAGATACTGCTACATGGGTTCCCCGTCACCTGTTGTAAACCCATGTACAGCCTTCCAGAGGTCATAATTGCTCCTTGAATATCGTACGTCAATATGAGCCCATACATTGTCTGGATGCACGGAAGGCATATTCAGATAACATTCAAAGCACAGTGCCTGCACTGTATCCTTACGCAATATGCATATGAATACATGTATTCTGGCACTTGCATGTTTGCAGTTGACGTGGGTTTCAATTTCGAAGCAGCTAAGCAAGTAACGTTTCGCATTTCCATCCGTGTTTTGGCAGGGCCACAAGTCTCTACGCAACCAATCACTAAGTGGTTGCAATGTAACAAACAATGCACATTTGCCCTAATGCAGCACCACAAGACACAGCACTTGGATACCTCAAAGATACCAGCTTTTAGCGATGCGGAACCCCATCCGACCCTGCTATTTTAACACGACAGAAAGATGCCAAGACGCTGGACAAGGAAAGTGTATTCACTACACGCTCGCGGCCACCAACCACGCGTGCTTTCCATGCAAAGTGCCCTTCCAGAAGCTCGCAGTACTTGATAATGAAAGCAAATTCCCCACACAGAGGCGTGAAGCCAAGCGCGTTTTCACTGGCTTTGCTCCAGCATCCCGATGTCAGGGCCGCTTTTCTACAAGGACACTCCGACTGCCTCCAACTTATCAGCTCAGCAGCGTTGCATATGCCCGTTATTGCATCCCGATAACAACACCGCAATATCTCGCACTGCCTTCAGGACACGGGATTTTGATTGAGCCGGCGTCGACACGGAGTGGGGGTAGTAGGGAGGATGCGTGATACTGTCGCAAGATTAGTGAAGGGAAATCCCAACAAGCACCAGGAATACCTGCGGATCGGGCATTTCGGACACCATAACGACGACTCGTGAGCGGCTGGGTCAAGGTGCAACGCACAATCCAGCAGAGCGTTTCCCGGTTGCCCCATCGACGCTGTACGCCTACCTCATTATCTCCCGCGGGCGAGCGATTAACCCAAGCAGCGCTGTTTGGGAGGCAGCCAAGTGCTTTTGTGCTTCTACGGTTATTTTCGCCCTCACGCGAACGCACGCGTACTGCATCCACTCTGCCCGAATATGCGGCCTTGGTCGCTAGCGAAGCGTGTGAAGCGGCCGCCGATGCCGCCGATGCGTTTTCGCTGGGGATATGCTCAACCACTCACTGAAGAACTCGTATATTTCGCAAAATTGGGCGCTTTAGAAGCTCGTACTCCAAGCCGAGTTTCAATTGAAGCAAGTAAAAACACGCAAATCGATCAAGCACCGAGTGTCGTTGCAATGGCGATAGCGGAGTTGGAGTACCCACGGTGTAAACACAGTAAATAAACGCCGATGCTGCGCAAGGTCTCACGTTTCCGAAGAAATAAAAAAAGAATGTAACAACACGTCAGCGGAATTTCCCAGGTTTAGGTCAAGGTACTGCCGAGACCGAAGAAACAAGACTGCCGGGGAAAAACGGGAAAAACAGAGTCGCCGGTCAGATCAGCCAGATAGCCCTTGTTGTTGAAATATTAAGCATGCTCCACAGGCCGCCACTATAATGTAAAAACAATCGCGATGTCCTGGCAGCACAGAACAAAGAAAGCGCACAAAATAAACGGTAAAATACGCCTCCCCGTCATATCGTACCTGAGACGTTTCCAGGCTGGCGAGGACACTGTTGTGTCCGTGGTGATGATGCCGTCGGTGGTGGTGACGCTTGCCATGCTTTTTGCTCACTTTCGGCGATGACATACCGCCGCCAACGAGCATTGTGAGCGCGTTCACTAACCGAAAGTGTGCAACGTCGCTTCTTCCACCGCCATCGCAACTTCCGCCGGCCTCCAAACCCCGCCGCCTGTCGCTAAGCTACGGCGCCTTGTCTTGCTGCTTTGTTGCCGTGTTTATGTGCAAGGTCTGCAGACTCTGCAGACCGGCGCGCCACCAGCGTTGTTGTTGTGAAACTCTACAACAATTCAACGAAAGCCTAACAAAGTAAAATTTTAGTTCATAAAAACCCAACAGTACTTACAATATTTTTTAAATATACTAATAAATGTGTTTGTTTTTTAACTGTAAGAGGTGACCTAAAAATGAACACAAAATGATGACTTATTTCTCGTTGATTTACTCAAAAAACTAATAAGCACATTCTTATTTTATTTTTATTATATTATTTGTGTAGCCAGCACACTGAGAACGCTTTTTTGAGCTTTATTTGAGAAAGCTTTGAGAAAGCAGAACCCCATTGCGCCAATCGCGGGAAAAACAAATTGGCGCGTAGTTTGGTTTTGCCGGTTGTCACATGCGCTCGTTCACCCCCGCTGGTTGCCCCCCAGGCAAGGGAGCCAGCCGATCACCTTCACCCCCTTCACTGCGTACCGCCTACAGGGAGATACTGCTTGAACAGAGGCTCGGCAGGAGGAGATTTCCAGCCCCTCATCCCTCGCTCACAAGATTGGAGGAGGTGTTACTCCGACAACTTCACACAAACACACTTCCAATTCCCGCAACCCTACACAAATACTATCCGGACATCTACCCAACACCACAGTGCCCGCACTGCGACCAGACGGGAGATTTACTCCACACGATGTGGCACCGCACACAAAACCCCAACATGAAGAACATCACACCGAACAACAGATCCACAACACAATGGGAGGCCACCCTGCTCAACCCGCATCCAGCTTGCCAGAAATGGCTTGCGGACCGGGCTGAGAGAGCTACTCGTCGACCATTGGCAGCCCCGGATTAGCGGGCCCGACCATGGCTCTGAGCAAATCAAGTTTTTTCTCTCTCTCTCTCTCTCGACCTGTGTTTCTCAACAGGAATCGCGAGTGTATTAAAAGTTGGTAATACAAATACCGGTAACTAGCCTAAATATTAGGCAGTTTTAGCATATCGTTACCGTGTTTGTGTTACCGTTTACCGTGTTACCGGAAGCCGCTGGTGACGAAGCCTGCGCCGGTAAGTTACCGTTCCCGGTAACTCTTGTACTGCGCAGTCGACTCCCGCAAACACGGTAAACGGTAACGTAAACACGGTAACGATATGCTAAAACTCTCTATTATAATGAGGCTACGCAAAAAATATATGTCTGAACGTTCAATAATGCGGGCAAGGAAAAATTCAGGACTATCTTCTCTGTAACAACACCTATGGGTCAGGCATTTCGTTATGTTGTGGGCTGGAACTTTTAATTATGTTTACTTTTTTATTTATTTTATTTACCTAATTATTTATTCAATAATTCATCTATTCATTTCCAACTGTTCATTCAATTGTGTCCCAAGAAGCTGAAATGTCGCAATTACCAGCATATTTCGTTTACCAAGATTGGCGGCAGCGCTATTTGGTATTTCGCATTCGAACAGAATAATGACAGACGGTTACATTGACCAATGCGAACTTTTAGGAAAGTTGGTACTCCATTTCACGACGTGTGAGCACTCGCCCGTGTGTTCTTTCGTCGTCTCCAATCTTAAACTCGTCGTGAGGCGTTTACACGAATGTGACGTGAACTGTCAGCATTGTCTTGCCTCCCAGCGTCTGTTTCCTCTTGCTTTTAAAGTATCTGCGCGCTATTCTGGTGACCGACCGACAGACGGCTCTTGCCAAATCTTCGGTTTCACTTTAAACTTGATGGACTTACCATGCCTTTAGAACAAATGACACGCTAACAAAGTCCAACCTCCGTTACTGCCCACCGAGACAAAGAGAGAGAGAGAGAGAGAGAGAGAGAGAGAGAGAGAGAGAGAGAGAGAGAGAGAGAGAGAGAGAGAGAGAGAGAGAGAGAGAGGGGGGGGGGGGGGGGGGGGAGGGGGAGGAGGGGGAGGGAGAGAGAGAGGGGAGAGGGTATTTTATTGAAAAGCAATGTGGTTGGATGGCATTAAACACCTACAGGGTTGATACGCTGTTGAAGGTGGGAGGGGGGGGGGGGGGTAGGAGGGTGACAGTACCTAAGGAAAATGTGGTCCGACAGATTACGGGAAAAAGGAGGGAAAAAGAAATAGGGAAAAAGTAAAGACTGGCAGTCTTGCCACTCGTCTTCCAGGTCCTTTATTGCAATGTTTGTTCAGAGTTCTGTTGTGGAATGCCTCACCAGCGAAAAAGTAGTTACCGGCTGCGGTACGGCTGGGGTGTGCGGAAAATGTTTGTGTGTTTTGTGAAAGATGCACATGCTAGTGCGAGTGTGCAATGACTACCACAGCAAGTGATACAGCAAGACGTGACAGTGTTCTCGGTGCAGCACGGATCTGCCACTAGTAAAAGCTTTTTCCCGTTCTGCTTTGACTGATGCAGTGTGTCGAGCCAACGCTCTCAGAAAAATCGTGTTCATCGGACCTCATCTGCCGTGCACAATTGAATAAGTGAAAAACAGCGGATGTTGAGGACTGTTGTAGATTAGGGTAAGAGCTATGCTATCTATAGTAGCTTTATCATTAAATTTATCTAAGGGTAAATACGAGTGCAATACTAGAGACACAAAGCTTGAATGGGTTGGTCACAGCATGGCTGCCACTGCCAGCTACATGTTTGCCTTAAGTTAAGCGCACCCTGTTGCGATAAATTTCTTCGAAAATTTACTGGGAGGCAGTGGTCTTTTTCGCGTAAGGAGCTACGGTATGATGGCCTGAAAAAAGTACACCGCCGAGGTGATAATACGGGTTCCATCCACGAAGGGTAGCTCGACGCTCACGGTATTTTCGGTACTGCTTGTAGAATGAGACGGCCGCTCGAGCCATGATGTCGAGCACGTTGAACACCAGCAGGAAGGACATGCCGACGTACATGCCCATGATGCTGCCCATGCCGCTTACCAGGCGCGGAACCTGCAAAGAAATTAAATTCCCAAGCATTATACGTATATATTTAACCCCATTTTTGAATCATCATGCATCGAAATTAAAGATCAGCTTGGCCACACAGCATGGAAGTCAGAAGAGATGCGCTCTTGGGAAGAGAGAGAGAGAAAAAAAAGCGGAGGACACGGGAAAGGAAACTGCCTTGACGGGGGATCAATGAATACAATGCCAAAATTCTACAATCAGTGCGTATGCAATTGCTATATTTTCCTTGGTATAGACAGCATATATGGTTATCTAACCTGAGAGTGGCAAAATCTGTTGCCATCTCCTGGCATGTCTCATATCTAGCTTTCCCA
Source organism: Haemaphysalis longicornis (assembly GCF_048455015.1). NCBI lineage: Eukaryota > Metazoa > Arthropoda > Arachnida > Ixodida > Ixodidae > Haemaphysalis > Haemaphysalis longicornis. Next base: position 230,035,155 of record NW_027526295.1, on the reverse strand, counting down.
CTCATCCTTATGGTAAAACAATCTTGAGGGAGCCCGCATGGCAGATTTAAAACTAAAAATGGCAAAAAGATGTCTTACTACACGTTTGTGGTTGCCATTACTGTGACTATGGTGAACACACAGGGGGAAAACAGTCGCTCCCACGGTTGTTGTAACCTGTACTAGAAGTGGGACGATGGGTGCTTTGTACGTGTCAGCAGCTCGTTATAGCGCAGAGGTGACGTGATGAACAGCAACATTGTGCAGGACTAACACGGCGCACCTTATTTATCCCAATGCGAATAAAACAGGAATAGAGGTTGACTCTCAATGTTTGCAACTGAATAGAATAAACCAGGTCTCAACTTTCGATCCCATCGATAGATCAATATTTCATCCGCAATCATTTGTAAATGGTCACTTACACTCAAGCAAACATGGTAAGATAACCACCTTGTCAGCCGTAGTGAACATCAACTTTTCTGAAGTAAATTACTAGATAAACCGGCCGTTTTCTCTTTAGGGAGGCATAATACGTGCAGCTCCATCAAAATTTTTAGATTTGTTCAAGGCTAGAGTTTTAGAATGGACGTCAGGTGGTTGCCTGATCCACTGCTTTTCTGCAGTAAATTCAGGCTAAGAGTCAGTCACTGACATCTAGATAAGGAAGCTGAGGCTTCGATAGAGTAGCTGTATGACGGGCAGCGAGCCAAGCCATACCTCCTGGTTTTCACATGCTAATGCCTGTACCTTTTCATGTCCGAAACGCAGATACGGCAAATACGGGCCTCCTGTTATAGACTTGGCCGACGCTTTATTCCGCGCGAATGCAACGCCATCGGGGCCCAGAGCTCTATCCTGGGACACTTCAAGACGTACAGCAGAGGATATCTGCTCCCCCATGGGGCTAAATTGGGGGCGAAACGGTTGCGATTCCCTGCCTCTAAACACTTCTTTTGCGCAGAGTAACATCTCCAAGTAAATAAAATCTGCACTTAAATGTTTTCTCTATCTGTGAAGGCACCGGGCCATACTTGGTCCGCATTATGTGATAAATAAATAAATAAATAAATAAATAAATAAATAAATAAATAAATAAATAAATAAATAAATAAATAAAAACCTCAAGAGTTGATACTTGTTTAAGAGTGCGAACAACTTACGGCTGCGTGAATTAAATTAAAAACGCGGGGGGTTACATAAGCGCATGGTGCGATTATTCAGCGTTACATATAGTTTGTGGTTTCTACCTTTTTCGTCATAAATTGTCATGCATCATAATTGTTATAATCATAAATTATCACTCCACTTATCGCCCAACGCTGTAGTGCCTAATAGTTTCCCCCACTGGCAACTCTGTTCTAATCGCAGCAGAAGTGCCTGTGTCAGCAGAGTGGTTCAGAAAGGGCACTTGCCCCTCCCTCCCCCTTCCCAAGCCACACCAGAACAATTTCCCCCCTTCCCCCCATCCTCTCCTTCTCCTCCCTCAATTCAAGGAGTTTTTCCCCCTCAAGACAAAATCCTACCGACGCTCCTGCCTTTTAGGGAGCAACTTTTAAAGGTAAGCGCCAATGAGGATGGATATAAAAGCGCGGGCATAATAAACAGCCAAGAGGCAGCGCTTACCAACACATTCGCAATTAAAATGTGGGGCTAACAAGACCAATAATTCTGACCCTTTTTAGAGTAGAGAAGCTAGGTAAAATCAAGAACAACTGGAGAAGAGGGCGAAGAGGAAGGAACGTCATATCGTAACAGAACGCAAAACAAAACCAAGATATGTGGACATCAGTGTTGCGGAATGGGCAGTCCCATTTCATTCCGATTCCATTACTCTAAATTCTGCGGAATGCCAAAATTTTGTCTATTCCCACTACTGGAATGACCGGGAAGTCCAATTTCATTCCTCTAATTCCTCAACGTATAAACTACCTCATGGTGTCTGCATCGAGTTACCTATGAATGTAAAATAGGGGTGTCATTATCAGACACGTTGATAACTGCGAAGCTATGCATACACGTCGCCGGTGTCGAGGGATGGTAGAAGCTTGATGATATCCCGTGCAGAACACCCACCCTCTTAAATCACGAAGGGCCAGTATTCGCGATTTCTATTATAATATTTGCAGGATCAGCATGTTGTAATGGCTTGCTCTTGCATGACGCTTGAGCAGGAATTGATTTATTGGTCAATTCTTTTGTTTGGAAGAGGAAGGCTGGATCTCGCTCGTGTAAAAAGAAGGGGTGGGGAAAGAGGTGGGCACCCACTAAATTATGCGCGCCAGGGCGCTAGCAACGCCGAAATGGGCTAATGGGACTAGGTGCTGAGCACGTCTTTACGTACAGCTTCAGTTTCAGGATGTTGAAGAACACTATGGCTTCACACACAGAGTGACAATATAAGCATATAAGGGAAGCAATGGCGCCGCCTGGACGCCGTGGCAGGTGGGGGACCGGGGGGGGGGGAAGGGGGAGGGGGTAGGCAACTAGGTTGTACACGGTCTTGCCGCCTCCTAGTCTGGTCATGCCCAGCCATTCCGACACAGATCGTTCGATCTCCGCGACCACCCCTATGCGGACTCTCCGCCAGAGGGCTAATTTGAAATTGCGCGAGTACGCCGCTACCTCCGGTGCCTTCACTGCGAGAGACTGAAATGCCTCACTCCTCACCACATCTCTAAGGACTTATCCCTCAGCCGATCCCAAGAATTATTTGGCAACAAAGGACTTGCCGCTATGGCCATGGCAGACCCTTTCCTGCTGAAGGAGGAAGAATACGGTGCTGTCTGCTTGCTTTGTTTCGCACAGCCTGTCACGTGTTACCTGGATATGCACTTCGCAAATAATCTTACCAGTGCCAATACACTGGAGTAGCTAGCTCACAGGCACGTCATCCGGACCTTGCTAACATCTACACGTGCTCGTAATCCTAGGCTTTCCACAGCACTGAGGAGAATTGCTGTTGTGACAGCCCGAGGGACAGAAGGGCAGCTTCACGAAACAACGTAGTTTGGCATTCACAGTACGAAAGCCGCCACATCTTTCTTACTAACCTCATTTCGCTTTTTGATGTCTTGGAATCAACTGAACTCTAGCTGTTCAATACAGGACATTATTTAAAACCGCTCTCGCTACTCGGGCCCACGTTGACACATTTTTCTGAGTGCGTCCCCGAGGTGCATGCAACGCTGTAAACAATGAATGCCGCGAGCCTTTAGCGTACGGTTTTGGAGCAAACAGTAGCGCTTGGATTGTGCTATGAATTTGTTTCGTTTGGACCCTGGCGCACAGCGACTGGGTTACAGGTAACCAGTTAGCGCACATGGCTGCTTGAAAGTGTCTCCCACATCCTCCCATGGCTTCCTCGGACCCACCCCACAGGACACAAAACTACCGCCGAGCAAAGATCTTCAGCCCTCATTGCCTTCAGTAATCCAGCTGGTTTCCTCATAGCCCTAAAGCAGCTCCCCAGAAAATAAGTTATTGCAAATAAGATGTATGCAAACACTGCTGGTTCAAGCGCAGCCTTTGATATAGATCCCAGCTGAGAATCGGCACAGCTCGTCTAAAAACCCAGCGCATTCTATTCCCATTTTATTCCGGGAAAAGGTTCGTAATTCCATTCCCATTCCATTCCTCCAAAAGCTGTCGCCAGTCTATTCCCATTCCATTCCGGGGTCGAGAAAAAGTGGAATGAATCCGAGCCATCCCGATTCCAGAGCGATAACTCCGCGACAGTGATCCACGCCTTGCGTTGTTATAAAAGCCCAAGTGCAAAGTACAGTAGCGCTACCACGAGCGAAAGAGGGGAGGGGTCAGCGAAAGATAGGTATTTCGATTCGGTCCCACTGAATCGTGGTTGAAATTCTACTCTAAAGTGCGCGCCTGCAAATTGGTGCGCACAGACGGTGCAAATCGACGCAGGGACGAAATGTTCGAACCGGACTTGGTATACGTTAAATTCATGGGCCACTCACTGCAGGTGCATGATGCTAAGGAAGACAAGCACCACTGCACAGACAAGTCTGGAAGGAGGGGGAGGAAACGTAGTATGCGAATAAAACACTGGGTTTTAGAAACTTACTGGTCACTGTCATGCACGAAAAAATACTTGCCGTCACTTTAGCGTCGTTTTTTCTTAGGTATCTCTGTGCGCTTGACAAGTACACGAGAACTTCTGTTAGGTGTTGTTCATTTCTGCACGAAACAAAGCCAGCATTTGGAGTCTGAGGCAGGGATTGAAGATCTAGACAGTTCGATAGTTCAGCGATGCTATCATCAAACCCATTTCAGAAATTTACGCTCACGGCCTCATGTGACAACGCCTGTTAGGTGCTGAGGATTAAATTCAGTTCAAGAAAGTGGACACCGTGCACAATTTCAAGTCAGCTAAAATTCCAAGCAACGCTATTGGTCTTAATGTTTCAGCAAATATTCAGACTATTCTATGAACTTCATGTATGTTTACAACCGATGACCTTGCTTGGAATTTTAACTGATTTGAAATGGTGCACGGTATTGGTTTTCTTTTACTTCGGGCATGGTTTACTGTTGTTTATGATGCCTTACACTAAAGCAGAAATAGTCATTGTGGCTTAGGTCTATGGAACCCAATCACCAGTTATAAGTCTGGCAACGGACAACAACAACACAATTATTTAACAATTACACATTCACTGCTTTACATATTCTATTTCAAAGCTTGTTCTTTGTCGTTGCCAACTCTGCATAGAAAGTAATAGCTCAGATTTCAACGAAACTTAGGTGTTAAGTTGGTGCAGGACACGATATATCTAAGCTTGAGCTTGATCAGATAGCTTATTTTGCATGCGCGTTAGGTTGCGGCTGCACTTACCTCGTATGGTGTTTTGCAGGTGTCTTGCTTTTTATCTGCAATATATGTAAAAAATTATCTCTGGCAGCATTCATCTCCGATCCCTTTATTGAAAAGACCCAAACATTGCTCGTCTTGAGAGAATTGCTTCATATTTCCTCGCAGTCACACACATGAAAGAATCCATGGGCGTTTGCAGGAAAGAAATTCCGCACAGAGAGAGAGAGAGAGAGAGAGAGAGAGAGAGAGAGATAGAGAGAGAGAGAGAGAGAGAGAGAGAGAGAGAGAGAGAGAGAGAGAGAGAGAGAGAGAGAGAGAGAGAGAGAGAGAGAGAGAGAGAGAGAGAGAGAGAGAGAGAGAGAGAGAGAGAGAGAGAGAGAGAGAGAGAGAGAGCGTATGAGTACGTGTGCGTGCACGGGCGTGTGTGCGCGTGGGTGTGTTATATTGTTGAACGAAGTCTTGTTCAACGACAAGATTACATTGTTCAAGCTAGTGCCGTCATGCCATGCTTGTGCATTTTCACTCGTTTGTATTATGTAGCGTCACGTACATGGCGGGCAGTTCCTTTTATTTCTGTCGCATTTTGCGATATTGAGTAAGTTGTACCAAATTGCTGCCTGAAGTCAGTCGGAAAAGCTGCTTGTGAAGGACTGCCGAGCATAGGTCGGCAGGCTCACTGACGAGTGCCCTCCCCCTCCCCCTCACCACTCATGAGTGAGTCGTGAGTGAGCCTTGCCATCGTTTTGGAATGGAAAGTGTGAGTGCGAGTGAGTGCGAGCCCCACTCACCACTCGCGAGTGCGAGAGCAACTCGCGGGGAGCCCCACTGCCACTCGCCGTGAGCCGCGCTCACCACTCGCGAGTGCACTCGCGCTGATCGCGCCATTTGCGGGGCTTTCCCAGGGGAGCATCACTATTGCGCTTCTAGTCGCTGTGGGCAATTCGTCCCAGGAGCCGCTCGCTGTGATGGTTGGTAATGGCGGGATTGCTTTTAGCTTCGGAAATATGTCGTCACTTAGCTTCTGCTATGGGGCACCCTGGATTGATTTAGGAATATGATTTGCATGACCTTCTAACGCCGTAATGCACTAATTCTGTTCGGTTTCATGACTCAGGGAGGGTCTGCTGCGTACACTCACGTGCGAGGGGTGACGGCGAACGGTGAGCGTGAGCGTAAGCGCAGGTGAGTGCGAGTGGTCACGGCGAGTGGTGAGAGTGAGCGCGAGTAGGTGCGTGGGGTGGAGGGTGCGTAGTGAGCGTGAGTGCGAGTGAGTGCGAGTGGTGACGGTGACCAGTGAGCGTGAGTGTGTGAGTGCGTGAGGAAAAATATATTTTTTGTGTGAGTGTGAGTGAGTGGCGCCCAGTTTTGCCGAGGTATGCTGCCGAGAGCACCAGTGTTCGCATTTTGGCCAGCATGCTGTCTGTTGTATAAATCAGGGTCTCTTATCATAATTCTCTATGCCACAAACCGTTGAGAGAAAATCATAGCGACGTAGCTGTTTTAGCATTCTCGCACCCACACGGTACCCTCCTCCATGAAAGGCACCCTACCTACTATTTCGCCACATGCGAATTCTGCCCCGAACCTTGCGCACTGTACCACGTGACCCGGGAATGATCCCACACTCATTCCCTTATACCCATCCCCTCCGCCAGTCATGAGCAGTGGGAAGGCATGCTGGCCAGCCCGGACCGCGGTGACTATAGCCAGAGTCCTTCAATGCTTTTGAAGGACTCTGCTATAGGTTAGCTTATCAAAAGGGTTCGCCTGGAAGCTACCACCCGCAGCCTTCTGCAGACTAAGAAGACCTCCCACCGCCATGGGCGCGAATTAACTAACTGTTGATTTTAATAGTTTACCCCTCCTCCTGAGCCGTTGTCAGTGACAATACTGCATTCTTAAATTAGATTCTTTAGTCTATCCACACAGACCAACGTGCTCCTTTCCTGTTTTCGTGACTGCCCGCTTGTTACCCGCACATTTGTTTTCCGGCTATCAGTAAGTAAGCAGTGCAGGCCCTGTGTGTTACAAAAATTGGAAGTTTCTCACGATGTGTTTTGTCCACTCCAGGGAAGAGGCTTGCCATGAGTATGTAACCTGTCTGCTTGGCAAAAAAGGAAGAAAAGAAGAAAGAGATGGCAAAAGTTACTTTTACATTAGAAGCGGAAATCTGAAAGAATATCTCTTGTCTCACGTGTTTGGGTACTTATATGTGTTAGGGTGCTTTTGGAGCTCGTGTGCTTTTAATCGGAGATTTTTCTTGACTTAAGTCGTACAAAATGCGAACTTCAAATACAAATTGATTCTGAGCGGGATATAATGGCTAAGCATGATCCTAACGGCGAGTTCGTTCTGAACCTTCACTTAGAAAGGAATGAGGCTAATGTGAGTAAGTTCCTTGTCTGCCTAGCGTGTGATTATCACGAGATGGATACAGTTACGCATAACTGGGAAAATTGGGAATTTTGATGCAAAGTGCACCCAGATCGGCTTCTTCGCTAACACCGACGTTTAGCAATAGTGTTTAAGTACAAACAAGTCTCACATACGGGGCAGAAACTTGGAGGCTCACTTAGAGGATTCAACTTTAATTGAGGACGACTCAGCGAGCAATGGAACGGAAGATGATAGGTGTAACATTAAGGGACAAGAGCCGAGTGGGTAAGGGAGCAAACGCGGGTTAAGGACATATTAGTAGAAATTAAGAAAAAGAAATGGACGTGGGCAGGGCATTTAATGCGAAGGGAAGATAACCGTTGGTCATTAAGGGTAACAGAGTGGATCCCTAGAGAAGGCAAGTGTGGCAGAGGGCGGCAGAAAGTTAGATGGGCTGACGAGATCAAGAAGTTTGCGGGGATAAATTGGTCGCAGTTAGTGCAGGACCGGGATAATTGGAGAATAATGGGAGAGGCCTTTGCCCTGCAGTGGGCGTAAACAGGCTGGTGATGATGATGATGATAATGATGACAAACAAGTCTGGCTTCGACGGTCTCAGCGAGCAGCTCCATCTTCTTTTTTTGATCGTTTTCTTTTGCTATCCTGCCAGTTAGGACATCCCGGCACAAGGTCTGATTTTTAATTGGTTTTTCGTATTAATTCGTAACTGTTGTACCGTAAAATCAACACACTACTTCATTCTACAAAAAAAAAAGATTCATGTATCGCTTACTCAGTGTCGCATCCCCTGTTGTCATGTGCCCGCAAGCATAAAGCTTAAAAAAAAAACTTGCCTGCAGCTTTCCAAGCATGGACATTTGACCTTGCCGTCGTTGATCTTCTTTGTCACGTCCAGTATGCACTGATCTTAAAGAAAAATAAGCAACAGTCCTTATCATGAAGCATTCCTTATAAGATACTGCGCTATTTCCTTTGTGATCATCATTTCACGCTAGGAACATGCGCTAACACTTGACTGTGGACACCTGAACAAGTTGGGGGGACGCCACGTCGTAGTGCGCCGTCCCCCAGGTGGTATAGATCACGGGTCTTCGAACACTTTGCCACAGAGCCACGTCGAATACTTTTACATGTTGATCGGGTCATAATGCACAATAAACGCATAAACTATTCTTTTAAGGTCATAAATCACTAATTTCAGTGAACCTACCTTTCTACCTGACACGAAAAATTAATCACCGCGATTTGAACTCGCTCAGAATCTCTCGCCCTCTTTCTACACGTGCTTTGAGTACGATTCGTCGCACGTGTAATGTCTAAAAATTAGGCCCAGACCGCTCCAAAACGATGCGAAGGAATACAAATCGCATAGCCCATGGAATGCGGAGGGGGGGGGGGGGTGAGGGAGGGGGTACGTGAACGCTGAAGCAAGCTTGACATGCAGCCGTGATGGTATAAAACGTTTGCCTTACGCAGCTTTAGACTAGCAGTGAAGGTCACACGCTATCCGGATATTTGGTAGTGCGCATGCACGCAGACATGCACACAATTCTTCGACCGCTCGCTTGTAGCTTTGGTCACCTGCTCTGGCATTCTTCCCTTACCTAAAAGGTGCACTACATCCCTAATACACTTGGTGTGGGAGATATGTAGTTGCGGCTGCTATTCGTACAAATCTTCAAACGCATCGTATTAATTTGTAATAGAAGCAAATAGTCCATAATCCGGGAAGTTCGCAAGCGCCTCTAGTTAACCTGCTTACACCAGGAGCTTTTTGTTTAAGCTGGGCTGGGTAGAGTGCACTCTACCTCATTAGAGCACACGCGGCACAATGGCTATAGCCATTGTGCCGCGTGTGCTCTATGGCTGTGGACATCAGGCGCACCTTATGCCACTGCCCGCAATATGCTATTGAACGGAAAGAGCGTCGAAGGCACTTGTGCGGCTCCGACGTGGAAGTGCACTAGAACTTTCCCGCTTCCTCTGGCCATGGCTCAGTTGTGGTGAGTCGGTGCTGCGGAGAAAAAACTCTTTTCTTGCGGACTCTGTGCCGGAAGAGGCCACGTGAACCTTCTGAACATACAGATTTTAAACATGAGTACATCTCCCCATCATCAACATTTAAATCATGTTTGGTGTAGCAATATTTAAGATTGGTTTATCGCGCACCTTGCCATTCGCCATTCGTCTGTACGGTTGTCTCGCTTCGCTTGGTTCGCCGCCGTATTGGATTTTTGGCCTTTGCAAACAGCTACGTCACTCTCCAGACCAATCCACCACTTTCCCTCCACGTTGCACTCCTCTATCTTTAACGGTAGGAGCTGGATGCACTTCGCCACATGATCCTGACCCCACTCATGTCTCTGCGGCACACGACAGCGACCAGTGTGTCGTAATGATGAAGATCATGGTGATATTGATACGTGCATCGAATTAAACAAAACAAACAGCATCGTCTCTGTGGGTGGTTGAGGTGACCTTAAGCAAAGGTGCGCCATTGCCACGCTGCAAGAGAAGGAGGCCAAGAGACCATGGTGCTCCAATGTCCCACCACAAGAGAAAAAAATACTTATGTGCAGACATGGTGTTGCCTCAGTTTGGTATAATCTGAGTGAACCCACTGAGTGACTCGTCGTCCTCGTCGCATATGTCGGCCTCAGTGCGGTCCACGGTGTCAAAGTCATGCGACTGGCAGTTACAGGCGCTGATGAAGCGCAGTTGGTAACAGATGTGACGACAGGCCTGAAGTCGGAGAAGAAAAGAAACACGTTAGAAGTACAAAAAAAATCGAATATATTTCGTAGATCGTCCGCTTTTTGAACAAGGCCCAAGGCCCGTCTTCTAAAGTCGATCCGTGCTAAGGTCTCCCCTTCGGCGGAGCACTTCCCACATTTTCTTCTACCTTGTTTCTTCCTGTATAATACTCTCTCTCTCTCTCACTCCCTCATTCATAATGAAGGCTCACACCTGGATTAGTTCGCCATGGCGAAATTGCGTGCACGGCCTCAAATGAAATGCTTCAAAAGTAGTCGCCAAAACGATCGAGGCTCCAAACTCACCTCATACTTGCGCATTAGGGTGACGTTGGTAGAAAATGCTTCGTGAAAATCACGAAACCAAAATGCTACTATAATCGCGTACAACTTAAGAAGAACAACGGACGTTGTCCCTGCGCCTCATCACCGGAGCCGGCTGTTCCTCCGCGCGGCGCAAAGAGCGCGTTACTTTATTTTGAATGTGACATCAGTCGCTTCTGTGATTTTGTTTTTGAGCTTAAAAAACTTAAAAATTACTGCAGCGTCGAAAAAAAAAAACTAGGTGAGTGAAGACAGACGATGTCACGCATTAAGCGCAATCTCCTTTCAGGGTGTTCACGTCACGAGTCCGTCGCTTCGGCGGAGGGATACAATACATGAGCTGTTATCATCTTGCACCAGAGTATATGTCCTATCCGCAAGGTGGCCTTCATTATTCACTTCTTTCCCACTCCTGCCACTAAACAATTTTCCCAAACAAGGTTTTGAGTGGCTTCTTTAAGAGGGCCTCCATCCTGCAACAAGATAAGCAGAACTCCACTGCTTAATTTTTCCACACACAAAGTTCCGGGTAGTGTTCCAAAAATACGGCTGCCCAGTGGACCAGCACAGTTTATTCTTTAGTGATGCTCTGTATAGACCTTTGAAACTTCTTCGTCCTGGGAGCTGCCATTTTATCAGTGGGCTGTGCTAGCGGCTCTATAATTGGCGCAGTCGACATGGATATGTAACTGCCCATGCGCATCACAGCCCACAACATGTCCTGCTCTTATTAAAGATTAATGGATGAAAAGGTTTATAGAAAAATACAGTAGACTCCGGTTAAGGTAAATTCTATCATTAAGACGAACAACCCTTTTGCTTTCTTGTAACGTCCACAATGCAAAGAACTTCCGCTTAAGACAGATTTTAGATGCTGAGCATCTTTTGCTCGGGGCTATGTCCGTTGTCCGTTGGCGTCCGCACCTCTCCTCCTCATCCGCCTCCCCACGCCAGCTGCGCGATAGCGCGCCACTCCCTCCGTCGTCCTCTCCACGCCAGCTGTGCGATAGCGCGCTGCTCCCTCCATCCTCCTCTCCATGCCAGCTGCGCGATAGCGCGCGCATGCGCGCCTCTCCCTCCGTCCCCCTCTCCACGCCAGCGCTATATATAAGCGCGTGCACGCGCCGCTGCCTCAGTTGCTTCGTCGGATGAGTCTCGCTCTGGCGTCTGATGAGTACCGACAGTCCTGCTAGCGGATTGGCTGACACAAGTTCAGCCAGCCTCAGACAACCAGTTAGCAGAGCCGTTTGTCAGAGGGGAACTCTGAGGTGATGCGAAGCATCGCGGAGTTTCCAACAACGTTCACGCGATGTGGGTAACCAACGCCAGTGAAAATAAAGGGAACTCCGCGATGCTTTGCATCACCTCAGTGTTCCCCTCGGGAAGATAGTGTAATTTTTTTTAATAACACGGACTTATTGCCACTCTCCCTTCGAGTCCGTCTGAAGGGGAGTCTACTGCATATTGCATTATGAAAGCATACAACCCCGCTCCCCACTTTGTGCCTTTTTTTTACGAGATTTACTAGTGCTCCGCCCTGGACACATCAACGTATGTAACAGGTGCGGAGAATGAGGTAAAGCCAACAAGTCGGCCAACATTTTACTCTGAAGCTCTAGTTTAGGATGCAATTTTTAGGGGAACACTCACAAAATACTAGCGCCATTCATTCGAGCAAATATTTTTAGAACGTGTGGTTTCATAACTAAAAAAATAGGGGCGATCAGCCTAATTAGCGATCCTTGAAAGATGACCTTCTCTGATCTCAATGATTCTCCTAGTACGTTTTAATAGTTGTAGCTAACAGTGCTTGATCTCACCTTGCGCTCACGTAAGATCGAAATTATTACTCCACTGCTATTCCTACTCTAAAAAAGCACAACCTTGCTGGCTTTAAGGGTTGTCTATTTCTTTGTAAACGCTACTGGGAGTAATTTGAGCTCTGTACTTTAATTTAAATATGGATATCGTATAATTGTTGGCCGAAGCCTACGAAATCTCTCTTCGTATATGTGTGTAGTGTGTAATCCGCCCCCCCCCCCCCCCCCCAAAGGTGTCATATATATTCCAACTCCTGTCCTCGTCTTCTCGTTCAAGGGGACAGTGTCTGTTTTTTTGTAACGCACTAGCTCTCGTTTCATGCCTGCTGCAATGAAAGATTTCTTCCGCATTACTCCTGTGCGACGTGTTCCCCGGTGTGCACTGTCGACAAAATTACATCCCGAGATTGATTTGTGGCCGGAACCTTGGCGTGACGTAAATTATCCAACATTTGTCGGAAGTGGAACAGTGGGCATTCTTGACATTCATACCGTTCTCTGCTATAGCCATCTCACATCTGTGTGCCTTTACTTGCTCTCTCCTCCTCCCAACGCAGAGTGAGTGGCCAAGGGTCTTTCTCAGGACGACCGCTCTGCTTTTCCTGTTATTGAAGTTTGTTTCTTCCAAATTTTGCACTCTTAAATGTTATCGAATCACTACCGCGCGGTCTTTTTGTGCCGTAAAATTTGCGTTTGGACTTTACGATGGAGGTGCAATGGAACAGCTAGACTGAATGTCCACAAAACTTACCTCTTGGGTGTAGAGACAGTCTGGACTTACTAAACGACGGTACTTCTTAGGAAAGTCCCACTGGCAGGGGTTTCGAAATGGAGGCTCTAGTCTGTAGTAAATAGACTGCAAAGAAGTGACGCATCAGTACACCTGCGTAGAAATCATTTGTGTCCTCAGTGAAAATGAAAAAGTCTTCACAACCACGTGTACGTAAGTTTCCCTGTTGCGGAAATATAAACTCAAAAGCATTTGCCAATACTTATTTTTTTACTTGCCGCAGAGTGATTCGACAACCTAAACAACAATCCTTAGGCTGCTTCTTTTTTCTACCATCTGCAGACCGAATTCGTGGCTTGACGGACGTTGAAAATGTCTCATTGTTTCGCATGGTACATGAGCATAGACCTCCCGCTAACATCAAGAAGGGATATCACGCATTTCGTTCTTTTACTGCGACGCTGTATTAGAATCCTTATGCACAATGTTTAATGTCCTTGCCGTAAGCGCGCATAAAAAGCGCAGCGGTCAAAGGTAAGTATCGCGTTCACATCGCATGCGTGCTATAGAATTATTCTACAGGAACAGAGACATAGTTCTATGACGTCAAAAAATAATTTTCTGGCGTAATGTTCTCTCCTATAAATCAAATTTTCTAGTTTAGAGGACGGCTGTTGAGATGGCGCTAAATAAACTAGTCATTGCTTAGTATCTCATTCTTAGTGAATACTAGTTACTCAGGAAAGTAATGTTTCTATAGGCCACAAAAATATAGCACTGAGTAATCTTCCCACAGTAATATTCTATTATTAGGCATAAAAATCAGATGCTGTGGTTAACACTGCAGATTTGCAGTTGTTCTTAGAGCTCTGTCGCAGAATATCGCCGAAGTGGGCAAATATAAAGCATGTTATTTTTTACATCTCTGACAAAAAAAAAAAACGATCAGTAGCGGGTACGTATGTTGCAGACATACACTTTCCTCCATCCCGTCCTATGCCATCGACAGTACCCAGAACGGTACCAGGAAACATGCAAATGGTGTGGACTATCAGCTGCTTCACTCACAGACATGGTTTGGGCCTCTCATCTCAAACCATTGGGCCTCTCATCTCAAACCATCTCAAACCATCTCATCTCAATTACAAGCAGTGGGAGGCTACACTGATCAGCTGCTTCCCCGAAGTACGAGTTGCAGTCATCCAGCTGGCGGTAGACGCCGCTAAGGCCACGGGCTCCTGGCAGTCGTATGACGAAGCGCTCACCCGGAATCTCCCTCTCGTGTGGTTACGCTCAGCCAAGATGACAGTTTTTTAACACGAAAGTGTTGTATTCCGGGATACACAAAGATTTCACTCACGTCACCCCCGTCACGGAAGTGACGCCAGTACAACGAAGCAAGCGGCCTGTAAAGGGTGCACCCCTGCGCACAGGGTATTCGTGCGGGGAAAAAACCTTTAGTACTAGAGAGTACGTTACACTTAGGGTTGTTCGTTTTCAGGTTTTATATTTTACCGCAAGAGTGTTTTATGCCGGGATACACCAAGATTTCACTGACGTCATATCCGTCACGGAAATGAAGCCAGTGAACTTTTGCCGAAACGACCCGCCAGCATGACGTCGCTCGCCAAGCACACCCACAAAATAGCTACCGACCCGTAAATCATGCTCAGCTGCAGATTTCGCAGCACATTTCACATTCGTGTTTTACTGATTTCTATGACAGAGTAATCAACCACAGTTCTCTCTTTATCTCTCTTTATCTCTCTTTATCTCTCTCTCTCTCTCTCTCTCTCTCTGACGTCTTCAGCTCGGTCCATATCTGGCTCCACTAAACCGAACGCGATGCCTATCTCGGAAACGGTTCTCCAAGACTGCCCCGCAAGCACCAGCATCCATGTCACAACAATGACGACGGGGCAAGAAGCGCTCGAGTGGTCTTTTGTTACCTGCGTGACGCTGATGTACGTGGTGCGTCTTGGCAGGAGGAATACGCTGTCGCTGAAGTCGACCCGCACTCCCGGCTGGTGAAGGTTGACGACGAAACCGGCCTCGGTGGAGTGGGACAGGTACTCGTTCAGCTCCAGGTTCAGAAGCAGGCGGATGCCTTTATTTCGTCGGAGGAAGTGCGCGAGGGAGGTAGGGAACAAGAGAAGACGCCTTGTAATAGACATAACGGAGCAAATATTCTTTTCTTGGCTTCTTCGAGCGCAGAATAACGCGTGGTGGGTTGAAATGAACCCTTTTGTATAATATGTCACTCATCACCTGTAGATATTTCAGCCTGTTTCTTTTAATGCCTGCCTAATATTTGCTAGAAATCGTAGGTTTTATGTGAACCAAATTGTTTTCCACCATTTGTGGTAAGAATTATATATTAACTGAATCATGTACTTTTAGTTTGTGTATTAACGAATTACATTGGCCCACTATTAGCAGCAGTGCTAAGGGCCCATGCGCTTCTGACACCAATGTTTTCTATGTATAAGTGCGTGAAATAAAATAACTGAATTGAAGTTGCCACTTCCGAGTTCACGTGAGTTTGCCTCATGAAATATCGCAGTTTGTACCCCTCTCTCAAAATAATTTGGCTATAATAGGGGTACACAATGCAGACACAATTGGACCTTGCCAGGGTACATTTTTGGGAATATTTATACACCGTTGCCTTCAGTATACCTTCACCTTTTTCGTATTTCACAATCTCCGCAAGTGCGGCGAGCAAGACCGCTGCTGTGCCGTACCTTGATTGACACTGTAGGCTGTGTGTATCCTTTCCGCCTCGGCACTCACGTTGCACCCAAGGCAGTAGCAGTTGCCGTAACGTCCGTATACCTTCAGCTGTAGGTACCTTTGAGGAAGAGAATTGCGGGAAAAAAAACAACATCAAACAAATTTGTTGCTGTGACTGAAGGCTAAGCGCGCGCTGGGGAAAGGAGAAGGGGATGGTTTTAAACACTGCATACATAGTGATATAGCATCTGGTAAAGTTAATACACATTATCGAATTGGAGACATATTTGGGTCTTCGGTTTTTCTCCTTCTGTGTGGGGAACATGAAAGATTGGAGATCTTGGGAGCATTCCTTTATATACTAGTAACTCGGAACAAGAAAACGCACATAATGGTTCATTTGCTGTAAAGAATCACCGAACCAATGTTGACGCTCCTTTAGAAAGGGATTTTACACCTCTACAATACACGGAAAAGCAAAAAGAAAGCCTGTGGCTCAACCACTGAGCCGTTATCTCTGAAACCGAAAATTATCGAAGCAAACAGCGCTCATGTCATTGTAGTCCATACTCAACTTTAGAAGCACCCGACAAGTTTACGTGGTCGTTATTGCGTTAAAAAACCCAACTCATCTGTCTAGACTTCGTTTCACCCCACATATCCGCTCACAACACCCCCAAAACATTCAAAGCACCGAAGCAAACACGGGAAAAACAACGGAGGCTGGGTAGTCCAATGCACCTGCTCATTCCACTAAAGAGGGGAGCGCCGAGTGATGGCGCCACCCGTCCAGCTGCCCGGTCCATAGGCTTAATGGCAGGGCAACGCCTCCTTTTAGGAGGCATTTGTCAGGGCCATCAAGGCACGCTTTGCGGCAAAGACAACTCTTGCGCAAGTGCTGTGTAGCCTTCAGTATAATATAGGGAAAAGAATGAAAAAAAAAATACAGTGCAAGTGGCCGTTGAGACGACTCCATAATTACTCCGAGTTTAAGCTACTCGTCATGATTAGTTAGCTCTCCGTGGTTGTGAACAATTGGGAATCCCGTCTGCTGCCAGTACATATTACTCCACGGAGGGAGTACGGATGCAGAAAACGGCTGTAGCTCATGTTTTCAGCGAAAGCATCAAACGACCAGTCGAGCAAAAAAAGCCGGCGTCCGCATCGGCGTCGGAAGACACGAAAAGTCTCTTAATTCAGCTCTTAGGGAAAGACAACCGATTTCTGGGGGGTATACGCTCTGTATCTCAAAAGAAAGGGCGTCACTTGAAACACCTTGAACCGAAGCAGTTTTCCTGATAGGGCCCCAGAACGTTTGCAAGCGGATTTTTTTTTTTAGATCTACCAGCCTTAAGTACCCGTCGCGGGGGCTCAGTGGCTAAGGCATTGCGCGGCTGAGCACGAGGTCGCGGGTTCGATTCCCGGCCGTGGCGGCCGCTTTTCTGATGGAGGCGAAAAGCAAAAACGCCCGTGTGTACGAGATTTCAGCGCACGGTAAAGATCCCCAGGTGGTCAAAATTAATCCGGAGCCCTCCACTACGGCGCGCCTCATCGCCTGCGTTGCGTCGGCGCGTTAAACCCTACAATCCTTAAGTATGCTGCTTACTTAAGTATGCTGCCAAGTATGCTGCCAAAACTTAAGCCTTAAGTATGCTGCCAAAACTAAAGCTGGCAACCGTCATGGCGGTGAGACATGCGATAACATACTTTTAACTACGTGAGATGAAAAAAAGGTGTTTGAAAACTTGCCCCGAGCGAAAACAGTCATGAAATGCAGCCTTTCGTACTCCTTTGCGGTTATTGAATCCCGCATTGAAACCGACGGAGTTGTTTGTATGCATATACGGCAGTGTCACATTTAGACACTACATGGCGCCACCTTTTAGATTTCAGAAAGTTTAGTGTCAAATAAAATGACTTCCTCCAATTCATTCAGAAATTTCTTGCGACTACACTACTGTATAAAATGCTGGCTTTCGTACGAGCTAGAGTTCATGCACTGCCTCCCAAACGGTTGTCCGTTTCTTTACACTTGGCAGTAGCCAAGGATTGCCAATCACGCCAGTACACTGACGATGACTTAAGGGAGCGAATAAATGCAACCAAAAAAAGAAAAAATACTGTGGTTGATTCCTCTGTCGTAAGAAACAGTAACACACGAAAGTGAATTGTGCAGCGAAATTTGCAGCTGAGCATGATTTGCGGGTCGGCGGCTGTCGTGTGGGTGTGCTTTGCGAGCGACGTCCTGCTGGCGGGTCGCTTCGGCAAAGGTGTACTGGCGTCATTTCCGTGGCGGATATGATGTCAGTGAAATCTCAGTGTATTCCGTAATGAAACACTTTCGTGTTAAAATATAAAGCCTGAAAACGAACAACCCGAAGTATAACGCACTCTTTAGTACTAAGGGTTGCTTCCCCGCAAGAAGACCCTGTTTGCAGGGGTGCACCCTTTACAGGCCGCTTGCTTCGTTGTACTGGCATCACTTCCGTGGCGGGTATGACGTCAGCGAAATACTTGCGTATCCGGGAACAAAACACTTTTGTGTTAAATGATGGGCAGCGAAATCCTCCATCGTCATCAGCTCTCTCGTTACACGGCGACAGGAGCGAGCAGCGGCGCAACGCGTGGGAGACCGATGGAAGCTTTTTGAAAGCGTCAAGGCGCAAGCGGATCGCGGAGCCAAGCGTCTCAAGCGGCAAGAGGACGAAGCCATTCGACAACTCGGTGCAGAAGCAAAAAATCTCAGGAGTTGTATTGGACGTAAATGCTTCCGTGTTCAAAGTACATGTAAGTGCCCTCAGAGTTTTTATCAGAACTACGCCGGAACAAATCCCGTGAGGCTGTTTTGCTGAAACGACTGCAAAACCATGTGAAGCTTTATCTAAGCATATGTCATATGTCAAGTTGCAGTATCAATAGAATTATAACATGAAGCCGCCGTTTCTAAGCCATTCAAGTAGCATCATAAGGCCACCGTGAAACGGACAGTCCCATCTTTGGCTGCAGAAAAAAAAACAATCGTATGTTGTGCTTGCCTTTCTTTGGTCTGCGCCGCGGTCAATCGGGTTTTGTGTCGTGCACTAGTTTTGATTTACTGTGCAATCGCGTTCACAGCGTGGATTGGAGGCATTGTTTTTATTAACACGAAAGTGTTTTATTCCGGGATTCACGAAGATTTCACTTACGTCCCATCCGTCACGGAAGTGACGCCAGTACAACGAAGCAAGCGGCCTGTAAAGGGTGCACCCCTGCACACAGGGTCTTCTTATAGGGAAGCAACCTTTAGTACTTGAGAGTGGGGAATATTGCCTAGGACAGAGAAAAAGCAGAGAGGGGAATATTGCCTAGGACAGTTACCACCTGTAACAGGAAAAAAAAGTATTTCGGGCCTAATAAGCTTTAGTTCCTGCCCTAAGCAGCGCTAGTATTAAAGGGACACTGAAGTGAATTTGTCAAGCTCCCGTTTTTGCTTGCACTGCGTAGACTGGCTCAAATTAGCACACTTTTCATCGTTTATCCGGTTGACAAATCGGTAATTATTTTACAAAGCGCGAAAGAAGAAAAAATTCACAGCATATCCACGGGGTGAATGATGATGAGTGGGCGAAGCTCCTGAGGGGAAATCATCGGTAAAACCGTGACTCTTCAGTGAAAGTTCGCCACTACATCTGTGTCCGAACGTAACGTCTAGAAAGTCTCGCTTAAACCGCGCGTCGGCACCTTGGGGCTGAGCTCGCCTGATGCGTTTTGCAGACGCCTCACGAGCTCTCACTGCATCGGGGTCTGCCTGCCGATACGCGCGCTTTCTCGCCGCTTCCCGTTCTCTGACGTTTTGGAGATCCTCTTCGCGCCGCAGCCGTGCCGCTTCGCGTACGGCAGGGTACTCGCGCCGTTGCCGTGACGCTTGGGCCTCTCGTTCTCGAACGCTGGGATCTTGGCGGCGTCGTCGCGCAGCCAGACGACACGCTTCGGCCTCCCGCTCTCGTACGGCAGGATCTTGGCGGCGGCGTCGCGCAGCTTCACGGAGCGCTTCTGCCTCGCGGGCTCGCACATCTGCAGCCTTATCCATCGGGCGACTCCGAGCGCGCGCCAACAGCGAACGGATTTTATTACAACGCTCCCCGCCATCTAGTAAACAATCCAAGAACTAAACTAGAGGTAGCCACGCCATCTAGTAAACAATCCAAGCGCATCTTCTCATCATATACAAGTACCGCCATCTAGTAAACAATCCAAGAACTAAACTAGAGGTGGCTACATACATACGTCGAGGATGGACAGACCCACGCCCTAAGGAGCTTCGCCCCTAAAACTACCATGCGCGGTTTGCGGCGGCCGCACCAACTAAGGCTGTGACGTTGGGAGGAGGGGCGCCGCGATTGGACGATGCCCAAGGTTAGCAATCAAACAAGTTTCGGTTTCGGTTTCGGTTCTGTAAAGCATAACCAATGGCGTTGTTGGATGGGCATTCTCAATATCTCAGTAATCATCGTACCGCGCTTCTTCCATGTTGTCGGCTGTAAAATGCACAAGATAAGCCTCCCAGGACGGCTTGTAGTCGTAGCATTCACTAGCCGAGACCTACGCAGTGCATGAACGCCCTCCGCGTACCCGCAGACGCCCAAATGTCATGCGCTTTTCCCCCATATTTGGAGCTTGCCTCCCTCATGCCTGTATCGTAAAAAGCGTGTTCGCACCAGGCCAAGGGTCTGTTCATTCTGGCATGTGCCCACTGCCTGCAAGCAGTCGGTGCTTATGGCAACAGCACGCCAACGAGAACTCGCTAGCGCGCCAGCGCCAGCCTGCGCGCGTTTTGTGAACTAGTTCGTGTAGCCATGAACGTTGCGGCCCAAAAAAAGGTGAACTCAATATAGAAAACATCGGCGGAAAACAAAAAAAGTTAACTTACGAAAAAAAAAAGCACGTACCCGTGGGGATTCGAACTCGTGACTTGCAAAACGCTTGCAGTGACATACCTAGCGCCCCAGACAACTGAGCCACGGAGCGGGATGCGAGGGCCTTGCTAATATAGGGTATATATTGTACAACCGGTTTACACTTTTATTTAGTTTTGGCATTTCAAGCAGCTTAGGTGACTATTTGTTGTACTGCGCTCGTGCAGTAAGCGTCGCCCGAGTTTCCACAGTAGCTCACGTCTAGCAATTTCATTTCGTAGACGGAAAAGCGTTCGCAGATGCGTAGTCGTGCTGCTGACCGCTGTGCTTGTTCGCCCAGCGCAAAAAAGTGCTTCCCGCGCCCTAGTTTTACGCTGTACGGTAAAAATATCAGTTGGTTTTATTTCCTTAGTACCTATATTGACTTCGCTGACTCTTCTCCCGCCTTCAAGAGGCCTTATATTTTCCTACTGGCGTACCAGTCAGCGAAGCGTCGCATGTGCGCTTGTGCAGCGCTTGTGTGAAGCGACCTTGACTTGGAGCTAGATACAGTGTACAAACAAACCAAGTAAAGAAAGGCACATCCTTCCATTCACAAACGTGTCCTGGCTTCGTTTCAACTAAGCGAACGAATTGCGACCAAGCAATTTTTTAACCTCCTGGATTGCGACGACCCGCCGGCGGCCGGCGGACGAAACGCTGGGCCGACTGACTCTATTGGCCGGGGAGCCGTGCAGTAGCGCCGCAGCCAATTGCCAGCTCATCCCCTCCTGACGTCACACGAAAACGCCACAGAAAATGGGCGAGCGTAAAGAGAGGAGGACAGCATTTTCGAATTAGTTTTTATACTAAATAAAATCGCGTAAACGCGTCTAGAGTGGTCGAAACATGGCCTGGGGACTCCGGACTACAATTTGCGCTAGTAATTCCGCAATGTTTACATATCACTTAAGTGTCCCTTTAAACCAAGAGTGTAAAACATGGTTATATTAGTGCTTTTTGGTAAGATGACATGTCATAACACCGCTTCAAAGGGGAAACCAATAGCAATCATAATCATCATCATCATCATCATCATCAGTACGTTATACTTCGGGTTGTTCGTTTTCGGGTTTTATATTTTAACACTAGAGAGTTCTATGCTGGGATACACAGAGATTTCACTGACGTCATATCCGCCACGGAAATGACGCCAGTACACCTTTGCCGAAGCGACCCGGCAGCAGGTCGTCGCTCGCCAAGCACACCCACAAGACAGCCGCCGACCCGCAGATCATGCTCAGCAGCAGATTTCGCTTCACGTCTCACTTTCGTGTTTTAGCTATTCCCATGACAGAGGAATCGACCAGTTTTCTTCTATGTGTGAGTACCAAAGTTTATTGAGGAGTCCTTTGTCTGAAGAATTCATAATTGTAATTGAGCACATTACTTGCCTCCGTTATTTGTTGTCTTCACTGCAAACAGTAGCGAATGTTTATTGATGCCTGTAAGAGAGAGAGACGCAGCCAAGGAGGCCCTCTTACTCGGCACTGTTGCAGTCCTTGCCTCCGACGAGGCAGCTGACAACCATATCCTCCCGCTGGTGTCCCAGCAGGCTGGCGGTTGTCTGGTTCCGCCGTTGAAGCTCGGTGACCCACTTGGCGAACTGCTCGCGCTCCAATGCGTCGTCCTCACGCAGCTGCGAATGGTCGGGGCATCGATGCTTTTCCGTCAAGACATCGAGTATGGACACATACTTGTTCTGTCCCTAATGCACTCTACGTTTCTTTGGTATCCCGTTGCCTTATTATAGGGTGTACGTGCGGATTTTCAAGTATCGCTTTGCCTCATGTCTACCAATTTGTGTTAATTTACCTTCATAGTTCTGTTTTCATGCTTGGAAAACTGAAAATAATTGTCGCTGTTTAGGCGTCTGGAGCTATTTAAACCAGGACCATCGTGGACCAGTGGTGGCTTCCGGACCATCCTAAGCTATGGACCACGTCTACACGTTTGACTTGAAACCTCCCTCGCAATATAAGTCCTAAACATATATTTCGCGTTAGATATCACTCTCTACTTCTGTTGCTATCGTGCCGTGTCTATACTGGCGAGTGAAGCACCATAGTTGGCGGACAAGTGAAAGTTTATATACGTTTTGGAACAATTATGTTCGCCTCGGTTCGGGCACCTGAACATCCGAGAAACGACCCAGAAGGGTATCATCGAAAGCAGCGCCTAGAACCGTTGTACCGGGTAGCTGAACCGTATTATAGAGAACGCCAACGTTTAAGCTGGCAAGGCAGTATGGCAACAACCTTTCGCCACCACTCGACGCTACAGCAACAGCTCCATTATTTGAGCACCTCAGAGAGTCACGTCATATGGTCGTGACCAATGAAGACGAAGGGGACAATTTTATAGAAAGCTAACGAAGGCGCTCGTGACGGGCTTGACGTGCTTGAGGTGCTTGACATTCATTTGTAGTTGCGTGCCAGGCACTGGTTTGCCTGATCGCTCGTCATGGTAATCAAGAGCACGCATATGAGAAGCAAAAACGTTTTCAGCGTATACTCGAACATGCGTGTCTTCCCCAGGCACCAATTTTGCAGCAAATTCGTCCTTTGGTGTCACGACTAGCCCTATGGACGCGCCAGAACACGTCACAACAGAAAAAATTCACCATCTTCCCGTAGGGGAACCCTGGGTAGTATGCGAAGCAGCCATGGGGTCGGCTTAAGTTCCCATTAGTTTTCAGTTCGATCGCGGCGTTGCGGGAGGAAAATGAGGGGAGCGGAGCACGCGCGCGCGTCATTTATACCGCGGAGCTACAGTGGTGCCCCCAGCGGGGCATGCAGCGGCTACCGTCACGTCTCTAACCCTAAGCTGCTTCGCATTATCGCGCGCGGAGCCCCAGGTGTTGCCATTCGTTGCGCAATCCCGGAGAGGGGAGGAGCTACGGAGAGGAGAGCAGGAATGCCGGAGAGGAGAGGAGTGTCGGAGAGGAGAGGAGAAATGCCTCGCATACTACTCAGGGTTCCCCTACGGGAAGATGACGACGGTGGTTGAACGCAAAGCTATCTCGAGATGGATTCTTTGGTTGACCAATCCCTAGGGGCATCCTGCCACAATCATCATCAGCGGTTCCTGGCCAGGCATGCGCAGTGGGTGTTCGGACGGCGGACAACGACAAGGGAGGGAGGGACACAGCCCTGAGCATGAGATGCTTCGCATCTAAAACACTGACACGGAAACATTGCTTTATTAAGGTAATAGGCGGCGGCCCCAAAGCAAAAAAGTGATAGAAAAATGCACTCAACGTTAGAAAATTGTTGGAGAAGCTTGTAGGGCCTTTTGAACACGACTCACCCACACGGGCAAAGGCCGGGCATTCAATTTGCATATCTTTCTCTGCCATTCGGCGGTGGTGCTTCTATTGAGGTCGATGTCTCCACAGAAAGCCCTCCTTCGTACCTAGAATGGGAAAAATGACCTAGGTGCAGTGTATCGAAAAGAGTTTGCTTTGTGCGCCTTCGCCAAACCGGTTATGCTGACAGCCTTTTGACGCGAAAGCGTTTCGTGGCTAAATTGCCGAAAGCGCCCCTACCCAGTCCACCCGGATGGCTGGCATTTGCAGGAGGCGCCCCCGAAACACCTAACCCTCGGCGCGCGCTCAATTCTCATTGGTTACGACGCGTTCAATGGTGTGTGCACCAGAAAAAATAAAGCGCAATGAAAAGCGCGTGCATCAGAAATCTCTTCTTTTGGCTCAGTTGGCCCATAGCTTCTGTGGAGGCAGTGTAGCATCAGCCCAGATTGAGATTATGTTAGAAGTAGCTGCGGTGAATCTGACGTCGAGTTCGTTGGCTTTTCGTCGACATCCACAGAGTACTGGCGAACGAACCTAGCCAGAAGAAAAAGGCTTTCGCGTACTCATCTCCTAAGAATGTGTTGAGGAATGCTATAATTTTTTTAACGGAACTGTGAGAAAACTGGGAACCGCGGTGCAACGCCTAAGCTCTCGCCTTTCCAACCAATTTGGCGATGCTCACCAATCAGTGTGTCTCACGCTGTCAAGGGCTGCAGCCGACGGTCGTCTCCCTTATGGCGTGCCAGCTTATGACCTCTTCTCGACCCGCAAGAAGCACTCAGCGCTCCTTTATCGGGCCATGCTTCGTGAGATCACTAGACTTGTGAGCCATACTCACATCGATGTTCTTGAACGGGCTGTTCCGGTCCCTCCGATCCAAGAGCTCCTTGCGGAAGCCCGACAACATGACCTTCGGCGGACCCCAACGCCACAGGGGACTGCACTGTACGCCTGAGACCCACGTATACTTCCACAACTTCCGTCCGTCTCACCCCCATTCGTCCGTTACACGTTCGTCCGTTACACTTATTCACCAACGAACCGTCATTCCCCGTTCCAGCCTTATTACGAAAAGGCACTCCAATGCGTTCTCGCGGCGACATTGCCGGATGAGGTGCATAGTTTCCCGGATGCCCGCTTTTCCCCTTCCCATATGGGCTTGGCCTGTCGCTGCCCAGCGCGACCAAACCTGGACGGCTCCCTCACCCGTGAAGCTATTAATTCGTATTGCAAGGCTTAGCGCAATGGGCCACTTGGCTTACGCTTTTACAACCTCGCCCCCTTCATGTATTCGCATTCTCACGGATTCTCACCAAGCCCTTCACTAGCTGCGCATGCCTTTCACCGATCGTACAACCGTGCACGGAATCCAACACATGGCAACCATTGTGGCCCGTGGTGGGACCACTGTCCGTTTGGCATGGGCAACCAGGCCGCACATTATGTAGCACGGGAGCGTCTTTCCAGTAACCTCCCTTTGGACGACAACGCGGCGCTCCCTTCCCACTATCCTCGCCTTCAGCTTGACCACGCACGCCAGGCAAAGAAGTCCCGTTTCTTTTTCGTTATCCCCCCCTTTCCCCTTTTCTCTGGCTCCCACGATGCGGAAATTGTTGTAACCAACGCTAGGGCCGACGCAGTCCTCACACCCCACATCACTGGAACCCAACAGGATTGCCACTTCCTTACCGTCCCCACTGCCGAATGACATTTTCGCCACCGTCGACTGCTTAATCTGGCGCTCTCCGTGTTTTCCGTGCCCTGTTCTACACTGACCTACGTCACTCTCAATATGCCCCCCCCCCCCTCCTCGCCCCCCGCCATTTGAAGGCCGCAATTTCCTCGCAGCTCTTGGGTTGTTCGGCGTGGAGAGTAGTCTCTCAAGATTAGTGTAGCCTGGCCTACCCCGTTGTAATAATTCTCTTAAAAGAGATGATCGCCACCCTTGCTCAGGCTCCGCTGTGGATTTATTGTATGGCATTCATGGACCTATCATTTCTATAATTCGGCTACCCTTCCCTTCCCCTCCTTCCCTCTCCGCATTTTTTGATTGCGTGGCATATTCTTTTGAACAATATTGGACTACCACAAGCGCTACATAAAGGACTAAGCTGTTAAAAACAATGCACGCTCGCAAGCCAACATTACCGTGAAGGCGACTGTAATCTCAAGAATGAAAAGGGCTTAAATACGGCTTATTTTTTGCACAAATGGGAAGTAATAGTAAATATTACACCAGTGAATATTACAATAATTATGTGACGAAATAAGGAGGAATTCAATGCCATTTTCATTTAAACTATTGGCACAGGCTGTACGTGGGGTTTTCTCGCGCGTTTCTTTATGTTGCATTTTCAATTCATTTCGAGTCCCAGAAGGTATGCCTAATATGATCGCAACCACCTAATAAATTCAGCGCCGTCTTCAAACCACCATGCAGATGGCATACAACCATGTACAGGAATGTACATGTCGTGTAAAAACGCGCTAAATTAAAATTACCAGTTAGGAGGCTTTGAAATCAATGGATGCAATCCGTCGAATTTAATACATATCACTGATCTACATCGAAACGTTTTTTCTTAATTTTTGGGGATAGGCACTCCACAGACAGCGTTTTGTTGAGTTGATTCTTTGGTGCGTTTTGTGAATTGACAACGCGGTTTGTTTCTAATGAAAAAGGTAACATGTATTACGCTTCAACTTTGAAGTGATTCGATAAAACACGGAAATGTCAATTAAAACGCAGTTAACCTCATTTGACTGCATAACTAATTGCTAGCAGAGTCTTAGTCTAGAATTCGGGTGATAATCTTTTGAATCAGATGGTTAATTGCTTTCACGACTACCCTACATGCGTCAAATCATCCCTGCTCTTCCTTCATTTTGCATCATGGTTTGTAGTGTAACCAATATAGGAAGCATTTCCGAAATGTCGGAAACATATTTATGGAGCGGACAAAACGAGCCGTTAGATAATATCACGCCCGATCTAAGGGCTTCGTTCAGCTCTCACTGCAACTCCAAACGTGGCACGGTTTCAAGGCAGCCTTTGGACAATTCGTCATAGAGGCGCGTACCGCGTCAGACAAAGGTAAAATGAAAAAAAAAAAAAGAATGAAGTCGTATGGAAGGTCGCGGTGGATCGATATACGAAACGTGCGAATTCCTCGTGACTTTCAGTACATGTCATATATGTACGCACACGGACAGCGTCGGTCTCCAGCCAAGCTTCGGCGACACTAACTGTATGTTGGCGCGTAAACTTTGTTCTTAAGCACAATATAAACATTTTTATTTTCGACACCTTATTAACAACTAACAACTAAGACTTGAGTATGTACAGATGAAAGCCGTTTGGGTGTTTTGTAGGTGAATACAGAAAAAAAAGACCCAAAAAGCAAGCACTTACGAGCATTTTTAGAAGAAATGTGTTCAATAGAATCAAACTCACGTTAAACTGTTTGTTTGTTTATGCAGAGGACAAGTACATCGCGCAGAATAGTATAATTTTCAATCTTCTGCCTAGGTAAACGGGGATAAAGGCGTTTGAGCCCATTCGATCGAGCCCGATTGATCGAGCCCGATTGATCGAGCCCGATTGAGCCGCCTGACGAGGCTCCGTCCCTGATGTAACAGAACGGCAGCAGCACTAGCGAAGCCCATTAAACAACCGGTAAATAAAATTTTAAACATAAAACAAACCAAACGTCAGCATAGGCAAAGTATATCAACCCAATTGTTGGTTATATACAACAATGACAAAGCAGATCACCCTCCTTCCTCCCCGTGTCCCCTACAAAAGAAAGAAAGAGGGAAAATCGACGTTGCCTTTCAGGTGGGCACATTGCAGTGCCTGTGAGCCTTATGGATATTAAAAAGCATGAAAATATTTTTTCTTCCGTAATGCCCATTTTCTCACTTGTCGTATTCGCTTTCGCTCGGCAATTTGCATACGATTGAAAAGAAAAAGAAGTGTTGACAACTATCCGGAATATTGCAAATACCATGTTAGAAAGTCCCGCCCCTCCATCCTTAGTTCCGAAATTTGTAAACTATCAGCTTTTTATTGAAACGACAAGTAGTTTATTCTTCGATGTCATGATATTTTTGTGCGCAAAGCAAGTATAGAGGTCAATTTACTTGTCTGAGTACTTTGTATTGTCTTTTTTTAAAAATTGGACTGAAATGTCTTCGCAAAGTTTACAACAGCGCTGCTTAGAACATAAGGACAGTTTATATGAAGGCACTTACATGGATGAACAAGACGTGGAAGGAGAGGGACATGACAGGAAAAAAATGTTTTATTTATAGCAATGTAGGTTAAAACCGAATTAACGACAGCTTACGAGCACAAAACCGAAAACCGTAGAAACTGTGGATGTGCACGGGAACAAGGGCAGGTCGGGACAACGCGCACTCAGAGGGGCTGGTCTCCAGTGGGATAAACCGGATGACTTCAGCCGCTAGGTGCAAGACGATAGATACTGCAGGTCTAACGAACTTACTGCACGTAACTGGACTACATGTCTACCTGTAGACTCGACCCCTTTTCTGCGATTAGACCCCTTTTCTGCGATATCCGTGATTTTTGTATCCCCCTCTCTCTTGCTTTTATGCTTTCTTCTCCTTCTCGTACTTTCCTGCATTTTTCTCTCTTACCATCTTTAAACTTGCACTCTTATGCCGTGTCGCAAAACACTGAAAAAAAAAAAAAACTCGTAGGGGGTACCTGGTTCATGTTGCAGAAGGTGACGGCGGGCAGCGTTATTCCTTCGGGTGGCCTGGACCACTGCACATCTACCGTGTCGGCGTATTCGAAGTACTCCCTGCGGTGGAGGACGCGTTGCAATTAAAAGGCCGTTTTTATTACTCGGTTGGGCTCCCTAATAGCACATTATAAGCACCACTGGATCTTCTTCATCACAACGCACCTGAATTACCTATCGTTGCGACTAACGAGAAAGTAATTCCAACGTTCGGAACACAAGTTCGGGTGAAAATGGCGTCAGAGTTGTGACGCTGCGCAAAGCCCGCATGACTTGTATTTCGGAGTAAAACCGTGTATCGAGTGGGGTTACTAGAAACAAAGCTTTCGAGAGTCTACGTTTCATCGTTTCCCTAGTATAGCCAGGTATATGCCGATGTTTCCAGTGCTAATAACGTTTGTACCAACACAACGAGAGCGACAGCCTGCCGAAATTACCCACAAATATGGTTGAGTCCTGCACCCTCGTGTGCGCGCTATTGCGCCTTGCTGAGACCAGCTTAGGTTAAAGGTTTTACCAGCTTAGGTCAAAGGTTAGGTTAAAGAATGCTGCTGGCTAATATTAATGCGTAGAATTCTTTGCCGAGTAGCTCCACGGCCAGGAGCGTGTAACGCCCTGCATTTGCACAAAAATAAAGATTTCTCGAAATTTTCAAATGTATTGGTTAGAATAACGTAAATGCAGATAATTGGTCGAACTAAATGTTGAAAAGCTAAAAAATATCAAAAATATATAAAAAAATAGGAAAATGTCAATGCGTATAGCGCATGACGTTTCCACAATAATGCAGATTTCGCGAAAGTTTCACCTGTAATAGTTAGAATAACGTAAATGGAGATAATTTTTCGAACGAAATTTCGAAAAACCCCCCAAAATAAAAAAAAGATATCACAAAATTACGGGAAATGGCGAACCGTGTAACGTTCTGCATTTCTACAGTAATGCAGATTTCGCGAAAGTTCTAGATGTAATCGTTGGAATAACGTAAATGGAGATAATTGGTCGAATGAAATTTTGAAAAACTAAACAATAAGAAAAATATGTACAAATTACGGAAAATGGCGAAACGTATACCGCATGACATTTCCACAATAACATAGATTTCGCGAAAGTTTCACCTGCAATCATTATAATTGCGCAAAATGGAGATAATTAATCTGACAGGATTTAGAAAAAAACCAAAAATATGACTGGAAATACCTCACGCCGGCGGCATAAGAATGCTACGCATTAGTAGATCATTCTCTGAATTTCTGCAGAAATTTTCCTCATTTGCAGTATTAAAACCGCGATTTCTCATATATTTCAATTACACCATGATTGTTGGGGGTTTGCAACTTCGTAGTAGCATTCGACTTTCAGAAATTGTCCGTTACCCCTGTGTGAAAAACACGGAATCTTGAAAACAAGGGGACTAATTACATCTGCTGCACAAAGTCGTCTCGTAAGCATTGACTCGACCCCGAAAAGAACAGCGTTGTTGTGCAAAGTTATAACGAAACGCATTAAAATAACACGCAGCTCGTTAGTTCACATGCATACATACATACATACATGCATAAAAACATGCACACATACATACATACATACATACATACATACATACATACATACATACATACATACATACATACATACATACATACATACATACATACATACATACATACATACATACATACATACATACATACATACATACATACACGCATACATATATACATGCATGCATACATGCATACTGTGAGCATAGGGACGTTATTGCCGGACATTATGCCCGAACGCAACATCACCATCATCACTTGCCCTGTGGACACCAAGGTGTGTGTTTCCCAGTTAGTCATATCTGTGCACCTATCACCATTATCATCTGTAAATGATCATCATTATCCCCTCGCTTCGACTGCGGACGAAGGTCTGGGCTCGACATCCAGGCATGCATACACGCATACATACATGCATACATACATACATGCATACATACATACATACATGCATACATACATGCATACATACATACCTACATACATACATAATACATACATACTTACATGCATAGATACCTACATACAGGCATATATACATACATACAGGCATATATACATACATACATACATACATAGATACCTACACACATGCATGCATACGTACACATTTATTTATTTTCCGGAAAACATAAACGCTGGTTGGTCTTTTGGACTAAAAGCTATGCGTGGAGCATTACTAGGTCCAGGAGACTCGGAGTACCGAAAAAAAACGGCTTCAATAGTAGAGATAAGACTAATGATGTCGGCTACATCAGAATCTTTGAACGCTGTTTCAATTTTTACCCGGGCAAGAGTATAAAAACAAGAAGTAAATATCTTGCAAGCACCAGAATGATATTCTACACGCAATGCCATACAAATTTAAAAAGAAAGATATGATTGAAAAGAAATAGTATTGCGGCGAATTGATTAAACAAAACAGCTTAAACAAATAAAACTTCAATAAAAATCTCAACTTCCAACGGAAATACAATGTACTACCTTTACGAGGAACACTAAGGGTCTTGAAAGATCTCTCTAGTTTGTAATGTTGTCTTAAGCTGGATTTCTATTTCTTCCCCTTTCATCCGACCGCTTGGCTGAGACTAGTTTCGGTTAGGGAAAAAAAGGCAATGCTTATTTTGGAGTTCAAGCTCTGAGACGGGTTTTAAGGGGCATACAATTACGCAGGGCAGAGTACGTACTCCTTTTCACATTTTCGGCATGTCCGCGCAAGTTGAAGAGTGCGCCAAATAGCGTGGCGGGTACCTGAAGACGCCGTAAAGATCCTGCAGGCCTATGTAGACGAGCGCGGTGAGAGCTACGGTCCACGCCAGACGTCGAAATGGGTGGGACATGCCCAGGATGACACGTAGGCCAGGGATGGGCGACTCGGCGAACATAATTCGTAGGCGAAGCAGGAGTTGCAGGATCAGGCTTGTTTTGTCTTCTGCAGCCCTTCCAGCAACTCCCAAATGTTGGTCGACTTGTCTTCGTCGCTCAGGCATCTCGATATCGCCAGAGTCACCGATAGGGTGGCAGCACTGCATTAGAAGTAGCTTGGTCGAAATACGGACGTATGGTAGAACTTACGACGGAATGAAGATGTCACGGATGTTATAATAAATGATCACTCCTAAAAAGAGCTTAACACCATTACTTAAGTTTATTACCAAGATAGAGCAGCACGCAATGAAAAAAAGAAAAGATGGGTAAAAAGTCGAGCAAGAATCGAAGCACAAAAATTTGGCAATATAGAATTATTATACAAGTTAATTATCCCCCAATCCAGTACAGTATAGCCCACTTATAGCGAACCTGGTTTTAACGAAATAGCGGCTATAACGAACAAATCTTCGTTTCCCGTTACCATTGGTATACATAGATTTTTTGTACAGATATAGCGAAAAGCGGATATAACGAAGTGATTTCGGTTTCTCGTTGTGTTCGTTGTAAGCGGGCTCGCCTGCATAAGAATCATCCAAAGGGAACTTCCAAAGCTTCCTAAAGAGCAAAAGTTATTTTGCGACTCCTCAGCGAGTCAAATGTGCGGCGTTGTACACCTGAAACCGTAATTTATTGGGCATGTAACTATTGCTTCTTGGTGTCAAAAATTTGGCTCACTACTTGGTTCCAAACTTCGGTCGCGTACAAGCAGCCTAGGTTCGGATCCTGTGCTACAGTCTTGTATATTTATATTGTGTAACCTGCTTCATTGCAAGAATTTATTGCAGTGATGAGAAAGAAAAAAAAAACAGCGATGAGGGTTGGCACGCATGGAATTCTGCTGTAAAAACTACGCAAAAAAGAACGAGGGTTACTGCCTTTAGAGGCATAATTGCGAACAACAATAAGGAGAACCAGTGCTTAAAATTGTGCTCTAAGTGAGAAATAGAAGCGAATATAGAAAAAGAAATATGAAAACTGCGTCTTTTCCGGTGTTTTCAATGGCTCATTTGTACATTTGCTTGGAACTTGCTGCCTCTCATTACAACGTGCCAACGTAATATGTGAGCGAATAACTACGTCACAGCCATTGTTGGCAATACCCGAGGCGAAAGCTGAAGCATCAAACTTGCGGTGAGGTAAACAGGGTTTATTGTTGAGTGCGGGAAAAGTGATCATTCACACAATCAAACAATGTAAACGCGGGCAAAGTAGGTACGCACGTGCTAATCAAAAATGTCACTAGTTGTTGGGTGGGAGATATTTATGAACAGCACGAAATTCGTGCTGCTGGTAAAGCTTTCTTAAATAGAGTTCCCACTGAACTCAACGCTTTATCATTTTCAAAAGGCTGCTACCGAACTACGGAAATAACAGGTAAGGACGATTGCCTTGGCACAGAAACTAGAGCGGAAGGATACGCTTTACTGACTAGAGTGATCTACATCACTAGTAAATACTGCATTGAATGGGAATTTGAGGAATCTAACTCGGAGACTGCAAAGACATTTTATTAGCTGGAAGTGCTTAAGAATACTTTAACGATGCAAGAAAACACCCGAACAGTTGCCGAATGAACGCCATGTGCGAAAGCTTTATAATTATACTAAATTTTGTAAACTCAGAGGGCGGCAAATATCCGTTTCTTATTGCTTTATGTAATTTGTATTTCATCAATTTCTTTTAGAAATGGTTCTCGTAGGAGATGTATCATGAGTGTTAAAAGAAATATGGCGCAGCGATGAAAGCAGTGAGATAAAAAATGAATTACCTGTCGGTTTGATTGATTTGATTGTGGGGTTTAACGCGCCGACGCAACGTTGGCGATGAGGCGCGCAGTAGTGGAGGGCTCCGGATTAATTTTGATCACCTGGGGATCTTTAACGTGCGCCGAAATCTCGTATACACACGGGCGTTTTTGCTTTTCGCCTCCGTCAGAAAAGCTGCCGCCGCGGTCGGGAAAAGAACCCGCGACCTCGTGCTCGAATTACCTGTAGGACATCAGCGTTAGATCAAAGAGAAGTATGGTCAGACACTCTGGAAGTACGTGGCAGTCTTTCAAGAACAATGCCCTCCAGAAAACATTAGCTCTTCGGTGTGTCCCCAACACCGCTGGTAGTATAATCGCTAGATAATATGGGTGGGCGTTGCGAAAATGTTTTGGAAATGAGCGGAAGGTTATGGAGGCCTACGCACAGTTTGGAAGCTTTTTTATTGTCCCTTTTAACCTCCTTCATCAATAAATCTCCCTTGCCGGGATTATAGACGTGTAACGTCGGTAAAAATAGCATCTACCCAACAGTTGACACCGACAAAGCAAACATAATAGTATCTGTAAGCCAGATGGTACTAGTTTCCATAAAAGCGATGACTCCAAATCTAAGTTGTGATTGTTAGACGAAACTTGCGCTTCTCGCCTGTTTTCGCATGTGCTGAGGTGTCTCAGCGGTTATGAAGCGTTGGGGTATTCAGCACTACTATGCCATTTCTTTTCCTTGCTGTGGATGCTGTTTTAATGCTACGCATTCTTCGCCGAGCACTCCCCACAGCCAGGACCGTGTAACGCCCTGCATTTACACAAAAATGCAGATATCGCGAAGTTTCACCCGTGATCGTTATTATAGCGTAAATGGAGATAAAAAGACTAAAAAAATAAGAAAAATAGCACAAAATTACGGAAATGGCGAACCGTGTAACGCCCTGCATTTCCACAATGATGCAGATTTTGCGCAGGTTCCACATGTAATCGTTATAACAGCGTTAATGAAGATAATTGGTCAAACGAAGTTCTGGAAAAGTAAAAAATAAGAAACTGTAAAAAAAAAATACGGAAAATGGCCATCCGTATGACGCCCTGCATTTCGACAATAATGCAGATTTGCGAAAGTTCCACCTGTAATCGTTATTTATTTATTTCCAATACTGCCACTCTCAGCTTGAGAGCCTTGCAGCTGGGAACAAAAACAATGCATTGATATGCCACAGTAGTTACAGGCAACGAAACAAACATTCGTCACTTGATGACGATTACTCACGACAAACTTTCCGTAGTAGCGTAAATGGGGTAATTGGTCTAACAGGGGCCCTATTCTCGACTGCACAAATTGCCGGCAATTCAGGCAATTTTCCGGAAGTCTTTTCTGATTGGCTTTCAATTTTGGTCACGTGCTTCCGGTTGACAAAGCGGTTGTGTGTGCTGTCGTCATTTTGACGTTTCATGTCGTCTACGGACACCAGTTCTAAAGTTTGCCTTATTTCTCGTCACTAAAGGCACATAATTCTTGGCCGGCAATGAAAAACCAGACTAAATGCAGCGGACATGACAACGTAAGTCTGTCTTTGCTATTCAACAACAATGCTGCTTGTAATACACACCCCCTCTGTGATTGGCTGAGAAGGCGTGACGTAATTTAAACAGTTGGCGGGAACGATTTCGTCATGCATTGGCAACTTCAGCCTGCGTAAAAGTGACGTAATGCTACGTAACAGCTTGAAAATGGCGGCTGTTTTTGTCGCAAAGTACAAGC
Organism: Haemaphysalis longicornis; assembly: GCF_048455015.1. NCBI lineage: Eukaryota > Metazoa > Arthropoda > Arachnida > Ixodida > Ixodidae > Haemaphysalis > Haemaphysalis longicornis. Next base: position 230,000,073 of record NW_027526295.1, on the reverse strand, counting down.
AAAATCGGGCAAACTATTGCCGCGGCTTACGGCGCCGCGAAATGTGCGGCAATTTGCAGCAGGCGCAGTTTCGCATGCGCGCTGTTTAAAGCCTGTTTCCTACCGAAACAAATTATAGTTTCAACTGCTTCCAAGTCAGCGATCATGGAACATACAAATAACATCCAGAATTTTGCTTTTATGTTTGGCAATGAAATAAAAATTATTTGTTTGGCGTAACCGCAACTTAAGAGGGCAGTACAAGCCTCTCCATGACAAAGAGAACCCAATGCATGGCATTTGTCCATACTTGTCCGAGTAAGCTGTTGGGTCACATGATCGAACTCAAGAGAAAAATAACAATGAAAAGTGACTATTTAGTTCATTACAGCGCTGATTGCAGTCGAGCTTGACGAATGAGTGAATCGGCGACATCGCTGTGCTCCGCGGTTATCAGGCGCAGCGCTTCGCTGCTCTTATGTGTCGTAGAAGCGATGGTCGCGGCCGTCTTTTTCTGTGATCACGCCATAAACTTGTAACATAGCAGCAGACGATGGCGTGGCGGCGGTGGCGGCAGGGAAGGTGATAACGCAACAAAGCTTGCATTGAAGCAGAGAGCCCAGCTATGTTAATAAAAGCGATTGAAAGAAATAAATAGATACGGTAAAAAAATTGTGTGATGTTCTTTAGCTCGACATCCTCCTTTCGCTCGCTTTTGGATCAACCTTACTCGATCGCCTTGTGGTGTTGGCGCCAACTTTGACCTCCAGAAATGTGTTTTACTTGTCAGCCTCAGCTACCGTCGTAATTTTTATAGTACATGCCAAGTGTTTTTATATCTTTTTTGCACAATATTTGATACCTTGGTAGCGATCTTTATGAGTGACTCGTCAAATTACACTGCATGTCGTCATAGCTATAGGTGCAGCACGTCACTGATTGCTTACGTCGTGCTTACGGAAAAAAACATGGGCGAAGTGCCGGCAATTTGTGCAGTCGAGAATAGGGCCCCAGAAGTCTAAATAAGTAAAAAAACAAGAAAACACAAAATATACGAAAAATGGCGTGCCGTAACGCTCTTCATTTCCAAAAAATGCAGATTTCGCGGAAGTAACACCTGTAATCGTTACACCAGAGTAAATGTAGATAATTCGTCGGGCAGGATTTAGAAAAATCGCGAAGTTTGGCTGTAAAAAACTCACACTCAGGACAAGCGGCATAAGAATGTTTCGCATTAGTAGGCAATCCTCTGAATATCGGCACATTTTTTTTTCTGGTGCAGGTGGAAAAACAAAAATTTCCCTGTGTACGGAACTTCCGCGCACAGCAGGGAGCCCCAGGGGGTCGAACTTAATCCTTGAACCTTCCCTACGGAGCGCCTTATGAAGCAAGGCTAGGTTGGATGTGTAAAACCACAACTCGAATTTACTGAAGCTTACGCAATCTCTTAACATGCCCATGAATTGTTAGCCAGAAATTGCGGAAGCTAAGCACAGGCTATTAGTAAATGTGAACCAAGTCGGAAAAAAAAAAAAAAAAAACGAAGAAAAAATTGGTAAGATGAGCGCCTCAGCGCAGGAACTCCTGGATCAGATAGTTCTTCCACGGCCCGGTTACCAGCGAAGAGATAATTTTATAGTCGGGAACAAGTAAAGAGGCGCAATAGCTCGTGTACGGTATCACTCCGCCTAAGCGACGGACCCGGATGTCAAAGGACGCGCGCGCTTTGAAAGAACATTGCTATGAATGCGTGGTATAGTCTGCCTTTTCTCAAGTAGTTGGTTTGTTGTCGCTGCAGCAACCTATAAGCACATTAAGTCCAAAAAATTGCGAAACGGCTCGTGCCTTGTTCAAAATATTCCCAGTAACGCGCTATTTGCGCCGCGCGGGGTAACATCGGGCTGCGGTGATGAGGCACAGCGGCAACTTCCGTTGCCGTTCGTAAGTTGTACCCGGGTATAGTATAATTTTTGGTCCTCATTAAAGGGGTCCTGAAATACCTTCCGCCGATGCATGGATGTACATGTAACCAAATAAGACAATGTATTAGCAATCTCCTCCCGCAAGAATTTTGTTAAAGCGATGAGTATTAGCTGAGAAATCGTAAATCAAAAACCGCGCATTATCGTCGCGCCGCGTTTCCTCCTCTTTTCAACTGTTGACGGCGCGCGAGCACTCCCTCCCATGATGCTGCGCTAGTCAGCGGTGACGTACTTCCGCATTACGCTCCTCCGACTGCCGTCTGCTACGGGCAAGTTTTGTTGACACCATGAATTCCGCACTCCGCTCAAGGATGGATAAGCGAACGAAAAATCTGGCCGCATGTGTGCGGTGGCCTGGCCTTGCCCTTTCGCGGTGTGCGTTGCTGCAGTGCAGCACGTGACTTTTAATCGGCGGCGAACTCGCAGCCGCTGGGGAGGATTTTGCGCTCGGTCCCTTTCATGCACCGCGCACTGTTTATCCAAAAAAGTGCCGTATCAGATGGGGCCCCGCTGATGCCGGGTCTTATTTTGCGGTGGTGGTAATTACTGCCGGCGCCATGCGAAAAAGACATTTTAAACCGATACAGAACCCGTGCACAAAACGCTTCAATCATGTGACCAGTTCAGCTTGGGGCGACGCGTGGTGGAGAGCGGCAACGTTGGCAAAACATGCTCCGGCGCGGCTCTGAGCTTTCTATAGCGCTGGAGCGAGCGCCTTTCTTTGACGATCTCAAACATCGGTTGACTTGGCAACAAGGCACAAACCGCCCCAGAAGTCAGTTACGGTTGCGTGATCCCGGTTCAGCTCGGGGCCCCACCTCGCGACATGTGGGCACTGCAGGCGTACCACTCACTCTCATTAGGAAGTGTGAGATGCGTTTGGCATTACATGAGGCGATGGTGTGTGTGTTGTGGACGCCTTTGTTTCGCGATGAAATGCGACGTTGTGCTTCTGCGGGTGGATAGTGCTTCCCATGGTCTGGATTATCTTTCTCGAGCGACGTACGACTCAACCTCGCATGGGGTATGTGCAGTGTGCGTGGCTAAAAGCCATCTCGGCTTGCGCGCCAGAGTTAAGTGACTTGCTGTTCGTCCCCGCAAACCGCGCGCGAGGTGAGTGCCGAATTTACGACGGGCAGGAGGAGGCAACCCATCGTCTGTCAATCGCGGTTCAGACTTGCAACGCATGTTATGACGTTGTGTTCGTTCGAAACGCATCTCTGGATTGTTTTGAAGTGGAAAAAAATGTATCCGTCAAACCCGGGCATTCGGCTCAGGGCGTTCTCTGCGATTGCACGAAAGAAGTGCCACGGGGCTTCAACGCTTTCTTTATGGAACGTACTCCGGTAAGAGAATATCCATGTCGTGTTATGGCCGTGTTGCATTCAATACGAACGGTTAAGCGTTTGTTTACACTTGTTTCGTTTGTCGTAAAATGTTCAAGCACTCCGACACTCCCCTGGCAGATCAGCCGGCGAGTCGACGCTGAGCAGACGACTCATCTCTTTGCCGGAAGTGCGTGAAAAAGCCGCCCAATAGCAGGGTGTCTAGCTCATGACGAACATCTGGGAATCGATGATGTAGACATGTGAAGATGGCGGCGTCCAAAAACACGAAGGAAAGGGTGAGAAAAAAGCGACAAACTTTGCAACAAAAGTGTGAGCTTTCCGCTGCGCGTAAAAGAGTAATACTTGGCCCAGATGACCTTGACGACCCAATCTAACGATTGCGCTACTTCATTTAGTGTGCTCAAAATGCCTTTCAGGGCCCCTTTAAGTTCACTCATCTTGGAGCTCCTGTCTAAACCACCCCGACTGCTTTCTATCCCACCTTGCAGAAAAAGCGCCAAGGCATAGTCATTACATCAATTTTTGCCCTCAACATGTTCATTACTGCAGCAGCATACCGTGTCCCTCGGATATTTGTTTTGCACTGAAACAACTCAGTAGTTGTGTTGGTGGTGATTATGTTTATTAACGGGTGGATCTAGCCTTGCGTGATATGCCGCCAATTTCTCCCGCGATCAACACCCTCTTCCTGCTACGTGCGGGAAATCACCAGGAGTCATTCAGGCGTGTGTCCCTTAAATACCCGGGGATCAGGCGCAGGATGTCTCTCCTGGTGATCCAATGGCCTATAAAAAAAATTATATCATCCAAAGAGGCAAACGGAGCGGCTCTCCTTCGAAGTTCCTTAAACAAAGCTATAGCGAGGGTATGTGCGATGGGAACGAGGGTATGTGTGGAATCACAGCAACGGAGCGTAGGAGGAGGCGCAAAGGGAAAATTGTGATGATGAAGATGAGAGCACACGCATGCAGACTCATGTATTGTAATGAGAGCACACGTTCCTGCAGTCTGACACTAATGATCTCGCATTTAGGACGTCACAAGGAGGCCTTTAGGTGTCCTCGTAATTTTTCTGAACTTCTCTCATTAAACCATTCTAGTGAAATTGTCATTAAATTAGTGGTTTCCTCCAGACTTAGTCATTTCCGCAACGTGGCGCTGTTTGTACTTTGATTTGCTCCTTAGTGTTATCGTGTGTTGATTCGGTGGACTCCCGCAGTGGCATATTCCACATGCATGCAAATTTACGGCTGTCCTCAACAGAAAGGTGGTAATGCTTTAGTCCATTCTGGTAATGGTAATCCATTCTGTTTGTTTTTCAATTGTTTAAAAACTCGCGACTTTTTACATACTTACCATCATTTCACAAACTCAAAATGGGCACCTACACGCGTAGATTTGTACCGACCAGTGGTAATTCTTGCACGGGGTGGGTACTAATTTTCACTTCCTCAAGCGATGACGAGATGACATGAAGGTGAGCTTTATACGGCACACCGCTCAGGGCCGGGTCTCGCAGTTCAGCGCAAGCAAGGATCAGAATACAGGGAGCGGGTAAGTGTCACCGGGGAATTGATCCAACGCGAGCACTGATAAGGGCTCTTCCTACATGTATAGTAACGGGAATGTAAGCCCCTAACTACTAGCGCTTGCTACACACGCTAGAATACATGTATATATGCACCCCTGCCGAGCCCTGTACTCTAAAGCGCTCCATTACTTTGGAGAACGAGATTGAAACTACTGACCTGAGTGTTATCGCTGATTGCTGTGAAATCACCTTGCTTGATCCAGTAGCGTGGCTGGTTTGGCTCGTTTATAAGACGTCGAACACCACACCATCCGACGCTCTCAACCACAATGAATCGATGCACACGAACAACGAGGGGTGTGCCCTCTCTGTGTTTCACCTGAAAGCGTGACGGGGCCTAGGCACGAAACAAGTTTGAGATATTATTATTCTTATCCGGCTTCCTCGGAGTGAAAAGCCTGGCAGGAAGCCGTGTTGAAAGGTTATTTGCTGCTTTGCGGGCTTTCTCGTCTGAGCACGCACTATCGATTCGCCAGAGGTTGAAAGAACTACTTTCGTGTGCATAAACGCTGGTGTACCCTCGACACTTTGCTTCCCGCGTTCAATATCGCGCCGCCATTTATTCACTAATGGAAATTGAGTGGTCGATGATAAAACATGAATGCAATAGTAAAGACTGCCACTGCAATGATATTTAGGAGTACGATCCGGAAATATGAAATCATCATAAAGAGAACGGGAACTAACTACGGTGAACAGTGGGGCAGGACTTAAAAGATATATTAAGATATTCGTCAAAACACTACAAATCCAAGTGACAACTTAAACTAGTTGGAGGAGAAATTTCTTGGAATCGCGAAATATGTTTTTAGATATTCCTATCAGTAATAATTAGACAGAGGAGCAATTACATAAAATCACAGAACCAGGGATATTTTGGGATTTCTGAAAATATGTTTACCCTTTTAGTCCCGTTAAAATCCTGAAATAAGTTTTTAAACAAGCCGTTCAGTGATTGTGTGAGGAAAAATATCCTTTGACAACTTCGGTGACCCATATATTATTCAGTTACTTTTAAAAAGAGTTTTATACAAACTTTGATTTCTGTGAAATCATCAGTGGTGAAATTACTAAGCAATTCTTGAATTCAAAGCGCGAAAGACAGTGACGAGAGGGTAAACGAGACACACAGGCGCTGTGTTTCTCTGCGTCCCTATCGCCAATGCCTTTTGCGCTTTTGAATTCCAAGATGCTGAAAACCAATTTGCACAAGCTGCAACATTTTTAAACAACCCCTAAAACTTCTGTGAACATTTTTCTCAGCAAGATTTAGGCGTAAAAACAATGAGATATATCGAGGAATTCTTAAACGCGGCATCCAGCCCCTTTTTCTCCTAGGGATGGAATCACGAAAAAGCACGCTTGATCAGTTGTTATAAAGAACTAATATCTTCTATGTATTTACAGTTTCTGGAATATTGAAGCCATTCTGCATCTCTGTGATGTTATGGCAGGTTCAGGGCCGTAGTGGGACCGGCTCACAAGTGACGAGGCAGGTGACCATATTGCAACGGAAATATTTATCAAGAAAATAAAAAAGGTAGGGAAGGAAGGAGAAAAAAAATGAATGAAGATGACGCGAAGTCCGGCGTAGCACGCGAACACCCTCTCGCAGAAGAACAGTCCGAGTCCAAGCCCACGGGAAATTTCACAAGGGGCCTCACAGTTTTGGCGGCGGCGGTAACGGCGGCGAGTCGAAGCTCCGGTCGAAGGCGACTACCACTGGCGGTCGTTGTCGTTGACGCGGCATGGCCCCGGCATCTGAGAACAGTCACAGCACCATGACGACTTGGTGAGGAAGCTGGTCGGCGGGAACACGGGCCGTGCTTGGGGTAGCGCTCCCGCCGTCCGGGCGACTGCCGCTGGAGCGCAGGGTCTTCTCAGGGTCGGCGTACCCGCAGTCCGGTCGACTGCCGCTGGTCCGCCAGGCTACCTCGGGGTAGACAATCAACTCGTTCCCTCGATCGCTTCTCGATCTTGGTTGGTTGGTTGGTTGGTTGGTTCCTTATGATATGGCGCGTACCCACGCGGGGGATTGGCCAAGAAGCTGCCAGTAATAATTAGGCTGTGACCCGGTTTATTTTAGAGAGAAAAAAAAAGGAGTACGAGAAAAAACATTGAGAGTAGAAAAAAAAAATCTTTGGATTGAACAGGATTGTCAGGAAAAAAAAATCTTGCGAATGAAGGCATAGCTATCTAGCAGGGCATCCGGCCTGTCGCCGCGACAAAGGAATGAAAGGCGATCACGACATCTCTGTCTTTCTCGAACCCCGAGCCTCGTTCCTCCTCTTTTTCGCCTCCGTTGTCTCGAGCCCCCTTCGGATGTTCGCTTCTTTCTCTTCACTCGGCCACTCGCGCGCTTGCTGCGTCTTTTCTCGCGATTTCTTCTTGTTTTTCCCGCGCTCGGGGCACTTCATGACAATCTCCTTTAACTTAACGCTTTTGAATTACATTCACTGCATTCAAAAGGCTTAAAGTAGACCAATTCGGCATGAAAAATTTCTGCGCTGCGGCATTGCCCAATGAAATTGCATAGCGTGATGTTGCAGCATAGACAACAATTCTTAGTAAAATGGATTTCAGGCCTCATCATACCAGAATTCGCTCTTTTTTGGCGCAGTGATTCATCATTCAGGTACATTGTCCCGAAGCAGATCCGTAGAGGTTTTTTGACCTGGAGTCGGCCAGTCGTTTGGCCGGCCGATGGCCTCTCCGTTAACTTATCTTTATTTAAAATAAGGACGAGACGTTTTTTTTGCAATACAGGTAAACCTGAATGTAATGAACGTGTATGTAGCAAATTCCTGGATTTAACGAAGTTTTTGAGTTCCCCATTGACAACCCCATTGAAACCCATGTGTTCGCGACCTCTATGTAACGAAGGCGTCGCGACGGTTAACCTGGATGTCCCGAATTCGTTACGCTGATAAGCCATTGTTTTTTGCACTTTTTGTGAAAAAGTGGCTGGAGAAATGCACTAATTTAGCGAACGTTGCCGTATCGCAAACAACCGTGCCTTTCCACGAGTGAGTGCGGTGTTGGTTAGGTGCTAGGCCTGCCTGTCGGAGTATGGTCGCGCGTCTCATCTGCTATCTGTGGCGTCGGTTCGTGGGTGTTGAGGTCTGCTGCCACAAAACAAAAAGTTCGGTCTTTTCAAGACGAGCTCGCGGTTTTAAAAGCCGTCTCCGCCGGCGAGAAAGAAGAACGTTGCCGCCCAGTATACAGTATCACAGCTAGCGCCCCCTCAACAATAGCGGAAAAAAGCATCAAGTTCACGAAAAGGCACCCTTTTAGCATCCTTCTCGTCCTTAAAACGGGTTAAGGCACCGGAAAATGTCAAAAGTGATACTTAAGTTACGTTTGTAAATACGGGGGTAAGTGACCCTACTTCTTTGGAGCTCTGTGTAATTCCTGGAAAAGCAGAAGATACAAATCACGCAGTTTTTCACAGTGAAATAAATCCATCAGCGGTGAGTTCACCATCACTGATGTCTAGAATTTTTGGTTTCGTTTCTCCTCCATTCACGCGCGCCTTATCTCTAAACCTGCATTTAACGAAAACCTGCATGCAACGAAAAATTGCGAATTTTTGTCAACTTCGTTATATCCAAGTTTAACTGTGAATTAAATATTATAAATAATAACTGGTCCTTGTAAGATTTAAAGTACAGCTAACTAAAAAGTCAGACGTAGCAAATCAGAGGTTACGGGCTTTGTGTTAGCAGTTAGGCTGAGATTAAAATGCATATTCAGTCGTATATGAAGGCGAAAAGCAAAAACGCCCGTGTGTACGAGATTTCAGTGCTCGTTAAAGATCTCCAGGAGGTCAGAATTAATCCGGAGCCCTGCACTACGGCGCGCCTCATCGCCTGCGTTGCGTCGGCGCGTTAAACCCTACAATCAATCAATCAATATTCAATCATATACTTTTCGCGACTTTTATTTCAGAAAGCACGGGGAAAATCTGACTATGAAACAGGATATATGGCAAGTTATTATTATTTTTTCCGGGTTTGTTATGTCAAAAGGTAAGTTGCTTGTTTTCATTGAACATACGAGGAAACTCTATTCTCGCTCCCCTTCAGGTGCTGCTAATTCGGATCACGCGGATGCAAACACGTGGATGGACAGCGTCTTAATGACTGTGAAGAGTAACCTTCTGAAAGCTGGTAACATAGCCTTACGATTACAAAACTTGCAATTTGTGTTAGGTGACAAGCAGACCAAAGTCTTGTTCGAAGGAATTTTCGGCGGGGTGCACGGTCTGGACGAGTACTTGAGAAGAAACGGTGACTGTCCTCGTTATTATATGCACGGCAACATTGTTACAGTGTCGTGTCTACTCACCGTCTCCGGAGCCTCCGTGCGCTACAGGATCGCACCGACTGTGACTCATAACGAGACTGATAAAAGTCCTGCACAGTTTGTGGTGACTGTACCCGTGAACACGAGCGAAATAACCCTTGAAGTCAATCAACACAAATGTAGGTATTTAAATAACTATTTTTTTCCTTCTCAGTATGTAGTCATGAAGCTGTATTTATAGTGATAATGCACACAATATATAAATGTATTGTTGAGAGCCAGTAGAGAACCAAAAAAAACATTTTTTTCTGTAGTCTTATCTATTTCTTGCGCTTGCTGCAATGCTTCACAAGCGTGTAAACAAGCTTGAAATCATTGGTGTCGTTACTGCAGCCGCGCAACTTGTCGGCATATGATTTGGTACCGACAAAAGTGCATGGTTTCGTAAAGCCCGCTGCTCGGTGCCAAGATGACAATACTTCGAAATCTAAGACCGTATAACCTCGCCCTAACATGGACTAATGACTTGCATACACGTGTATAGACTAGTATAGACTAGTGATGCAAAATTATCACTAGTGCCATCTATACAATCGACAGTCGATGCACAATCTAACTATTAACAGTGCTGTCGATATCCAACTATAGACTAATTAAGAAGTCGAGGATGCCATCGCGACTCAAGAAACCAGAGCCTTGGACGGAGGTAACCATGATTCTCTATTCCTTGGGGAACCACAGATAGTGAGGACGTTCTCGCACTGCGCGCTCCGCCCGCCTGACTCCTTGTATAGAAATACAATGAAGTTTTCCGTATAATTCCACTGACAGTCGAATATTGCCGTTGTACTATCGATTGCTTACTAAAGTATTTGATATAATAATTTCTCTATAAGTAGATATGCTAAAGTTAACAATATTAATTTTGATAGGCTGAAAATAACAGCAATTTATCTCGCATAAATTCCAATCTCGCATGTACACCAAATCAAAAAATATTCGCACGATTTTCAGCAACATTTATGAACCCTTTCTCACGTGCAGGAAGCAAACTAGGCTCAAGCCAGGTTAACTTTTCTGCCTTCCTTCTACATCCTTCCTTCTTTCCTTATGAGCAGATAGAGAGAATATTACAGTTTTGTAAGTAGTCTCGGTAATATTTTTCTCAAAATGATGGCTTGTATAATCTCGGCCAGTTCTTTAAGTGGACTGTAAAAAACCTGTTTGAGTGCGTTTTACTATTTGACTGCTTCAACACACGGAGGCCGATCAAGAAAAAGAAAAGTATTTCGCAGCTTACAAGTAGACTATGTATCCCAGAAATAGGAAAGTTACCCCGAATAATGCTTACGTCAGTGATAGTAGACAATTTTATTGTTGAAGACATAATTTACAAGCATCAGAAAACACTACACGTGTCTTTCTGTAAAGCACTTTGCCATAGCTAAACAGAAAAAAAAAATATTTTACGCACTGTTGGCCAGTATGAGCCCCAAAGGTGAGAACTTCGTCTTTATAATTTATCCTGAGTCATTTAGCTCTCCCGTTCAAAACGTTTGCACCATGTGACTAGTTGTAGCCTACGATCCCCCTATACGTTCAACCTCGCATGCAGATCGGGATGATAGGGGACAGAAGTTGGCACCGAAGTAATTCTGCTGTTTATCTGGGGATGCAGCAAGCACAGCATGCGTGCTGAAGCTCACCAGAAACGGTACAGGCTTCACCACTGTTGCAAGCCGAGGCGGTGATTATAGTTAGCTAATGTAGAAGTGCCAGCAATTCTATTGATGCTCAACTAAATTGTACTATCGGTAGTATTCATATTCAATTTATGGACAGTCTTGCATTGTTATAATAGACACATGTGCAGAAGCATACGCGAAGACGCACACACAGGCCCACAGCGGGCATATATAATGCGCATGCATACGCTCTTGTCTGCGTCTGTCCTATAGGTACACGTACCCTTCTTCAATAAGGTTTGCCGCGATAAGAGAAGTTTTGCGTTTTTCTATTGGCCGTCAGGAGTTATTACAGTGTTCGTCAGCCGAACATGAGCCCTTAGCAGTGCCGTGCCTATATGCAGGACAAATAACGTTTTTTTTTTTTAGATAAAGGCTACAGTAAACGTTTTTAAACGCGGTAGTCTATCTTCAACTACTTAAACCCAGAAATTTTGGTCTGTCTGTATGTCTGTTTGTCTGTATTTTTTTCTTTATTGCCAATCTCAGACAGAAACACCAGGCACCAGGTACAATGATTAAGGAAAAACCAAAGTAATGCCACCATGTCTCCCAGGGCCGGTGTTGTCATTTAAAATTTCCTAAGCATAGTTAGAGGTTCAATTTTTGACAACCACTCAGGTGGAGACTTCTTCGCTCTCTGAACTTCAACAAACTGCGACGCACTTCCCGGAAATACTGTCGCGTTGTTCGCACGTCTAGATCACAATGAAGCCAAGCCATGCGCGAACGCCAAATGCTGTGCAGACCCAACAACATGACATTGTCAAATGGCACACTGTCCTCTCCATCAATGCAAAAAAAAAAAAAAAAAATGTCAGCCTATCTGCTCCTTTCGTTGCAAATGTCGTCAAAAGACGATAGTCTTTGTAGACATTTGCCAAGGAAATGCCCCCCTTTGCTTTCCCGCTCACCTCTCATGCTGTTCCTGTACCGTCGTGTTCATCTCAAGGTAAACACACTAAAGGTTTGCGCAAGGTGATTTGAATTTACCGCGTTCCACTGCTACAGGCCAGGTTCCTCGATGCCAGCGCTGCAGTACGGCGGAGACGCGCGTGAATGGAGGCGGCCGACTACAAGGTTTATAGAACCGCGTGGCCGTGCTCCACGTGCGTTCCAAGCAGAATGTTGAACCTAGCTAGTGGAACCTTTCGTTGCTGTTGCTGGGTGATTTTTCATATGCCGCCAGGAGGCGGCGGTTTTCCGCATTAGATGTAGAATATCATTTGCTATCGAAAAACCAAGCATCCATGAATTTTTGATAAAGGAACACTGCAAATATCCCTTGTGCACTAATTTGCTGTCTTATATTTGCGCTATGTCTTGTTCTTGTTCAACAAAGTTGACAAGTATGAACATATAAACCGGGCTTAGACGCTCACATTTGGCTATGAGTATATAAGACTATTGCGCAGTATGCACTTTACTTTGGCCGGGTGGCTGAATCGAGTCACAGACAGACAGATGGACAGACAGACCAAAATTTCTGGATTTAAGTAGCCCAAGAACGACTATCGTCTTTAAAAAAACGTATGCCGTGTGGGCTAAGTGGAAAATCTTTCTGGAGTGACCATTGGAGGACATCCCAAAATAACACTGCAGCCCAACAATGAAGAAAGACATGCTCCATAGTTTCGGGTTGTTTACAAATTGGACAGTCGGTTCCCCATGGCACTGAGAGCCAGCCCCCTTTCATCCAAGTTGCAACTGAAGTGTACTTGTGTGCAATTCAAAAATTCCCTCGCACTTCCCCGAGGGGGAGAGTGTGTAAGTGCGAATGCACGGTTGTTGATTGCGCGATTACGGTGGATATCGTGATCTTGGAGTGGAGAGGAGGCGCCCAACACCCGCAGTCACTGAGCGGAGAGAGGAGGAGGAGAGTAGCGCGCGCCCATCTCCCCCCGTTGCTAGGGGAGACGAGGAGGAAGACGAGGAGCGCGCGCACCCGCAGCTGTTGCTATGCGGACAACGGCGGCGGACGATTCAGGCTCGCTTAAGAAGTGCATTCGCACTTAAAAAGAAAGTCTTTGCCCCAGGTGACACTTCCATTCGCTTCACTCTTTTTAACACAACTTGTCTGTCTGTCTGTCTGTCTGTCTGTCTGTCTGTCTGTGACTCGATTCAGCCACCCGGCCAAAGTGAAACGAAGTGTGCACAATAGTCTTATATACTCACAGCGAAATCTAAACGTCTAAGTCCGGTTTATGAGTTCATACTTGTCAACATTATTGATGAACAAGAACAAGACATTACGCAAATATGACAGAAAATTAATAGAAAACGGATATTTACAGTGTTACTTTATAAAAAAATTCATAGATGCTTGAGTTTTGCGAAATGAAGTACTACATCTACTAAAAAAATCACACTGTCGCCTGCTGTTGCCCGCGCCACAATAGCTTGTGGCGGCATTTTAAGAATTCAAGCGACAACAGCTACGAAAGGTTCCACTGGATAGGTTCCACGTTCTGCTTGACACGCGCGTGGACTAGGGCAACGCGGTTCTATAAACGTTGAAGTAGGGCGCCTCGATTCACCCGAGTCTCCGCCGTATGGCTGCGCTGGCATCGAGGCACCCGGACTGGAGCAGTGGAACGCGGTAAATTTAAATTGACTTGAGCAAACCTTTAGCGTGTTTACCTTGGGAGGAGTGCGACACAAGAGGGACAACATGAGAGGTGAGCGGGACAGCGAAGGGAGGCATTTATTTGGCAAATGTCGGCAAAGTCTATCGTCTTTTGTCGACATTTGCGAAGAAAGAAGCATATATGCGGCCAATTTTTTTCCACTTCTCCTCAAGCGTTAATACATTACTGTAAATGGTTTAGGTAAGTGCATTGAAAAGCCTGGGGCTGCCGTAAATGAAGCATTTATTCGTTCAATATTGTTGTTACCTTAAATAATGACAATCGGGTGTGAATCACTTTTCACTTAACTTTCCAGAAATATATGTGCAAAGTATACTTACTGCATATCTGCATATCCAGTATATACAGAGTGCCGCTCCAGGGTATACTGCCTAAGCATGTCATTTTTTTGTGAAGATAGAGACAGACGCGCAGACGCTGGTGCATACAACTAATCCTTGATGAGTGGTCTGAACTTAGTCACTAGCATTAAAAAAATGAAAACGAATTTCACAATCTAACTTTTGTTTTTCAGGCCGAGATGAACATCCTGCTTTACGACTTTTTACCCTAAACAAAGTTTCCTTTGGCCTCCCTTCAGTTGACTACGCCAAACCTCACGCCATTGGGTTGCTTAGGACAGAAGTTTTCAGCAAAATATTGCAAGTCCGCCTGGAGAGTGTTCTTGAAGGTGACATTGTTATGGGAGTCATTAACCGTACTCTTTCTGAGATCTCAGTACCTGCGCCATCTCAAAAATAAATCGATATCTAAGAAAATAAAAATAAAAAAATCCCTCCCCGGAACATCGATAAATCACTATATCTATAACTTTCTTACACAACGTACTACTACCATCCGCTTTAGCCATGTCCAGTCTGATCTTTTCCACATGCCAGACCGCGGAACGCCACAAGGAGCAGTCCTCTCGCCCAAGCTCTTTAACCGCACCCTAATCCCACCTGCCCGCTCTCTCCTCACCATACCCACACTACGCAGTACACTGTACGCAGATGACATTGCCCTGTGGGTTCACTCTGGCTCCGACCAACACATTGAAACCACACTCCAACACGGCCTCAACCAAGTTTTAGACCACATGGAACCTTTAACGCTCCAGTGCTCTCCACAAAAATCTGTTCTCCTAACTTTCACGCCCCCTCGCAGCAAGCCCCCTCCAAACACCCCCATCCAACTTTTTATACACTCTGACCCAATACCCCACACACAGCAACTTAGAGTCTTAGGCCTCACCCTAACACACAACAGATCACCCGCACTCACCCTCCAGCACGTAAAGAAATACGTTACCCAAACCACGCATCTCATTAGATGGATCGCCAGCAAACTTTACGGCATCACGGAACAGGACCGCCTCCGTCTCGTACAGTGTTCTACTCAACCGTATCTTGTACCACCTACCATACCTTAATCTTACATCTACCCAACTCGACTCACTTGATGTCCTCCTCCGGAAGACGTATAGGCATGCACTCCTGCTTCCCCCATACGCACCAACACATCGCTTACTCGGCCTCGGCATACACAACACCATACGGGAGCACCTAGACGCCCACCGCGTCTCCCAACTCACGCGCCTTGCATCCTCCCCAACAGGGCACTACATTCTCAACTCTATAAACGCACTACCACCCACCATCCCAATCCCGCCACTCCCCATTCCACCTCACATCCGTAACAGCATCCGAATCCGCCCAATTCCTCGCCACATGCACCCAACTTTCCATGCAGCCCGCCGATTAGCACGAGCCAACGCCCACGCCAAACTATACCCACCATCACCATGCACACTATACACTGATGCCACCCCCTACCCTCACAAATCTGCACAGTGTGTAGCTGTTGTTAGCCAACACACATCACCAAACGTCACAGCGGCTACCATCCTAACTAGCAATACAACCACGGCGGGGGAGGAAGCCATTGCCCTCGCGCTCACCCAACGCCCCACCCCCCCCCCCCCCATTCGTCCTCTCTGATTGTCAGCTGCACATCCGCAATTTTATTCGCGGTAACATCTCTCCCATGGCATTAAAAATTCTCTCCAAAAATCTTCCATCCGACATCGTGACCCTGCTGTGGACACCAGCCCACACAGGCGTAGGCGCTAATGAAGTGGTGCACGTACGTGCTCACCGGGTCGCCATCTTCACTACGCCTACACGCGATGCCCCTGCAGGCAAGCCAACCCCCCTTCTGCAATACAGGGATATTGCCCTGCACTGTATACCGCCTTCTCCGCCGCCGATACCCACCCCCGCACCCACACATCTCTCCCGAGGCGGGCCACATGCTGCGCACCCTACAAACACACACCTTCCCACACAGAACACAATTGATACACAGTCATCCACACCTCTTTACTGATCCTACCTGTCCAGCCTGCGGGGCACTCGACACTCACCACCATTCCCTCTGCGAATGCCCCGCAGACCCGCACCCCCCCGTTCCTTCCCCTCACCACTGGGAGCAGATGTTGCGTGACCGGGGGGAGTCAGGCCAAGTCCTGAACACCTCCCGGGCCCTGGCGGTCACGGCGGCCCTGTGGGCCTCCTCCACCCCCAACACCTGATCCCAATGGACGAAAAAACGTATTCCTTCCTTCCTTCCTTCCTTCCTTCCTTCCTTCCTTCCTTCCTTCCTTCCTTCCTTCCTTCCTTCCTTCCTTCCTTATCAGTTTGGTAAAAGAAGTATAACATACTAAGGGCTGCGGAATTCAAAGGTTACTTTTTGTTATTTATTGAATTATAAAATGTTCTGGTTTTCTTATACGAAAGCATGCACAAGCATACTGTGGGCTGATATGTATCCGCGATTGTGGTATAGGTACTTCTTTATTTCGTACCAGTGTAGCAATTCAACAGCAAAATCTGGAATTGGACCAATTGGCTGGCAGCAACTGCTTTAGTAAGAGCGTTGAAATACGCAAAGGTGTGCAAAGTTTCAAACGAAGCGGTTGTTCCATCTGTTCACTCCTGTTTTTAACTTTTTGTGCTAGCTGTTCAATGAATGGATGCGATACTCGGCACAGCTGTCCAAGTTTAGACTTGGCAGCCGCGTGGTGGGACCCACTACTTTAAAGAAAAATTAGGGGTTGGCTCATATACTGTCTATGTTGATTATGATATACCCACGATATTTGGGGTAAATAAAGTCATACACAGCAATAATGATTTGCCCATCACTCGGTGCTGCGCCGAATGCGACACTGAAACGCATAGTTTCCGTAGGTTAATTTTCGTCAGAAACTTTACATACACCCTCGGGACTCTCAAATTATTCTATTCTGTCCAGTTACAAAAAAAGGACAAAGTTCGAATTACTTGAGAGCTTCCGATGCGCGCGGAGACAGGGACCCGAGCTAAGGAACTTCTGTGCGTGCTTGCGCCTGCTCTTGGAGCACGAATCACGGAGCAAATCGGGTGCGACGTCTCCCGAACTTGTTTTTGGCTTTGAACGCACGTTGGTACTTCACCTATAAAAGCGAAGGGGGCGCGTGCAACTAGCGAGTGCGTGCTTGACAATGGTGGTGAACTGTTACGCTGACGGATGTAGTACTGTAGCATTGGCGAAGGTGTCACTGAATCGAGCTCCGTCGCCTCCATCATGTAGTGGTAGCGTGGTGACCGAGCGGCGAGCAGCTAGAAGACCTGCCTCCGTTTCGAACGACGAAGGGCCTACTTGTTTAATGCATGGTGAGTAGACAGCAGCAATGAAACAGGGGCAACGCTCTGGCGTGCCAACAGCATAGCAGTTGATCGGGCCGAGCAACGCTCTCAGTCGAGCCTGCGGAGCGAACTAACTCGGCTCGCTGAGGGCAAGAATTTATAACCGGAAGTAACAACGAACCAGAGCTTTCCAGCCCCAAGCGCACTTTACACGCAAAGACCCTAAGGTCTCGTGATGCGTTCGTAGAAGCCTGTGTATGCTGTGCCGGCGAGAAGGGCGGAAAGGAGTGTCCAACAGACGCTAGAGTCAAAACACACACCAACTAAAACACACTTGCAGAGCTGGAGGTGATGATTCAGCTGTCGTCACCGTAAACGGCCGCTCGAGAGGGTTTGTGGCTGCGCCCTATTTTCGATGTCCCATGATCGAAGCAAGTGTTCCTCCCCTCCCAGCACCAAGATATGTGGGAAAGTGCGTCGGCGCGCTGTCGCAATGTGCGCTGTCAAAGCCGGCGCACCGTGTCAACACGCGCGCAAACGGTTGATTCGTAACAGTAGACATGTTGAAATCGTTCTCGCGCCCTATTTAGTTTAACTTAGCTGTGTCCTTCATATCGTTATGAATTAAATAGCTTGAAGTTGGCATCTGGCTCCTCGTCGTCCGAAAGGAATAAACTCACCAGCAAGTAACTTACCAGTCGCGTTGCCACTACGCGGGTCGTCACTGAGGTCCCGGCAGCAACAGTAAAAAAAAATTAATGCATAGTATACCTCACATTGTGGACCAGGTGTTGCTTCGGTGCGTAATATTCCAGTTTTGACTCTAACTTTGGGGCTCTTTTAGTACCGTTGCAGTGGAAAACATCGCAGATGGAGTTACACGTGTCACCCGCATTCGAATCCAGAACGAGTCGAATATTGCTGTTATTTATTTATTTATTTATTTATTTATTTATTTATTTATTTATTTATTTATTTATTTATTTATTTAAAGGGCACTACTAGCTTGGGTTCCAGGCTTTAAGCAGGAGTCGGTGATATAAATATAACAGCAAAAAGAAACAGGTCAAGAAAAAAACGCACTCACATAATTCAAGCACAAATCAAGTACACTTTGGTGGTTTTGGGAGCTCATGCAGAAATGATAAAACATTTTGACAATGTACCACGCTTGCAGGCAACAGATTTCATTCACTTAGGGTCCAGGAAAAAAATGAATTTTGGTAAAAGTCAGTTCTACATGTGTAATCGTTGACTTTTTTGGGTTGTGCGATCGGGTCTGCCAACGAATAGACAGTATGCTCTCGCACTGGTGTCAATTCAAAATTTGTGGTGGTACAGCAAATAAAATGTTTTTAATCTTGCACTGTAGCGCCTAAATGCGCCGTTTTCTAAATTTGCGGTTTGCATGAGAGCTGCGGACGGCGTGTGTCTACTGCAAGAATTAAAAATAAATCTTGCAGCCTTTCTTTGCTCGCTTTCCACCTTCGAAGTGTTGGCTACAGTGTGCGGATCTTACATGGGCGAGGCGTATTGCAGTAGAGGTATAATATAGGTTTTAAAAGCTAGTAGTTTTATATCATACGTGGATTTTCCTAGAGTTCTACAGTGTAAAAAATTTTTGCTCGAAAAAACAGAAATTTTCTGTAAAGTTATGTTTTCTGTTTTTCATGTTTCTGTTATTTTACAAGCATTTTCTGTTTCTCACTACAGAGAATTTATGTCAATTCGCTGTTTTCGGTTTTTCATGGTTGTTATTTTACAAGCATTTTCTGTTTCTCACTACAGAAAATTTATGTCAATTCCCTGTTTTCGGTTTTTAGTTTCCTGCTTTTTTATTTTTCTGTTTTTTAAGGTTGCCTTTTCCTCCAGAAAATCTGTGAACCTTCTGTTTTTCACTGGCAGCTTTTTTATAGACTATTTGTGTTGTGCATACATCGTTTTTTTACCAAAATTATAATAATGTACTGTTTCACGTTTCTTGTTAAATTGTTTTGCTCACTTAACAAGTAAGGTTAAATTGTTTTGCTCTGATTTATTTTGACATCAATCTCTGCTAAAATAAGTCAAAGCAAAAGTATTCAGTGCCGTGACACAATTTCGGTTATCGTCCTTCATAAAATACATGTGCTGTTACTTTTTCACATCTTGAAAGTACTGCAGTTGAATTCGCGGCTTTATGCTTCATGTGTGAGAATAATCATGCCTTGAAAATAAAACATCACCCTGTATCATATTGTTTGAAACTGCCCACACGATTACTGGTGTGCAGTACATAGCATAAAGTGACCACTCAGGCACACAAGAAAGCAGGATGAAAGTATCATTAACATTATTTATTTTTCTGCCAAACTTAAGGCTGTTGCTACCAAGAATTAACTTAGTTACGAACAACGTATCAACAACCTCAAATATGAGGATCTGAGTATGAAAACAAAATCACAATTGATGATATTGTGGCACAGTGAACAAAAGGAGACTTTCAGTGACAGGTCGTACATCAAAGTGTGAACAACTTGGGCTGGGGTTTTTATTAAATAGGTCATATGACACCCTTTGTACCTATGGATCGCATCGTGTTAAGAGTTACAGGAGGTGTAAGTCTAAGAATTCTCACGCATTAAAAGGTAATGGTTTTTTGAAAAGGGCAGGGCGGAAGCACGGGCAAAAAAAGAGATCGTAGATCTTTAACGATGGATCGAACAACTCTAGGTGGATGGATGCATAGCAGAACGTTTATTAGGGAGTAAAAGGAGGGTGAATTAGGAAAGGCAGCAAAAAAGAGAGCTCATACAACTCCAGAGGTGAATAGGGTGCCTCGATGCGCGCCCGCTCCGCGGAGGGTGGTGCCACTCTTTGAAGGGGTCGCCGCCGCCAAGACCGGTTCTCGGGAGGCGCCGCCGCCATTTTCTTGCATCTCGCCCCCGCCGACTCCCACGCTAGGCGCACAAAAAGCGGCGCTCTTCACAAAATCTCTTTGCAGAATGCCTGGGTGCTGCGTTCCCTTGTGTTCTAGCAGCGCTAAAAATCTCTGGAGCATGTTTCGTTTCCTAGAGACCCAAAAAGGCGGCTTCTGTGGACGGTGAAGATCAAGCGGGACAAGTGGCAGCCGACGAAGCACTCCTGCATATGCAGTGCAAGTACCCGGCTTCTCAGCAGTGCCAAATCCATTTGGGGTTATTGTAAGCTTGTCTGTGTAGCTGCTTCTTGATACCAGACGCACGGTTTTGCGTGTTTATGTTGGAGGTTTCATCATGCTTTTGCGGGCTTTTTATATTTTGATTGATGCAAACGGACGTGGCCTCTTAAAGCGGGGGGCCGATATAAAACGTGTGGCGCTTTGCATCTTCAGTCATTTCACTTTGTATCACGAAATAAGGCGCTCGTTGTAAAAAGGTGTGCGAACTTTCTCAGTCCCTAAGCGTCACCCCGGCGCATCACGCTTACTTCACCAAAAGCCCATTTTTTGGCAGTGTGAATGATATATCCCAAAGCGTAAAACTGCATGCGACGCGTTATGCTCGTGTTTCTCCGTGTTGTCTCAACTTAAGGTCTATTATAAATCTTGTTGTGCGCAAAAATTATAATATTTAAGACATTTATTGTCGCTTATCATGCCATAAAAGTAGCGCATGGAGGTGAAAAGAAATATGTCAATTACACCTCTATTTTGTGAATCATGCGCGGATGTGAGCCGATACGCGTGGATGCCGGTTTGTTCGATTTGCTTGATTTCACGTCATTTATTCTTATTTCTCGGGAGAAAAAGGCACCTATATTGACAATTTATCGTGCAGGCTCACTTTGAAGGACCCTGTTTTGAACAAAACCGTGCATATGGATGGAAGGAGCTGAAGCCAAATGCTGTGCCAACGCCTTTCCCAATCAGAGGTCGGCATTTACCATTTCATTCACTGCGTGTTTTCGTGTAAGTGCGTACATTACTTAAGAAATCGGTCCAAAGCAGCGAAAGCCACCCGGAGACAGAACGCAGCCTGAGCCCACATCCAATAATGAAGAGGTGGACAACCCCGCTGAAGAACTTCACGCACCATCAGACAGCAGAAATCCTGCCCGAATCAACTCACAAGAGACGTCATCGGTATCACAAGAGACGGTATCACAATAGACGTCATCGAAAAACCTCCAACTAAACTGCCCAGGTGTCGAAGCTTTGAATGTCAGAATTCCAAACTCGGCAAATGAAACTCTCACAGCTAGTGAGACACAAAGGGATTGGGCTGAGTTGAAAAAGCAGTTGGCAGACCTGGAAAGAAGATACACCGTACTTCAAGAACATCAAACACATGCTAAGAACACAATTCAAAACCTCAAAAAGCAAGTTCGAAAACATTCGAGTGTAATCATCATTACCTGTATTATAACTGCAGTGAAGTGTGTTTGTATCATTTTGTACATAATGTATTATGTATCAGCAGTGGAGGATGTCGTTCATCACTTTGTACATAGTGTATTTTTTGCTTCAAGGTATTAAATGATTATTCCTACATCCGTGTAAGCCGTGTAATCCGCGGAGCCGTGTTTAGATTGCAGCCCAAGGACGCTGGTTCGATACTCGGCCGTGGCGGCCGCTTTTCCGATGGAGACGAAAATACCAATCGCCCGTTTGTTCGAGATTTCGGCGCATGTTAAAGATTCCTAGGTGGTCAAAATTAATCCGTAGCCCTCCGCTACGGTGCCTCATCGCCTATGTAGCGTAGGCGCTTTAAACCTCACCAATCAATCAATCACGCACAGGGCATGCATGAAACACTTTGCCGCCAGGCAATCCTATATATGTAAGTACCGAATAATAGTTTCAGTGGCTGTAAGCGTGCCGGACATTCGCACTTGAATATGCAGCAGTTTCCTTCCTTCGTGTACTCCGCCTACTTTCTGCTATGTTTATATGTAAACGCAACGACAGAAAGTTCACGGCGCCGGTATGACACGACGGCGAGAAGTTTCCCGCCGTGTCACCTATCGTAAAAAAAGAAAGGCATTCACCATACCTTCGCTAATCACCTCAAAATAGAGAATCCTTCACCAAAACCTTACTCATCTGTTCATCTACCCTAGAAAAAGAATGTATATCAAAAGTAAAGCCAAATCAAACCCACACTGTTAGCGAGACCAGCACTATCAAGGCGCGTCACGCAGCAAACGCGCGCCCCGCGCCTAGCGGATGCAAGAAAATGGCGGTCGCGCTAGCAGACGACGCGGTTGTCCTCACCCTCAGCGGAGCGGGCGCGCATCGAGGCACCCTAGAGGTGAAGACCTGGCTGCGCCATCTCTCTGACAAAAGGCTCCAGAGCAGGGACCATCGCCTTCTGAAAGCGTTGTGAGATGGCGCCAGCGGTCTGTTAGCGCGTCAGCCGAAGTTTTTTTTCGCCGCCCGTCTGCTCGGGATGATCTTCGCCTCACATCTACGGCCTCTGGCGTCGAACGATAACCACGCACACGGGCAAACTCGCTTCACAGATTCACGAGCCGTTTGACTTCTTTTTTCAGTATCTGCGTTTTTTCTCTATTCCATGCCCCCAGAACTGCTACGGGTCCTCAGTGGGCTTTCTTCCACCACCTTCAACAACCGCTAATTGTTTAATGAGTAACGGGGAAATGGTACAGAAGACACCCTTTACTCTGAATCGCTTGTGTCGCTCCGTGATTTCAGCACAAACGCCGCATTATCATGTATTTATGTCAACAAATTTAACGCACTCATTTTGTCCAGCCCTCAGCATCTCTATCCTTACGTGGAGAATCTTGTTGATATAGAGATGAACTCCATTTTTGTAAAAACTGTGAATGGCAGGTTTTTTTGGGGGCGGGAAGAGACGGGGGGGTCTCCCAGCCACGGGCATGGTTGCACAGACACCAGTATCATGCTAGGCTGACTTCAAAGTTTGTTTTATGGTCCCACGCCCAGATTTGCTGCTGCCTAAATGTATGCAGTAAATGACCGGACTTCTGATAGGATACTGAGATAAGAAAGCCAGAGATAATAATTTTATATCCATGTTTTCAGTCGACGCTCGCACTGTCAGTTATAAAGGTATTCATATGGAATAAAGTGCGCAGCGTTTCTTGATGGAAACCATAAGCCGGAAAAGAGAATGAACTTGTAGTGTCCTGTCTGTGAGCCCTTCTTCAGTACTTCGATGTCTCCTCTGCACACTCGAAAATGGAACTTCGCTACCACTGATTTATTTTGTCGAGTAAGAGGCATGTCCTAAACTGAGCTATACAGAAAAAACGGGTAGTGCTACTTTTTGAGAGAGTTTGTGCATATTTGTCTGCCGCGTCCCCCAACAGAACAATAGATGCTCAAACCTGGTTCAAAACACTCTACGGTGAAGCGTAAATAAGAGTAGATTCTGAGGGCGCTACATTATCGTGTTTATCTGGGTACCTGCGAGACGAAGCCAAATCAGGTATATCCTTTTTCGTGAATGTGCTTCGGAGTACAATGTTTCAAAGGGAAAGGAGAAACAGTCCCAAGTGGCGGCCAAGCAAGGGAAGTTAACTAAGAAAAATAACATTAGAGGGCGCAAAGGCGCTGGGTGGCATTTGTGAGCTCGGCAATCAATCCAAAGTTTTCTTTGCAAAATATCAATTCGAATATCAAACCCTTGAATCCAGGGGATTTCGGTACAAGGCACCGTCTTCTCCCCCGCATGACAAGTCATGTTTGCTTCAAACTTTTCAACAGCAGGATAGCTAAATGTCTAAAAATGTCTAAAATGTCTACATATCATTTACAGGAGCTGGCATAACCCCATGTTAACACAGTTTGCTTGCTTTGAAATGAATGCCGCGCACACTATAAACAGCGAAAAACATTTGAGGAAAAATTATTCCACTGCCTCATCGAGCTCGTAAGTATTCAAAACACCAAAGCAGCTCCGAATGCTTTAGCCATCCTCAAATGGACAGACTTAGCGTGTGGTCTATGCAGTTCTCCCGTGTAGTGCAGTGGTTGATAGAGGAACCGCAATCCATGGCATACCATTCAATCTCAATTTTTGAAACCCCGGCTTCACCAATTTCCTGAAATACAAACAAATTCGCATTCCCCCAGAATTTTCCATATTCCTAATGCTTTCTCGATTTTACAAAGTTCTCCCTTTAACAAAATATCTCGTTTTCTCTACGGCTTCGCTAATTTTAAGTTCATTTATTGTTCCTAATGCCAAAAAAAGAGAGAGATGGCATTGACGCACATGTAGTTTGGTGAGAATGGGAAGGCATTGCTGTAATTCCCCTTTTTGCGTCTGGAATACTAGCATTTTTATGTAACTTTCGCCTTGCTTTTTCATCGCCATTTCACGCCTGAGGATAGTTACTGGGACGTCATGATCTCATGCACATTGGCATATTTACATGCTTCGCTTCGACATGCTTCGCTTCGACGATGCACGTATAACCCATCTAGTTATACGTGCATTACCCGCTGACCCTGACGCGTTTCAACAGAACTACATTGTCGTTAAAGACGGATGCCATTGTTAAAATAGTTGGCTTCCGGCTGTCAAATCAACGGCAGCTTTTCAAACCATAATTATGGAACTACTTCAGAGAGGAGAGATTGGTATGTATCCTCGCTGATCTGATCGGTGTGTATCTGATTGGTGTAGAGGCGAGATTGGTATGTATCCTGCTGATCTGATTGCAGCGTTTAACGCGCCGACGCAACGCAGGCGATGTGGCGCGCCGTAGTGGAGGGTTCCGGGTTAATTTTGACCACCTGGGGATCTTTAACGTGCGCCGAAATCTCGCACACATTGGCGTTTTCGCTTTTGCGTCCATAAGAAAAGCGGCCAGCGGGGCCGGGAATAGAACCCGCGTTCTTGCGCTTAGCAGCATAAAATGCCATATAGCCCCTGAGCCACAGCAGCGCGTATGTATGAAGTTATCGAGAACACCTAATTTAACAATATCGGGCTTTAGGAAATGGTCTTACAAATATATGCGTAATTGTCTTCGTTACTTATTCCTACGTGGGCATGTGCATCTTGGTTGGCGTACATTTTATTTATTATTTAGTTACTTATTGATGTTTACCTTTCTATACTAGTTAAGAAGGCTAAATGGCAGCTCTTTCACCTCGTATTTTCACCTAAATGTCTTGAGAGCCTAGCACACATCTTAGGGTGTTACGTCACGTAAGGTTTCTTCTGTATAAATAAATAAATAAATAAATAAATAAATAAATAAATAAATAAATAAATAAATAAATAAATAAATAAATAAATAATGTCACTACAGTGTGTTTGACATTCCAGAACATTCGAGCCTAAGTATCACGGTCATTATTGTTATCCTTGTCATCCTAAATATGTCCCCACCTTCTTCCTACATGGCGTTTCTACAAATCAATCTCTGATCGCAAGGAGGACTTGGTGTGAGCAATTACGATAGAAAACAGCAGATAACAGTGAAGACCATTAAAATGAGAAGAAAACACTGGAAAAGCACTCGACATAAATATGCTCACCCCTTTATACCACCCCGTTTCCACCGTGGCTCCTTGCCTGTCAAAGCCTATCAATCAATCGATTACGAAGGCAGAGGGTATATACTTTGCCGAAAAACGAGAAAGGTAGGAGTGCGCGTGCGAAAGAGGAAAGAATAGACAGATAAAATTATTAGCAGGTCAATAGGGAACTTAATACTTCCTAGGTAAAACAATAAGAAATATCGAGGGTGTATACACAAACTCTTCTTGGGGAATTTCCACATGCTATGCACTCGCACATGGGGTCACAAATCTGAAAGTTGTCACTAGCTCACGTATAAACGCTGTCTGAGTAAGAAAACTGTGTGCGCTAAGTTTAGCCCCTGGTCACAATCAAGGGAGTGAGAAAAAAAAATGGGGGGGGGGGGGGGGATGGGCTTGCCTGCCATTTCAACAAAGCATAATGCCTTTCCAGGCCTACATTAATATAACCCCCGGTCTCGGTCACTGTACACGACACCAGTAGCCCAGATTTTACGTGTTAGCCCACCCACATGCTGCATGTATTTTCCGATGGTGTTGCGAATGTAACCCATTTCTCCAGCTGCGGAAGCCATTTACCACACGATGACCGAAATAAATAAAATTGAAGTATGAAACCCCAACTACAGCCCCTTTTGCGGAACGCCGTCTGACTTAATATACCCCTCAAAGCACTGTTCTGCTGCGCACTCTGAGCAAATGTGTGCCAAACGCACCGCGATATCATCACAAGAAGTGTGGATCTTGATTTACGGCCAACATCTCCCCGTGATCTCCAAACTCGAGAGCTCAAGCGTCATCCGTAATTTCCTCTCCTGCTCGTACGACCAACCTCCGAGGCAGAAAATGAGCAGCCAAACCATAGGAAAAAAAGCTGGCTTCTTCTCACTGCTCCGTATTATCATCTGGCTCATCCTTAGCTTTCGCACCCCTCAGACCAGTAATTACAAGGGGGCCCTGAGCCGGACCTTCTGAAACGCGGCTTTCTTTCCATCTGCCGACCGTCTGTGTAGCGGCGCATTTCTTCGTCTTTTAGGGCCGTATCCCAAGCGCGTTCATTGTTTTGGGCTTCGTTTACGGCTTTTTGACCACACGAACATCCGGGTGGATTCCCAGCGGCATCCACTTCGCCCTTCTTGCTCGTCGAAGCGTTCGTTATTATTGATCTCCGACGGTTCCGCAAGGCTGCTTTAGCCCCGTATGGCTGCTGCGCGAATTACTCGGTGCGGAGGATATACCTTAACCAGGACTGGAGGGGATAAAGAAGGAGACGGACGTTCCTGGCTTCCGTGATGGCGGTGAGAGCTTGATTATGGTTCTCAGTCACGTGGAAGAGACCTGCGTCGAAGTCGGCACTGCGAGCGGTGTGGAGAGGCGTGACGACAATGATGATGTTCACTGAGCTGTATGATTAGCGCCATTTTTGTTTTCCTCGCTAAAGGCAAGATAATGACCGTCCGTACGAACGGTGGTCGAACATTTGCGTTTTCACTTGGGGGAATGCTTGGTGAAAAAAAATTGGTGACTCCAGGCAACACTGAGGGCTCACAGTTACAGCGGACGAAGGCCATTGCAAATAACACTTCGTCTACAACATTGTATACTGAAATCAGTTATATATAGGCAAACAAGTCTTCTCATTGCTAGTACTGGTGGCCCTATTCATAAATGTCCGCATGATTCAGCGCACAGGAAACTGTGAGCCCATTTGAAGCAAAGCGCAAGTCTATAACTGATGATAACGCTGATATTATAAATAAAACTATTGAATGAATTGGTTTTTAAAGGGTCCCTGCAACACTTTTTTCATCATTTTTTTTAAATCTTAAATGCTTGCAGAACATAGTCAACCAACACACCCAGCACTTAGATTAGGGTGTCGCAAAGTACCTCAGCCAAAAATTACTGCTCAATGCCCACCAGATAACGTGGAAACTCGCTCAAAAGATTTTTCTGTCTTTCCCGGTCTTTCACGGCTCGAATTACGTCACTATATAAGGCCGTGTAGCGGCCGTTGGCCAGTTTTCCTTCAGTTGCAGCAATGAACGATTTTAGATAGCTGCTTTAAAAAAAAGCCACAAAAAGTAAAGCAGAAATGGAAGGCGTATCTGGTGCGACGAGCAAATCACGCAGTGCCATTCCGTGCTTTCGCAGTGCTTCCACACGGGAAGGAAAAAGTGAAAGCTCTTATCGAAAGTGTTGCATGGTCCCTTTAAGAAAACAAATAAAAATCACCGCAGCTAAGGTGAACGAACTGGACCCAGGAGAGGCGAAATACTACACGCACAAATGAATGTTACCACTGCGGGCAGCGCCTAGCTGTGTGGCGCAGTTAGTAGCGGTAATAATGGAAGCGTTGTCACTGGGACAACAGCTGCGCAGATCCTGCTGGAGGTGCGGTGATACAAACGCTAGACGAGTGCGCGTGTTGGGGAAAGAGAACGTGATGGCATGTGAGTAAAACAGGGATGTGCACCACAACCACGTAGAAATCTGATTCTGGGGAAGCCGTGGCGTGTGACACTGACACGTATCGGCATACTTGTTGGAGTGTTTACGCCAGAAGTCAAAGAAACGAAGGCGACGAAAGAGACCAAAATACTGTGTAACTCTAAACAAGTTTCTTGGAGCAATTCGTGCCAAAACACAAAGAAACGATAGTGAAGAAAGATACAAGTATAGTTGATACGCATCGCCAGGCTTTCGGCTCCAAAGCACGTAAGCAGTCTTAAGTGCTCCGATGTTTTTTTTGTTTTTGTTTTTGTGTAGTTATCTGGCTTATTTCCGAATCAGGTTTTTAACCGAAATGCATTTATTTTATTTGTTTTTTTTTTAATTCAGTGTCTGCGTGGAGGTTTTAACTATACAACGGGGTCGAAAACTACGCTAGTTAGCATACATCCATTATGACTGAACAGCGCAAACTTAACGTGACGAGAGGAGGACACAACACGAGCTCTATACTTGGCCAATCCCGTACACGGCAATGACCTTGTGTTGATGTGGGACAGTTCTATTTCTTTCGCACACCCGGGTGACCTAGAGCCGCTTTGTTTTGACCCCACATAAACTCTCAAACTGCTGATTAATCGATTGGCCTTAGCTAGTCACTTGTGTACTAGACACGCCAGACGAACCTCCGGATTCATCTAACAGCATTCTACATTTTTGACGTTCCTTGTTTCAGTTGAGAAAAATAATGCAAACAAGGATGATTTATTTTTAACTCTCTCAACTTAGTAATCGCATGAAATGTGTGTATTAACCGCTAACAACCATGAAATTTTGTTCATATCGATAAAGATGTCGTGCTGCCATAGTTACCCTTTCAGGTTTGGAAGCCGTCGTCCCAGGTGTTGATACCGAGCACTAAGACTGTCCACACGTGCACGCACGCACAAAAATTTAAATAGGTTAGGTATTGATGAATGCATTCTATGTTTAAAGCATTTTTAGGGACGAAGCCGCTTTGGGGCTCGCGCTGTCAGCGTCTCGTCGTCGTCGTTTGTCGTCGTGTTCTCACGTGCTCACGGTACTAAAACACCGGAACAATCGTTTTCCAACGCCTCGCGCTAGGGTGTAACGCGTACTAAAAAAATACAAAGAACACTCCGGAACACTCGTTCTCCAACGCCTGAATCCGAACGCGTTCTAAAAGGATACACCGGCACACTCGTTTTTCATTCGCGCTTGCTTGCTTGCTTGCTTGCTTCTATTTCGCTCCGTACTCGCTTTAAAAACTTTAAAATTTGCAGTTGTACGTGTCTAATTTCACTTATCCTCCGCCTTCGTAGTTGGGATGTCGTGTATATCAGCGCGCGCCATGTGGAAACACAGAGACAATCTTTGAATACACTTATACATTGCATGCTTCGCCCCTCCCCAGGTTTCACGTTAGTGGCGATAGCCCGGTTTTTAAAGAGTCTTTATTGGGCTACTTAAACGCAGAAATTTTGGTCTGTATGTACGTCTGTCTGTCTGTCTGTTTGGGACTCGATTCAGCCTCCCGGCCAAAATGAAAAAGAAAGTCCGCAATAGTCTTATATACTCACAGCCAAATCTAAACGTCTATGTCCGGTGTTAATGTTCATACTTGTAAACATTGTGGAACAAGAACAAGACAGTGCGCAAATATAAGGCAGAAAATCAATACGAGTGATACCTGCAGCGTTCCTTAAAAAAAAAGTGACGGATGCTTGGTTTTTGCGATAGCAAAAAAAAAAAAAACATCAACTGCAGAAAACCGTCGCCTGCTGTTGCCCGCGCTACCTGCCGGCATTTAAAAAAATCAAACGGCAACAGCAACGAAATGTTCCACTACATAGTTTTCACGTTTCGCTTGGAACGCACATGGAGAAGGGAAACGTGGGTACATAAAAATTGTAATAAGGCAACTCAATTCACGCGCGTCTCCGTCGTACGGCAGTGCTGGCATCGAGGCACCCGACCTGGAGCAGTGGAACGCGGTAAATTTAAATTGACTTGAGCAAACCTTTAGTGTGTTTACCTTGGGAGGAGCGCGACGAAAGAGTAACAGCGTGAGAGGTGAACGGGAAAGAGAAGGGAGGCAGTTAGTTGCCAGGGGTGCCAGTCGACTATCGTCATTCTTCCACATTTGCAACGAAAGGAGCAGATACGCGGCCAATTTTTTTTTCTGCGTTCGTCATTGGCTGCAGCGCTTTGCAAAAAAAAAAAAAAAAAAAAAAAAAAGTACCCAGCCTACCAGTCTTCATGTACAACAGCCATCATTTACAGATGACTGCGGCGATATGAGTCGGCACCCGCAAGGCGGGAGGACCGGTTATCATAGTTAAGCGATGGTTGGCGCTGAAATAAGCTTATTCACGATGAACGGAATCTGCTGGCCACGAGCGTCATCAGAAACATATGCACGGCCGGCGAAGCGATCATCGGCTCTCATCAGGGACCGGTATACGACAGGGGAGGGCTCTCACGGGAGATGTGCTCGACCGCGGGGTGACGGTGCACGTTCACGCGCCGTTAATTAAGCCGCAGTCGGTCGTCGTTCGCGCGGCTAGCTTAACTGCCGCCGCCGCCGTGGTCGTCGGACCCTCCCGCATGCATGAAGACGGTCTTACGCGCTGCCGCTGACAAGCCTGACAAGCTCGTGCGCTCGGCGCTGACAGCGCAATTGGTGGGCTCTGATCGGAGTTTGCTCGCTGGATTAAAACATAGCGGCCGGGGTAAAAAAATGCTCATATATACAACCATTAAAAAAAGGGGGACCGTATGCTCGGGATTTTCGCTCTCCCACAAATATACCCGCCTTTTTATATCGTGGGTTGGGGAAATTTAAAAGATAAGTAGGACTGACAAGTCGGCAGTTTGAGTACTTAATCCATAAAAGGAAATTATGTGAAAACCGGGAAAGACGAAATAAAACGTGAACAGCGTAAAGTGGGGCATCTTTAAACGTAGAGAAAAGCTGTGCTGAGGAGAAGCCTGCTAAATTGACGTATAAATTATTACACAGCATGTCGTCACCTGTGCCGTATGTCCTGTCTTGGGGAGGGGGGAGACGAAAGGGGATTGGTAATGTTTTATTGGAGTAGGCTTTAGTGCAGGATTGTCAGCAAGCTTAAATTAGTTAACTGATGTGATTTAGGTTTTCAGACCATCACTTTACTAGAAAAAGTGGTGTATCATGTGAGCAGGTAAATAATCCTGTTCCCAGTAATCTAATTGCTTGTGTAACCTTCTTAGCTACGCTGACGGTTAGTGTAGTTCGGGCACTTTAAGCACATAGCGGGTAGAACGAATGCTTGCGTCCGAAGGAAAAACCATCCTCAACTTGTGGGTGGCGCCGAGCACATTCTTGTGCTGGGCGCGGCAATTTGAATTTTTTCACCGGCACTTGACTGTGAAGGCGCTTCATGATTAAGGTTGCGTTCAATCAATCAATCAATCAATCAATCAATCAATCAATCAATCAATCAATCAATCAATCAATCAATCAATCAATCAATCAATCAATCAATCAATCAATCAATTAAGCAATCAAATAATTAAATAATAATAAATCAAATGATCGCAAGGACTAGGACTGTCGGCCACGAGAGTAATCTGTGCGTGCACTCTGATGATAAAAACATCTAAAATTGGTGGTCGGTCGCTCTTTTACGGGAGTCCGCTGGATTTTGCTGCCGCTCTTGCCCTTGAGATCAGCTACTGCTGAACATTCGGGTCTACGCTCGTATTTTCGTTTTGTTTTGGCAAGCCCATACCATATCATATTGGTCCGTCTCATTGCCGCAGTGTACCCATTCAGGCTTGTAGACGTTCGGGAATTAATCTACCAGATTTAGGAGAAATCCCCAAGGTGGAGTAAGCTTCTTCGAAGGAAAGTTTGACATCCACCTCAATGCAGCCGTACGGCTGCACTGAGGTGGATATCAAGTTTTTTATCGACGTTCGGGAATGTTGCGTGCAGTCTTTTGGGACTTGAGTACGTGTTTGTTCGTAATCTTCTCGATGTTGCTTGCTTACTTCTTCAGTTGTTTACCAGGTGGCGCGTACTCCCTTCTACCTAGCCTATAGCGCTGTAGTATATCTGAATAAGTGGTCAACATATTCGAATAGCTGTGCTCGTCCGTGTGTCGGGGTGCCCGGGGTGGGAGTACTAGGGCTGTGGAGTGTGCGCCTTTGTTCCCTTGTACGAACACACGA
Organism: Haemaphysalis longicornis; assembly: GCF_048455015.1. Classification (NCBI taxonomy): domain Eukaryota; kingdom Metazoa; phylum Arthropoda; class Arachnida; order Ixodida; family Ixodidae; genus Haemaphysalis; species Haemaphysalis longicornis. The sequence continues at coordinate 229,967,619 of NW_027526295.1, read as the reverse complement.
GCTGGTGTCCCTATCAGTTTTGCTTGTCGTACGGTCTCCTTGATGTCATTCAGGATACTGGCGGCTGCCTGTCTTATTCTGCCCCTGGTGCATTTCTTGCAGGCTTCCTGTGAGTCTGTTATTATGTTTGTGTGTTTTGCGTGGTTATTGCGAGGGTGTTGGTTCTCTGCACATTATCGATGCGCCACTGCTGAGGTTCCCGCCCGAATCAGTGACTGATATCGATATGGTGCCCCGAACTGGAGTTACAATGTCTGTGTATAATGTGCTGCAACCATTCTTTTACTGTTTTTCTATCACTCTAGCTCCGGCCTCTCATCTCCCTTCATAATGAATCGGGTGGATGTTCCTTGGAATGGGCTGTACTTGCAAGTTGTCATCGAGCTCTTCAGGGGCCGCACACCCGTCTTGCGAATTGCGATAATATATGGGAATCTGAGTCTGTCTAGCACGGCTCGCAAGTCCCGCTGTTGGCCAGGCGGCATTTCTGCGATGTTCGGGGACCTTCAATGATATCTTCCAACCTGCTGTGGACTTCCAGCCGCATTAGCCTCTCTGTGGACGCGCTGATCGGAATGCCGAGGTCTCTTTCATGTGCTTTCCTTATGAGAGTGTTCATTTTGTCCATTTCTGATTCTTTTAACTGGAGGTACGGCGTGGCATACTGAATTCTGCTAATTATGAATGCTTGGAAAGTGGCTTTCTCTTTCATGCCTAGCCTCCTCCAGTTGGTGATTCTGCCGATCTTTTTTGAAACTTGTTACACCGTATTCGCTAGATGTCGAATCCCTTCGTGATTGTTTTTGTAATTTGTGGAAGTCAGCTCAGGGATTTTGGCCGTCGACACTTCCTGAATTCTGTCTGCGTGAAGCTTCACCTCGATGGGGTTACCGTTCCTCCCTTTCCTAAATGCTATGCTTAGCCCAAGGACGCGGTTTCGATTCCTGGCCGCGGCGGCCGCTTTTCTGATGGAGGAGAAAAGCGAAAACGCCCATGTGTTCAAGATTTCGCCGCACGTTAAAGGTACCCAGGTAGTTCAAATTAATCCGGAGCCCTCCACTACGGCACGCCTCATCGCCTGTGCAACGTCGGTGCGTTAAACCCCCACAATCAATCAAATACGATAAGTTCCGATTTGTTCGGGGCGCATGTTAGCTCGCATTCTGTGGCATACGATCGTATTGTGTTTGCTGCTTCTTAAATCACTGTTTTACTTCTCCTTCATTTCCACTTTTCGTACGTACTGTTATATTATCGGCGTAGAGGGCACGCTTAATGCCCCCTATGCAGAGAATTTTCTCTGAAACCCCAGAATGGCTACACTAAATAGCAGTGGATATAATACTGCGCCTTGAGGGGTACCCCTACACCCTATGTTTATGGAGTCTGATTTGGTCTTGCCCACGTTGATATGAACGTGCGTTTAGACAGAAAGTCTTTAACATATGTGGTATTTTACCGCAGTTCATATTTTCTCGGTTGTTAACAATGATCTTGTGTTTGGCGTGCTCTGAACCCTGTGTGCGTGCTCTGAAGCCCTGCAACGGGTTACATAACCCCATAGTAGCATATACCCCCGGTGGTGTATTTGCCAGCGCTTTATAAGCAGCAATACACGCCGCTGCTTCGTACAATGTTTCGTGACAGAAGGTTAGGCGCAACCAAGCTTTCGTTTTTCTCGCAACTTGACCTTCAAGGAAGGGAAGAACAACACATAGACAGCAGAACTTTCCTGCTTGCTCAGCGAGTTACAAAGCACTCAGACTTGGATAAGCGAAATCAATACGAGATGAAGAAGGATTCACCGTTTAACTTTTCTTCGATTTAGGAACGCAAGCGTGAGACATCAGAACTGAATCCATTTCTCTCATCCCGGCTTTCAGGGAGACCACCCGTTCTACGAATAGCGGAACAATCGGACTCAATTTCCCGACTCCCACGAAAGATTATCAATCGAATCTACTTTGCGAAATTCCCTGCATCGACTTAAATTCGTCCGCACCCGGAAGACAGCAACGCACGCACGCGCGCACGCACGCATGCGCGCGCGCGCACACACACACACACACACACACACACACACACACACACACACACACACACACACACACACACACACACACACACACACACACACACACACACACACACACACACACACACACACACACACACACACACACACACACACACACACACACACACACACACACACACACACACACACACACACACACACACACACACACACACACACACACACACACACACACACACACACACACACACACACACACACACACACACACACACACACACACACACACACACACACACACACACACACACACACACACACACACACACACACACACATGAAAAATGCTCGGATTTAGAACTCCAGCCTGTCAAATTTAGTCTTAGACGTACCAGGATTTTTCAAGTTTGCGTGATATGAGATATAATGAATATCTTGTTATCCCAAAATTTTCACAGAACACCATCAAGACAGGACTTTATGTCTTGTATTGCCTTAACTTACACACTGTACTTCACGAAAATTTGCATCTCATCTTTCACTACCTGGTCTACTTTATCCTTGTAAATTACGGAAGGCTGGGGAGATCAGTTACAGCTACTACATATTAAGTCGGCAGCAATTTATCACTGTCTCTTGAAAGCAAACTCACCCACCGGAAACAGTGCACAACACGCCAAGAAAAAAAGCAACGCACGACTTCCCGAGTGCAAGGACTCTATTACCGGTTAAATGAAGGATCACGCTAAGCAGTCTCAACAGCAACTCTTTATCAACCTCCTTCCGGCCCGCAAAGCCCTGGCTATCGCGATGGTCTAATTTTCTTTTACCCTGGACGGCCCTTCATGTGAATTGCAATAGGATGCCTTACGTGCGTATCATTTCCAACTGTCGAAAGCTGGAAGGCAACTACACTGAAATAAAAACTATAACGGGCCCGTAATTAGCGTCTCGGCGATAAATAACGTTGTGCGACGTAAGCCGGGTCAAAGGGAGTAATAAAACAAAAGAGATAACAGGCAGCCCCGCGAATGAACGCAGGGAGAAAGAAACCCAATTCTCCCAGCTTCCCAATTTCAATTAAACTCGTTTCCGACAAGGCAATCAAGGAGCCGGCGACGAACGGTTTGGCTCACGGGCTTTTCTTGGTCTTTTGATACTCGCCCATTGTCGGCTGCTTTGCGGAACAGGAAGAAAGCCAGGGATACGCCGTCCCTTGCTGCGCTGTAGGTTACTTAATTCGAGCGGCGTCTGTCTTCGACTTCGTCTTTGTCTTCGTCTTTGTCTTTCCGGCCTCGTCGGCTACCACCGGCCGTTCCCGCACAGAGGCCGTTTCTCACTGGCCGAGTCGTGGCGACAAGCGCCATTTCGACTGAAATGTTGAGCATTGGAATCCAATAAGTTGGGAACTAATTTGAGCTTAAATTTGTTTGTTTCGCGAGTCGGCCGTCTCAGACAGGGAGTACGTGTTCAATGGTTGTCTGTGTTTTTTAAAAGGATTACATCCTTTGCTTTTGCTTGGAAAGCTATACGCCTTCGGATAGATGCTGAAAATTGGTCTTTTGCATTATTTCGTGTGGTAGTCCCTCTGATTTGTTCGTTCGTGCCTCCTTAGACGCGTTATCTTTATCGAATACACCTGATACTTCTTCGCGGTCTTAGCCTAGGTTTCAGGGGCGAGATTCACAAAACTAATGATTCATGATTGGTCAACCTTCTTGCATTGCCTCCGCCCTAATAATGGGCGCAGTCTAAGCGTATTATATGGACGCAGTCTGATATTGGCCCGCTAAGCGGCCAATCATGAGCCTTTTCATAGGAGTACATAACGTCGTGGATCCAACCATACACATACCTGAACGTACGTTCCAATCTACGGCAGAAGTGATTAAAGGAGCTCAAAGTCTCTTATTTTGCATGACCTTTGGTAGTGCGGTTTCAACTGTCGTTGTCCTGCCCAATCGACTTAAAGCGAACACAAAAAATTCTAGACATGATTATAATTATACTTTCGTAAGCGTTAAAACCTTCTGCGTGGCACAAGTGAGCAGGGAATAGAGGCAAAGGTAGAGACCATAGATTCGCGAAGAGAAGCAAGTAGGGGCCGATAGCGGAGCCTTCGGACCGAAGTATTGTGTTCCAGAGTAGGAGGCCGCAGCTGGTTACGGCAATTGGACGCATTTATTGTGATTAAGTGATCATATGTTTCCACTCTTGCCTCAACACAGATGTTTTCCTTGCCAGCAATATGATCGGTACGCCGCGGGAACAGGACGGACGACAAAGCTAATACCCACAAGGTTACCCGTCTGTACATCAATGCTGTAACAAAGAGGCCTACGGAAAGAAAAGTCTATGGGAAAAGAAACAAAGCAGTCAGAGGGTAGCTGTTATTCCAATGAAGATTTCCAGTCTGAATGGGACATTGATCGCTCCCATCGCTCAGAGCAATCAACTTCCTACGAACTTGTTACATTTCATTTTTGCTGTTATGCTTGGTACTATTACAACAATAGACATGCTAATGTTGCAGTTATTACAAATAGATAGGGAATATGCTGTTAGATCGACAGGCCAAACGGGTTCTAATCCGGTACGGGCTCTAATCCGCAGTGTGATCAGAGTCCGTACCATTGCCCACAATATCCCGACACGTGTGGCCCAGGGTCGTATCAGTTGTAGTTTTTAAAGGACTGCGTAACGAATGAACAAAAAAAAATCAATTTGGGTGAGAGGGGAAGTGTACAACCTGCACATCAAAGCTGAGGTAATTCAAATTGCTGTATCTCTGGTTTCGGCAATGTCTTCACTCGAAGCAACTTTTAGCTGTGATTTCCATTGTTTGCATCTCCGTGTTGTAGACTGAAGGGCTGACCTTGAATCGAGCCGTGCTTAGGACGCTGCCTCTGAATAAAAGTATGTTTGAACGAATTCGTATTCCCGACAACACTTGTGCCTTGCAAATACATCACACTGTTATGTCTCCGAATAAGCCCGAACGGGGCGCTAAGCTTTAGGACGTACCGAACACCCCTTCCTGTCTTCTGCGCTTCCGAGAACTACAAAAGGCGGGGATACACACCACAAAAGCATACGTGATGCCACGGACGCATTGGTCAACCTCAGCGCTAAAAGCCATACAAATTGTGCGCCCGTCGTATACGCCAACAAGCAAACTCACACACGGGTGGTTCACCCTGCCGTTTCGCGAATTGGGCGTCTTCCCGTTCATCCGGCCGAATCATCGGCAACAGCTTGGGAGACGGGGCGAGCGCTTCCCTTTTGTGGAGCAACTAGACCGGACGCGGAAACTTGCCGTTCTCGTTGTTCGCCCCTCTCCATCCTCCGGAGCCAGGAAAGCGGAAGGCCGCGCCACGCGCGGAATCACAACGACGTCGTTTGTGGCGCAGCGTCTGTGAACGGGACGCCCGAGATGAACGCAGCATCGATCACCGCCGCACAGAAAACGCTGGTGCCTGTTCTACCTTTGCTGGTTGATCGGCTGAGAGCTTGCTGGGATGCGGCGTCCGCATCTGCGACGATGGCCTGTAAAAGGCGGGCAGATGTAGAGGAGGCGCCGATGGTTTACGAGCACCGCGTATACCGTTTTTTTTTCTTCTGGAAACCAGAGTTGAGGGTAGAAACATGTCTAACTGTGAAGGGCAAGAAATGAAATTTCACCTGCCTGCCAATAAGGGTGCTGATGTAGCTCATGCAATAAATGGGAGGGTAATGTATGCAATGTAGCTCATTTAAAGGAGCTGATATAGCTGGGCTCTGCATGCGATGTTCTTTGTGTGAGTGTTCAGAATTGCTCTCAGAACAGTGAGTAAATTTATATTCAATGCGACTGCATCTCATTCACTCGCCTTGTCCCTGCATCCGGCGTCGTCGGCGTTGTTGTCGGCGTCCGCCCCTCCCCCGTTCTCCTCGCCGCGTGAGCTGCGCTCTCCGCCGCTCACCCCATCTCCTCTCCGATAGCGAACACTCTCTCGCGAGGGGCATTGGATTGGATTCGAATGGATTGGCTTGGATTGGATTGGATTGGGTTTGGATTGGAATCGATTAAAGTGGATTGTTTGGATTGTGTTGCGTCATAGCCGCGGCAGACGCACTGGCGCCAGCGCGTTTCCTCACCGTTATGCGCGCTATAAAACACGGTGCCTGCGCCGCTCCGCTCCATCGTTCCAGCGCCGTTCCTCCGCTGTCCAACGCTGCAACGTGAACCCCCTATGCGTCGCATCTACACAGGGGTTCCCGCGAGGGGAGAAGGGAGTTTTTTTTTTTGCCTAGGATAGCCGAGTGAAGTGAATGAGTCTAATTGGAGGTTAATAAGTTGTCTACCCCCGATCATGCGGAAGAAGCTTTGGAATCTTTCCATGGGAAGGTTTTATGATCGACGCTGCAATTTATTATTGGTTTCGGCGGTTTTTCGACGTCTTGCACCGAAAGCTGGAGCGCTTGGGGAGCAAATTAATGCCTTTACACCTTCACCAAACAGGGTTATTCCCGATAATTACTCAACCCCTGCGCAACTCTCTACTCTTTACGACAAAAGCTACGGTAGATTTTACTCCCTTATTACGCAGAATGATTTTTATGACTCTCCTCCTACCTTTATTTGGCCTTAGATTGTCTACAAGCTCACCAGTCTCGCTCACGCATATGCAGCTTACAGCGCTAGTGAAGCGAAGTAAGCAAAGCGTCGTAAGCCAACATACGTATCGCATATGCGCTGTATAAGTGGGAGTTAAATTGACTTCATAGACTTTAATAAGCTTATTACAGTCTACGAACTAACAAAGTAAACCCGCATCCTCCCGAGCACAAATATTGTTGTGGCTTATTCTTCCCCGCCGTCAGTGGCCCGCCGACTGATATTGTTCGGTGAGTCGGCGAGTCGCGCAATCGGTGCAGCAGTCCAGCCAATCTAAAAACTTCACAAGAAGTCGGCAAGGATTATTCAGAAAAGAGAACAGCAATTTATAATCCATTTTCCTACTAAATAAACTCATGTAAACGCACCCTGAGTGGTCAAAACATGGTCTAGCGACTGCAGACTTTAATCTAAACCCGTAATCTCGCAGTGTTTACAAATGACTTCAGTGTCCCTTTAAAATTAATTACGCAATGTTCGCCGTGACAAAGAATACAGTAGAAATCTGGTACAAAGCGGAACACTACTCTGCAGCAGCTAGTGCAGTGACAACCACCTACGGGTAACATTTGTGTAGCTCTACAGGTACCCCAGCGTTAAACGAGTAAGCTTTTTATCGGATCCAAAATGGGGACTTTCTTAAAACTGTCGTGAGTTTTTTTTTTTTTTTTTAACCGTTATCGTCCCTGTTTAAACTTGCCTACACTCATTTATTTTTGCTGGCGGCGGACGGACTGCCCCTTAGGGTCATTTCAGCACTGACGTACCGGAAATAGCGGCAGCCTTCCCGGAACGCCTAGCTAACCTTCAGGCTTCCTTCCGTTCCCGTTCAGCCCTGGCTACCCACGCGCGGTGGCACATATCTTCCACAAAGCTGCGATAAAAGGAACCTCCAAATCGGGACTCTACTATAACGTGCTTTCGGGAACAAGCCGGGAAAGATGGGTAAGCGCGGACGAGCAATACATGAATCGAAAAGAACGGAACAAAACCCCCGCCGAGAAGCGCGCAGCGGCCACCGCGACAAAAGGGAAAAAGAGGGAAAGAGAGAGAGAGACTGGGAACTAAGAGGATGGACGGCGTCATCTCGCAAGCTGCCGCTCCGCTTGTCCAGTTCGTCCCCTCGGGCGCTTACTCCTGTGGCTAGGACCGCGTGTCTGAGTCACGTGTAACTGCCAGAAGCCCGGGCTTCGGCGTGACGTCGGGCTTCCGCGCGGACGAGCAAGAATCGGGATCATAATAGGTTTCGCCGACAAGGACAACCATCGCGCGCGCACGCAGCACAACGGAAAGACCCCACAAAAAGGCCCCTGGGCAGGGAAACGAAGGGCACCACGTTCGGACAGCGCTTGTCTTTCTTCTGGCGTGTGCCCCCATATGGCGCCCTGGCGGCAACAGTCCCGCCACTGTCGCCCTGAGGAAGTTAGTGAGGTGTGCTCGAAGAGTGTGGAAAGGACGTGTCGCCGAGATTGTGCTTTGTGGTGGGTTTGCTAACCTTGACGGGCGCTTGCGACAGCCTGGTCTTGGAAACTATCTGGTATGGCAGTACTGTTTGAAGCGCAATGCTACGGGCGGAAGTAACGGTCGTTGCGGATATTTCTCACGTGTAGTAAAAAAGATAGACACTTTCGCCCCTGACAGCTCTTTCAAAACTACACAAAAGTTGTGCAAGCGTCGCTTTAACACACAGCCGTAACGGCTAGTGTGAGGTGTGGCAATGATATCACCGACCAAAGACGTTCAAGGCATTTTAAAGCCGTTCTCTGTATCAGAGTATGTAATGAATAAGTCGCTACTACCGCTCGTTCTTTTCCCTATTTTGTTTCCCTTTACTACCGCGAACCCCTGGCAAAGAAAAAACTTGTCTTCAGTGGGAACAGGACATCCAGGCTGATGATGGTTTTTTTTTTCTGGTGAACAAAATTGTGTTCTTTGCAACATTTTCTTGAAAGTTTGTGCCTGTCAAGTTACGGAACAAATTCTGAATGATCGTACATTTCAAATTAGTGCCTCGTGGTTTTCTAGCGCCTAAATTCAACGTCCGACTTTCACCTGTGCTTTTATGCGTCCACTCCTCACAGGTGTATACCCTTTCGAAAGGTGCGCGCTATACCCTAGTACAGACACGCAGTCATAAAGTCTCGCGGTTCCTTCCTTCGGCAGCACTTCTCCCCATCTTCCCGTCCTCGCTCAGAGTGAGCTCCCTTCATCCCACATCCCTCGGGAGACAAGAGAGGAAGCTAGACATGCAAAGACGCGCGGTATTGATCACGAATACACGGTGTGCGGCAGGGGCTCATGATGTCGCGACTTGTTTCTTTCGACACCGTCACCGGGGCTTTTATCGGATGTGTCCACGGCCCTCGGCGTGAACGATGAGGAAGACGCGCCGGCGAGCTGACAATGAGACAGCGCGATGGATAGTCCGGGCGATTACCGGCCGCGACGTGCGGCGAATTCCCGGCCCGCGTTCTACTTTGGAACCTAGGGTGGTCGACATACATGCGCGATGTCGCTTTTTCTCCCCTGGCTGCGTATTTCCTATTCTTTTCTTCCGGTAGATTTTTATTGACTTGGCGCATCAATGCTTAGTAGAGTTATCGCAGCAATAGCTCCTGTCTATGTCACTTGCTGGAGATCGCTTCTGGAACTTTTTTTCTCCCACGGGTTAGAGCGCATGTGAAGTGGCTGTATAAGACAAGAAAGAGGGAATGTCACGACCAGCCGTTGGCAGAGCGTTGCTACCTTTTTATACACGGAAACGTAATTTAGATCTTTTTATTTATTGATTGAAAGACGTAATGGAAAAGGGAAAAGAGAAAGGAGCTAAAAGAAAGAGGGGATTGTAGTGTAGTTAAACCTGGGTGCAAGGAAGTTGACAAAAGTTTGCAGTTTTTTGTTACCTGCAGGTTTCAAGTTAAGGCTCGCGGGAATAAAGCAGAAACGAAACCGAAATGGTAGACATAGTGAAAGTGAACTCACCCTTCAATGATTTATTTCACAGTGAAAACATACGTGAGCTGCGCCTGCTGCTTTCGCACGAGCTTAGGCCCTAAACGGCGCTCCAAGGAACCAAGGTCACCTATCCCCATATTTACAAACGTAACTAAAGTGTCACATTGGCTTTTGAAACTTTTCGGTGCCTTAATGCGTTTCAAGGACCGAGCGTATGCTGAAAGGGCGCCTTTCCGCGTACTCGGTGGTCGTTAGCGCACTAAAAATTGTTGAGAGGGTAGCTGTATACTGTACCGGGCGGCAACATTCTTCTTCCTCGCCGCCTGAGACGGCATTAATACTGTGAGCTTGCCTTGAAGAGACAAGACGTTTATTTTTCTAGCAGCAGAACTCATCACCGACGAACTCCAGCGCCACAGATAGCAGTAGAGACCCGTGACTACACTCCGACAGGCACGCCTAGCCCCTCAAAACTTTAGTCTATAGAACCGACATCGCACTCACACGGGGAAGCGCACGGTAGTTTGTGGTGCGGGCGAAAAGAGAAGTGTAGTTACTCTTTCTACCTGGTGTGGTGCCACGCTAGACAAGAAAAACCAGAAGTAGCTGCTACTTTTGCCATGGAATGGCGCTAGCCACTGCGTTGGTCATCATCATCACGACGAATATTGTTTTTAAGCGGTTCTATACGCTTTAGTAGCGGCTGTATCCTTATAGTAAGGCTAGTATTCGCTACATTAGCGCGTTTCTTCTGTCGGTTTTCTTAGTAAAGGTGCAACAAACAATGACTGATATGCTTAGCGACTTCGTTACACCAAGTTCAACCGCCGAAACACCTTCGCTACACTGATGTAGCAAACAGATGGGCTTCGGTGGGGATGGCAATGGGGAATTGAAAAACTTCGTTAAATCGAGGAATTCATTACATGGAGGTTCGTTACGTCCACGTTTAACTGTATACAGGAATTACGGGATATTGCAGCGAAATGTCCCAGTTGAATCGAGCTATCGGTGCCACTCATAAAGGCCACAGAATAAGCCCTCTTCGCAGCCCTCGCGCTGCAAATCATTGCTTCGCCTGAGAGAGATGTAATATATATAATGGAGGAACTAAAAATTTAGAAGGATTGTACGGCGGGATTTTTTGAGGAGCCGTTGTGAGTAACGCAGCTTAAAACACCGAGTGCAGTTATGACGCCGAACCTCGTGCATGATAAACGGGACTGAGGCCCTCGATTTCGTCTGTGCTGTTTTGGGTACGTCACGAACACTTCCTAATAGAGCAGGCGCATTTAGCGGCTGACTCAACAGTACGACGCCTTCGTGAACCATTGAGCTGTGCATCGAGCGCATGTTTCGTCATTCAGGCACCACTGAGATGTTTCACTGCGGCCAGGCCCTCCGTAAATGAGAGGGAGATGCGTACACAGCCACGAAGCATAATTGGGGCTTTCGTCCTCCTCAACCGGCGGAGTTCGAGGCCAACGACGTAGCTTCCTTGGGTGAGCACAAGCTCTCCTCCTCTCAAGCACAAGATGCGGGAATAACAGCCTTGAAGACAAGTTACGCCTCTGAGAATAAAATTTGCCATTGCAATAAACCCATAATACAAGAGCTAAGCGTCCTGGCAACAAAGCTATGACGGTGCATTTAGGCACGCTGAATTTACCCCCCCTCCCCTCCCCACCAACTTACGCCATTTCCCACTAAACGATCCCACTAAACGATCCCACCGTTTTCAAACTGCTTAGCCGTCCACGAATATATGTTACAGAGCTTAGAATAGTACGCCCACCGGAATAAAATTTTGTTTTGAAGCGGACGCCTTCTAGCGCTACTTTTGCCAAGAAATCGTGTGCCCGTCCCTATCGCAGCGCCGTGGGTCCTGTATAAGATCCCCACAGGCCCTGCATATTTTGCTATGACTGCTTATATTTCTCCTTAAGAAATCTCTTTTCAGCAATTATTTTGTTTATTGTTGTGGAGCTGACATCACATGAACTTGGTGTATAGTCAAACCCACTAATCAATGACTTGGTTTTGTTAAGGTAACTCACCTACATTACTGTGGAGTATGTTAGTGAAGGTTTCTCGTAAAGAAAAAGACACTGTCTTAGAACAGCGACGGAGAAGTCCACTATGAAAGCAGAGCAAAAACCAAAGTTAAAGAACAAGCCTCACATCAAGTTTAAAAACAGTAAATTCTCAGCGTAAGAATGCCCAGAAAAACTCGGTGTAAGCGGGATGAATGTAACCAGAATTTCTCAAAGAAGTTTCTTAAGATCGTTGTTTTCTTGCGTTGATTTAAGACGCACAGCTGAAACGGGCTCATGCCCTGCGTCTAATTGTTGGAAATGTGCTGTGTCTGCTTGGCGAGTGCTAACAATGTCAGAATTATGATAATGAACCCTTTTATCCTGTTCAGTTTGATGTCATATAAGGACAAAAACCTGTTTAATGATTTCCACTTTCCTCCATCTTGTCTTACCAGAGACAATTTGTTGCCTCTAAACTTCACATAATCTCTACGTGAAGCTTTGTAAGTACATCTCAGTGCAGACGTAGACACAACGACAACGATGGTAATGGGGCGAGGAAGACAAATACAATTTCGTTCAATTTTAAATAATTAGCAAAAGCTATTTACTTTAAATTGAACAAAGTTGTTTTAGTCTGCACGGTCCCTTTATCATCGTAACTTACTCGACTCCACATTAGCCACGAAAGGTGTTTTTTAACTAAAAGGCAAATTCAAGTATTAAAACAAGTTAAAATTTAGCGCTACAGTGACATGTAGGCAAGGTTGACGTAATATGAGCCAGCACTAAAGCATGGCTACCGGCGCGCTAACCCCACTTTAGTATTCACTAATACATATCATTGTTGTCAGGACAAAGCAGTCGTTTTAATGAACCAAACAAAGTTTGCTTTTTTGTGGCCCCTTTAACTCCGGAAAGCTTATGTTTTTGCGATGGGATTATATTGCGGATGAAGCAAGCAAAACAGGTGTGTATACGTACACATAGATCGGTTCGTAGCCAACATGTGATCCTTCCGTGACGTACGACGCATGCAAATATGAACTGTTACCTTCACTTAACTACCCGGAATTTCTCCCCTGCACTGCTCCTCACTTTGCAACCCGACCGTAGTTGCACCCCCGGTCAGGAATGCGATCGTGGTCCGCTGCGGCAGCTTGCTCAAAGTGCAATCAGTTTGTTTTTCTCTTTCTTGTTCCCTTTCTCGACCCAATAAAATACCTTCCTAAAGCGCTATGGATCAGGAGTTATCCACATCGTTCTTTGCCTGCATACCATGATCCCCTCACGTAACTAAAAGTCATGGTTACCCTAACCGCAGTGTCACGTAGTTTTACGTTTACGTTTCAACTGTTACGGCTTTCGGAGCTGAAGACAAAGTTTCCAAAGCCAGAAAGAGGGAAAACACAGGCACGACGACCACCGCACAAACGAGCCAAAGCAAGGCTGCCGAATAGCGTTTGTTATCGACTAGCCCATCAATCTTGCTTCGCCTCCGCACGCACTTCGCATCTCGAATGCGACGCACATTATTCACAGCGCCCACGCAGGCAGAAAACCTGCGCTGCCACGGAAACAAACACGCAGATGACAAGCGTGACGTGCAGCGAAAAAAAAAAAAAAAAACCTCCTTGAGAGCCCGCTGAGTACACCAGGCTATCTCCTCGCTCATTCAAGCATCAACGCACGCGCAGTTTCTTTCTCTACCAGCGCGCGCAGTCAATAAAGGCAAATAAACACAAAAATGGCCGCTCATCCCGCCGCCATTGTAATGTTCCTAAGGAGAGCCGTGGCCGCGGGGGCAATGGACGGTGGCACCGTCTCCCAGCCCCCGTGTACACGAAAACGCAGCCGTGACCCGAGAAAGCTAAGAACCAAAGGCAGGAGGAGGCCCAACGAGATTTCGGCCGCACCGGCCCCTTTTCTGTAAACGCCATTCATTATTCCCCCTCGAGTTGAGCGCTGAGCGAGCTCGTGCGATAAGGGGTGATATAGTAGACTACCCCTTCTCCTTCCTCATGCCGCCGCCAAGGACGGAAAAGAACGGAATTACGTTCTCTCCCATCTTCGCGCCCGACGTTAGCGCAAGACCCTTCTGGCGCACCGTACCAACACCACCGTAGCAGCAGGTCCCGCAAGAATTACGAAACCTCCTGGCTTCACTGCAAGTGAATGACGACCTAACCCATCCGGCGTTCAAACACGTCCACAGTGACAATCTAAGAGACCCGGACTTAGTGACGGTGACCCCTGTTTTGACGCATCGTTCGGTTCTAGTTATTCGAAACGGTGTTGGTCGGGGGCACCACCAGGCCACGTCAATCCACCATAGGAAAAGAGGCTGACTCAATTATTGGTCCCTGTTTTTGTTTTTGCGGGGGCGCTGGCGGCGACTTTGGGGCGTTAAGTTGCCCAATGACTGGGAGAGCGAGACGCTATTGTCATCTCGCTTTGGCTCTCTTTACTCCGCCTTTTCACGCTGCGTTTCCTTTATTTTCGCGCGGTCTGCGCGTGGTCTCGAGACAGCCATCGCTTCGTGAAGCCCAGCAGCCGCCGGGAGGGGAGGGAGGGCAGGGCGCGTGCTGCGCGAACCGATAAATGAGACTGTAGTGCAAGGCAGCGCGGGTTCTCCTCGAAACCTAAATATTGCGAGCCCGAAAAAGATGAAACAAGGGGAGAGAGAAGGAGATTCGTTGGCCTATATACTTTAAGGGGAAAGACTTTGGGCCAAATAACGGCGGGTTGCGCTCGCAACAAGCCTTATTCAATCTACCAAGCTGTCTGCGCCAGGAGACGAGTGCTTCACGACGTGGAGAGGAGGGAAAATTGCGGGGAGGGAACGCAGGAGGTAGAAAAAGGGGTTTTCGGCCGCGAGCGGTCTCGCATCATCATCATTCTTCCACGGCTCCTTCTTCAGCGCTGGAACACAATGTCGTTTATCGTTTCTGCCCCGTTTTATTTTGGCGATGTTTTGTTTCATCGCGTCGCCGAAGACCCTTCCGGGCTGCCTCCTTTCTAGCGATCGCAATCAGCGGCGTCTAAAAGGAGCGCCTCTCTTGACGTACGGGACCGCACTGAGTCGGTGCGCGACCCCGGCATTGTTGCGATGCGCATTTGTCGATCAGCCGTGTGCACTGCGGTTGTAACGAGGCGTCGCCTCCCTCTGGTTCGTTAATCTCTTATTTGCGGCTACCTGGTCGCGCCCGCTCACATCTCGAGGGAAGTTAGGGTAAGTTATTCACGTGGACAGTTTTACTTGTGCCACTTTCTTGGGATGCGATCTCCATCACCACCCCGAAAAATTACGATGATGATGATGGTGGTGACGGCGATGATGATTATTATGATGATTTAGGCTTAGTTAATTCAAGGGCTGAAGTGTTCAACTGGTCAGCGACGAGGTCGGGATTTTCAATTGTCCAAAACTACTGTACATTGTTACATAAGGAACATATCGTACACATTAGAGAATTTTAGCAGTCCGTCTGTTCCGTTGGTTACGTTGTTACCGGGTTTACCTGGACCCGCCTGCGCGCGCGGAAGGGCGAGGATGCACGGACATGGCGAAGGCAGGCTTGCGGAACTAATCCCCTTACCGCGACGAATGCCCAGGTGCCCAGACGGGTCCCAGTCAACACGGTAACTACGTACACGACGGACTGCGTACAAACAGACGGACGGACTACGTACGAACAGACGGACTGCTAAAACTCTCTGTTAGGCGCGTTCCTCAATCCTCCATTGCAGCATGCGGAGGAGGACTAAGGCCCGGCAAACTCGGCAACTATAGTTTGAAATCAGCCGAGGACACGAAGCAGTATGACTTGCGGACCAAGAAACACTGGGAGGTCAGAATTCTGGTGTTCGTTAACGCTCCACTTAAGCCCGCCCGTAACCATCTTTTTCCGTTCGACGCGCTCTGAAATAATTGCAGTGAGTACTAATTCCTAACTAATATACCGTACGACATCAGGATTCCGGTTATTCAGAAAGCTTATATTCTACTCCATCTCGATAACTTCGTAGAAGAAGGCACCAGCCCCATGCGGGCGACAGTGACCAAAGACCCACCGCTCTGACCACTGGTATACGGGACTCCTGCGGTGGCTAGGTTTCATTTGTCACAATTCAAATTTACCTGAAAGAGGTGGTAATTCTGAATCTTTGTCAAACAAAAAAGAGGGGTGGGGTGGGGGGTGGAGACCTTGGTAGGAACTATACACCCGCGAGAATAGTTAGACGTATTGGCATGGTCGTATAGTTTTAGAAAGCCTCCTTTCGTTCAAGAGCGTTTTTGGCAAGCAGAAAAAGTTTCTACGCTCGCATTGTATATTCGGTGCCTTTTAGTGCGTCGATACGCTCCCTCTTTTCCTCCTTGCAAGCTTTCGAAGAGACCGTTTCACTGGTCTGCTCGTTCCAGAACAGAATGGTGCCGAAGCTGACGAACCTTGGCGTCTACGTACCCTAACACCGATCTCGTGAGCCCAAACGGAAGCCTTACATAGTTCAAAATCAAACTAATTAGAGCATGGCGAAAAACTACGATGTAGCAAGAAACGGACGGTCACTGTCCTTCTCATGCTCGATTTGCGCTATCCTGCCGCTGGTCTTATTGTGAGTCGTGAACAGACCGGCCCACCAGTCCACTTTAAAATTTAGAGCCGTTCCAACTTTGTGAAGCTGGAAGACCAGCGAAATTGTATTGGTGGATAAGTATATTGAGTTATGTGGGGTGACTTACTATATCGTGCGAATAAAGACACAAACACGAAACTACCTTAGGACTAATTCTAAATAAATCCTCATACAATAGCTTTCGGCATAGCTTCGATAAAACAAGAGTTAAAGCCGTTTTCTGTCGCCATACTCCCTCCGCATACGGTCAGGTATGACAGCAGGCTAGAGATGTGAGCGGTTGGAAAAAACAAAAAAATTACGCCCATCTTCCCGCGAGGGAACCCTGATGTGATGCGACGCATCGAAGGGGACGGGGGGGGGGGGGGGGGGGTTCAATTGGCGTTTCCATTCGGTTGATTCTCTAAATCGCGTGAAACGTGTTGTGAACGGGTATGATGCATTTCCATCACATGCGGGTGTTCTCATACGAACACCCGCATGTGTTCGTATGAGCGTTTGGACTGACGCTGGTATTGGATTGCGTCAGTCCACTCGCTGAATGGACTGTCGCTTCCATCACATCTTCATCGGAGGATCTTCTTCAAGTCAAGCACGGAGGTATCGTCAAGCAAAGTCAAGTCAAGGGCGAGAGCGAGCGATTGACTGCTTCGGCGCCGTGCGCTCCCCCGCTTATATTCCCGCTTTTGAAAGGAGAGGAGCCGGGGGGAGAGTCGCGTGCATGCGCACTCTTGCGCTCCGGAGCAGACGCGAACGTAGGCGAAGCGTGCGCACACCAGCTGTTATGATAATGAGACGGAGCTCGCATCAGGCGAGCTCAGCCCCAAGGTGCCGACGCGCGGTTTAAGCGAGACTTTCTAGACGTTACGTTCGGACACAGATGTAGTGGGCGAACTTTCACTGAAGAGTCACGGTTTTACCGATGATTTCCCCTCAGGAGCTTCGCCCACTCATCATCATTCACCCCGTGGATATGCTGTGAATTTTTTTTTAAGTTTTTTTCAACCAGGGCAATGTTGACAAAAACAAGAGCTTCATCGGGGAAATTTGTTGTGGTGCGACCAATCAGCAGCGAGGGGAGCGCTTTCTAAAATTACTGATTTGACTTAATATCGTGCGCAGATTTTGAGACCGGAAGCTCTGCTGGGACTTTGTGATGCAGCCTTAAACAATTATATTCTTTTCAGTGTAACGAGAAAGATTCAACGGGCACTTAAGTATTTTAAGTAATTAATTTGAAGGCGAAAGCCAGCATTACCGAAGACTTCTCCACTGTTACATCGTGTTTGCGTTCGCCTCTCATGCGGCGCGCATCCGGATCATTTTTGTTCCATCCTGGCACGGTACAGGATTAGTGCTGTAGTCACCACACTTGGCTACGGCTCTTGGAGACCCGGGTTCAAATTCCATTCGAACCCGAATAAGTTTTCATGTATACTTTATTCACTTATTTTCTTTTTAGGTGGCCGTAATTTGGTTTCATACGCGTAGTCGTGAGCGACTACGGTCTCTTGTCACATTGGATGAGACATCTAAGGCTCCCGCCTGAAGAAGTAGGTCGAATGTTTGATATATACGTGCGGAATTGTGTTTTTTTTTCAAATTTTCAAACATTATCGAAGGAGACGTGAAAAAGACATTTTTTTTTTCACGCCCCTCAAAATTTTATAAAACTTACACCCCTACAGCAGATGAGAATTCTGTACCATTAACCACTTCACTGTGAACTAATTATGAAACGCAACGAGAACTCACCGTAATCATAGCGTCGTCGTAGTGGCCAATTTAAGTATTTTTTTAGGTACCTAGTTAGATTGGGAGCCACAAGGCGTTTTACACTTACTCTATATTGAACGAGTGCTTGCGATTATTTGTCGACGCGACCAGATCGACTCACGCAATTTTCGTCTAAACCTAGCGAAAGGCATCTTCGCTGTAAAAAAAAAAAAAAAACACAATTATCGCCTTGTTCAACGCAAATAGAAGTCGTCCGCAGTTTTCAAAACTCCCGAGAAGATATAATTCGCAAAGAATTCAAACAATACATTAGTATAGAAGTGGCGACATTCTCTAACACGCTCCCTAAAGTATTATATTAGGACCACCGGACACCCATATGAGCTCTGTCGGGCGTGCACAGTCACCGAAATCTTCTCCCAGGGGCCATGATCCGTCCAAAACACGCGCGATGCTCACGTGAGAGGGAAAGGAGCAGCGTCGCGCACCGGTGAACAACTCCCCTATTGCCGAGAAACAATTCGTGCAACAACAAATATTAACCCCAGAAAGACCAACACCAACAGCGATGGCAATGACGGGACAAAAGAACAGATTAAGGAACGGGCCAAACAAACCCAAAAGAAGATAAGAAACAGTGCGACTGAGACAGCTGGCGGAGGAGCCCAAAAGTGGCGACGCGCCAAAAAGACCCTCCACTCAGAATTCAACGAGAGCTCGAGTCACCGACTTGAAATTCGGGCATCGCAGGGCTGGCCAAACTTCCCTAACAGACCGTATTGGGGAAATATCGAGAAACATTCGAGTTACCGACATACACGACGAAAACGGGAGAGTTTGTTTTCTACCGGCAGCCGGCCGAGCAGCTTGCACCGCGAAGAGAGGCGAATAGAGTTCGGTTCCGGATTCGCAATTTAAAATGCCCGTCCGTTCCTCCCCCGCAATGCTGCTTCCTTATTATTTCCCCTTTGAAAAAAAAAAAAAAAAGAAACAGATAGAGGGAAAAAGGGGGAGGTAGGAGAAAACATGTTGCTTCACTCGTTGGCAGCATTGGAACACCGAGTTGATGCTTCCGGGTAGTAGTGGCTCGCTAGGACTCGATTCGCCAGTTTCCGGTTGGAAACACCCACGCGGAGCACCGTTTGCGGCTTACGCTTGTCGCCGGAAGTCGTTGAATTCGGCGGAAGCCATACATATATACATGTGCATTTAAAAAAAATTGTGACGTATAACGCACGCTTCCAATGACCGTGCCACCGTATTCGTTGTTTTATTTTGTCGTATTTCGACAAATTAAGCGGGGAAACTTGTATCTTCCTTATATTCGGGATCTTTGAGTGTACGGCGGAAACGAGTTTATCTTAGTATGACCCGAAGTGGATGGCGTTCTATACTCCTCGTGCTGCATACATGCGGACGAAATATCGAAAGTCGCTGGGATGGACAGTTTTTTCAGCTTTTTCATACCTCAGCTTCATTCATTTTTCATTCAGCTTCATTCTTCAGGTTCCAGAAGACCTTAGTTACATGCACGAGGAAGGAAGACGAGGGAAAACTTGATTACAACGCAACATTAAGCGCCAAGATTACACATTGGACCATCAGACGCACTCCGGCTCTGGTGGGATTTTCAATTTTTTAAGGACGACAGAGGACCCGGCTGTTTATTTGCAGAGCCGACCTCGGGACCACCCCACCACGAAGACGTGGACAGCACCTACCCCCCCCCCTCTCCACAATAAATTCCCCCATTTCTGTCGCAAGGTTTGTAACCTGTTAAATGCAGAAATAAAGACGTTAAAAAAAGCGTCAAGAAAGTCCCGGGCCAGGTACATGAAAGCCAGCTGGTCCGTCAGCTGGTCCGAGGCTAGCGAAGTCGGGCATGTTGGAGGAGGGCGTAGAACATGTGGACAATGAATTGCAATTGGGCAGGACAAAATCCAATGTTCCAAACTAGCGTAGTGCTCGGGGCATTCGGGGCATTCTGGGGAGTACCGGATACGGTAGAGAAAGGAATGAGCAGTAGTAAGGAGGTTATTTGAATGCATGCAAAGAAGAACGCACACCTGCGTGGTGGTTAGAGGTTTATCTGTAACAGGAAGTCTACGAAAAGTATTTCTGATGTTTTCATAGTGAAGCTCTATTTCTTGCCTGTAGTGGCAGATTTGTCCGCAACAGGAACGGCACGGTGAGCTTCTGTGATGTTCTCACAGTAAAGCCTTATTTATTGTCGATAACAGAGAGTAGTGTCCCACGTTGGTGGATAAGGCTAGCGAATTACACGCGCCCGGTACAGACGTTCGCCGGCGAAGCTCTGCACAACATCGTTGCCTGGGATTTCAGCATGACCAGGAATCGGCCTCAGTGAGGCAGTTTGGGGACGTAGTTTGGCCAACGCTTTGTGTCGATCACCCTGTAGTTCAAGAATCCTACCCATGTGAATGGCGCGGACAGGTTGTATTGAAGCATTGTATGTGGTATATCATGAGGGGTTCGGGAGTGCTAAGGAGAAAGTGAGATTTCACTTTTTGGCAGAGAAAAGCAAGTCTCATAGTTCATGCGATCAGAGGCGGAGGTTGTGCTTTTAGGGATGTATATCTATAACTGTTTATCTGGTTAACGATATAACTACATACCTATAACTATATATAACTGTGCCTATATACCTACATATCTATAAATGGTTAGCCGTCAACTGTTCGCCCCTGTTAAAAGTTTTATGCTGTCATTTAAGGACACTTAAAACAGCACGTCTAAGCTGCACTACAACTTCAGCGTTTAAGGCTTATAAAGGGCACGTTGTTCTAGGCTAGAAACAAAGGCCCGTCTTAACTTAGTACATAAGGAAGTGCTATGACAACGGAGAATTCGGAGCTCGCACACTGCGCGAATCTCGCCTTGCAAAACTTGGTGGCAACTACAACCGAAAAAAAAAAAAACCGCCTCAGAGTACACGGCAGCACTGAGGATACTTTACTTCAACAATCCATCGATTTTACAATTACGCAGCATGTGGTGTTCAAATGAGCTGAATTTAGATTAAAGCGATGAGAGCACAAGTTTCCCCAATCAAGCGAGCACTGAAAAATGTGGGTGCACTATTAACAGCTAGATGACTTGTTTCCTGAACTTCAAGTAAAAGTAGCCTTTAAATTTTGCAATAAACCGTCAGCGCAAAAGGCAGTACAGCAACAACAAAAGTCTTGGTAAGGAATTACCCATCGTCATTTTTCTTTGGGATCCTCCGAAAAGGCTATTCGACAATGATGTCAGCGATTATTATGAATGCAAGCAACAAAAACAAAAAAAAAAGCGCTCTGTGTGCTTCAGAAAAAAATATGTATGTTTTTGTAGCGGTCAAAATTTTATGTTACGACACCACCTAACTATGAAATTTTGAGGAAACGAGATTGCACACTAAGGAAAACGCTATCTCTAAAAGCATGGTTATGGTTAGGGGCTATGGCGTACAAGTGCTTATCGAAAAATGACAAAGAAAATATCTTGAGAGAAGATTATAAATCTACGTTCATACATTTGCAGTGGCAGTAGCAAAATAAAAATAACTCCTTCATTACACTATAAGTGTTTTTACGGATGATAGTATCCTGATCGCTACAGGGATTGTTATTTAGCGAAATATATCACTCGTACTTAAACCCTTCCGCAAATAGGTTGGTCAGACACATGCCTGGAGCATCGGAAGAGTGGTTTTGACTGATTAATTCTGCTTCGCTCTGCTGTATTTATGCAGTGTAAGTGATCAAACCGTTGGATTTGTTCGCC
Source organism: Haemaphysalis longicornis (assembly GCF_048455015.1). NCBI lineage: Eukaryota > Metazoa > Arthropoda > Arachnida > Ixodida > Ixodidae > Haemaphysalis > Haemaphysalis longicornis. The sequence goes on along the minus strand of NW_027526295.1, from coordinate 229,945,772 downwards.
AAAGTACGAACGCTCATCCATAGCAGATATGTTGCCTATATATAAGGAAGCTCTGGGGCCGTGCACACTACTCACGATTCACGACTGAGGTACATGATGTCTTTCCTGGTTTCAATTTAAAAGCAAGCCGGGATCGGCATGTGTCGGTCGATAACTCCAATTCAGGGCGCGATGTCAAGCAACAAACTTGATTAACTTAATGCTTGGTATTTGGTAACGCAACTTGGTAACGCTTGGTAATGATAATGCTTGATTATGCTTGGTAACGCAACTTGGTATTTCGTAGAGAAAGTATTTCAGTGTGGAAATAAGCAGTGAATGTTCCTTTAAAAAGCGTTTCTTCTCGTAATTTGAAGAAAATAAAGTGTTTGCTAGGGCGCACGCTACCACTAGAAGCAGCTTACGCACTTTCGTATGCTAAAGGTCCATATTTGGTGTCGAACACAATGAAAAAGCATGTAGCCCATTGGAGCTGTATTGTTCAACCGCAGGGGAGGCTCACGGGTTAATTTAGTCATCAGTAATTCCTTTACGAGAGCCGATCTATGTCAGCACACAACCGCTTTCACAACCCTCTCGTAAAAAAAATGTCCGTCACTTTGACCGGAAATCAAAGTTTACAGCTGCCGCTGATGAGTGCAACGCTTCAATCACGGAGGCACTCCGGTTTTTACTGGCTAGTGCTATGAATAGGGAGGGAGAATGGGACGGCCACCCGAGAATAGGCAGTGGCCGTCCCGTCTTTGCAGCTACATTCCGCAAGTGCACGATTCTTCGCGACATGCCTCTGTTAGCGTTTTTGTTTTTGCGAAATACCACACCACTTTCATTTAAAAGGACACTGAAGTGTCGAAACAAGATGGCCTTTATCTGAAGCTTGCAGTGCTGGGAACGTACACATACCAGTCGCACCAGCAGCAGTTGCTTATTAACGCAACTAGGGCAGGAAATAAGTGGTACCGAACGGGAACCAATAATATGTTTACAAAACGAAAAAGACAATACAAAGCGCTACTAACAACTGTGCTGGTATCGCCGACCCACATTTTGCGCAGTACGATTTGTGATGGCGAAAAGTTGCTTTATGCAGTCTTCTGAAGCGACCGTGAAAGCTGGCACGCGGAAATGTGTAATGAATAAATGAAGAAACCCCTTCTGAGCACATGCGGTTCGAAAACGCACGACTTTCATATTTTAAACGTTATTCGACAGTTTGTTTTACTACGCCAGCTGGCAAAGTTTCTTTGGGTGTCTATTTCGTTCCGGTGTTCCGTATAGTCGTAGTACAGTCAGAAGAATTGCGCGAGCGAACATGACAGTTGATGCCCATTTTCGCTGTCCGTGTTTATTTATGTAGGACAAGCAGAGGAAACACTCTGTTATTACTGGCTCAGTGTGCTAAGCGACGTGTCGGGCCGTCAGCCACCATGTTTCAAAATCAGGCGGAAGCACCGCCCTCGTTGCAATTGCTTTTAAGGATTTCGTAGGCGTTCCCTATTCTCGATCTGTGACGAGCTCTTACGCGTCGCGCAAGAATAGAATGAAAACGGGAGAGTTTAATTACTTATTACTTATAAACGATTAAAATTATTTAGAAATGAACAAAGTATCGTTTGTCATCATAAAAATGACGACACAGCCTTGGATAGAGCGATTTTAAGTTAATGCAATAAGTTGTTAATACAACAAGCCTTTACTGTCCCTTCAATCAAAATCCAAAAGGAGGCCATTGCGCCCTCAGGTGAACTGACATACTGCGCTCCGGTGACCAGATATTAAGTGCCTTTAACTGCAACCTTGCCGTTTAGGCAAATACGCATGATAAAAAAAGAGTGCGTGCACGCGGAACTGATACACAGCCACCCGAAGCAGCTGCCTCGTTTGAGTCCCGGAAAGTTTATCCTGGTGGAAGAGAAATTAATGACTTTGAAGCCTGGGTGACGGCCCGCCAATGGGGCGGAAGTTTCGCACGATGCGGCGTCGGCCGCCACGCCATCGCCAATTAAGCTAATGATGATCTTCACGGCTTCGTGTTTTTCCGTAAGGAGAAGGGGAGGAAGAGGGGGAGGGGGGGGGGGGTAGGGCTGTCGTGTCTTCTGCCGCTTCGCTCCGTTTGTGGGGAGAAAGTTTGGTGCTATCCAATTTTTGTTTCCGTGTAGGCGGCTCGACGGAAACTGCGGAAAGCGCCGCGCTACTGCCGGAGCTACGCTTACTGAGAGTGGGGAATAAAACTTGTCCGTGGTAGTGATCGGGTGCTGTCCACACAGTAAAGGCGTTGTACAAACTGAGTATATCTTCACATCACTTGAATATTGCTGCTGGGCTGTTGTAATGTTTTAAATGACTCCTCCTTGAGCAGTAAGTCATACTCCTTAAACAATCGTAATGCAATGACATTGCTTCATCTCTACGAAAAAAATTGAGCAAATTTATTTCTTTAGAGTTGTGGAGATACCGCGTCACTATGACATTTAAATATCCGATTGCTAGCAGGTGGTCACAGCGTAAAAAAAGGCAACTAGATTGTTTTAATGAAATGTAGTGCGTTTAAAGAAGCGTAAGGAAGATTATGTTCTGGACCGACATCTAAAGGGGGACCACGCAATGAATTCTTCCAAGGAATGTTAAAGCAATGAAAAGCATATAACTAAATCACGCAACGACACTTTCCACGAGGAATCGTTAGTTTCGTTTTGTAAAACTAGCTGCATGCTACGTCTAGTTCTATCTTATTTTCACGGGCTTCAACACACGTCGAAGCATTTTCGGTCGAAGCGAATCAGGACGCACGGACTGCTGGCGCAATACTTATGCGTGTAAGTGCTGATTAGGCTTTCATCAAGAGTCGTCTTAGTGAATAACCCCCCCCCCTCCCCCCCACCTGGCATATACAGGCCAGAATATTTAAGGCTCGGTTAAACAAGAAACGGCTCTCAAAAAACACAGACCACGAATTTTAAGGTCGAGAGTGAGAAGGAACACGCCGTTTCTCTACATATCCCTCGTGTCCCTATGTTCGGTACCCTGTTTATATTTTTTTCTGATTAAAAAAGGAACAACAGGCCCGTCCAAGCTTTCGCGCAGGTCGAGGCCTAGGTTTTCTACTACGGTGACAGCTTTCTTTCATATGGCCCACCTTTCAGGCCTGTTAGACCACAGATAACAAACAGTTTGTTGTGATTGAGTGAAGATTCGGCGACATATTTTAGCTCCGTTATTGAATTTTTTTCCTTCTCGCAAAACCAAACGAATCACTGGCCGCGGCCACTCGATGCACTTCCTTCACCCATCGTGGCCTGGCAAGTCTGTCAATAATCAGAGTGTTTTAACATAGCGGGTAGCGTACGGATACGCTAGCGGCGGCAGGCACCACGACCCGGATGCGCGTGCGGGCACAGCTCTGCGGGCCGCCCATCGCCGGATCGAACGGACGCCGCTAGCGTAGCGTACGTTACCCGTTATGTTAAAACACTCTAAACACAAGCGCTCCCCAAACAGTCCCGTTAAAAAGGGTGACATCTCAATATTCCAGTTAAGAACCCTCTGTGAAAAAGTAGCAAGTGTACTGCATACATATTGCACATTCGATTAGCCTACACTGTAAATGAGGGACATTTTAGGTAACCAATAAAAGGAAACCCCTTGATGACCAGCGACGAGAGGTTATAACATTTGTTTCATTTTATTTTAGTCCTGTTAGTCCGAATGGTAGCTAGCCCGAAGTGTAGCGATGGGTATACATAGGGAGAATAAGCATGCCTCTCTGGTAAAGTACATATTGCAACCTCCGTATTTTGCTCTCGGTGTTATACCAATTAAGCTATAAATGAAGCCGTCGTCTCTGTTTCTTTTCTGGGCATTTGAGTGCATGCCAATTTCATACAGCCTTAACAGTGGCCACTGACAGCCCCGAAACAACGCCACAGGTGTTGAACCTGCAAATACAGCAGCAAACCGTTATTTTTTAGACGTTGTTGCAGAAGGTACGTGCGGTGCCCAACAAAGCAGGCAGTTAAGGGTTCCACCATGGTTTTGTCTCACGACAGTGTTGCTTTTATCTGCGCTGCGGGCCTCTGTTCCCCAATTCGGATAAAACGCAAACCGCTTTCCTTGCCCTTTTATCTGGTTGCACAACTGTTGGCCTGCAACGCATATTTCATTCGTCACATGGACGCATTTCCTTTCCCGAAGGCTCCTGCCGCCGCCGCCGCTGCTGCTGCTGCTGCTGCTTGCGCCGGGAAAAGAGTTTCGGGACCCCTCCAACTCCGGGGCTGCAGCCGGCGGAGCAGCTTGGCGAATCGGAAATAACGTCACGCGACGGCCGGCGTCTTATTTCCGCCCCACGTGTCACTCCGAGATCCCCCGAGTCCTACCTCGCGCGCGCTGCCGCTGGCGCGTGCGTGGTCAGCGTGAAAACAAAGCTAGGTTCCGGTGCGGGCCTTCCGGACGTCCGGGTCGGCACATTAACACCCACCGCGCCTCGTCTCCCCGCTGCCGTAATCAGGGAGTCACTGCCTGCCTCCGCCGCGGGCCTCGAAGTAGCGGCACTGCTTGAGCCGCCCGTGGCGGTGTCTGTTGCCATGTCACCTACGCTTAGGACGACCTTTCGGGAACCCTTTGAGTAGTGGAGGAAGAAAATCGCGGTGGCGGGGCGAACAGGAATACGATGAGAGAGAGAGAGAAAGTTTGTTGTTGCAAAATAACGGGGGCCAGGAGGGTATGGTTGAGTTCTAACCTTGTATCATTCCCTTGACATGTTGTGAATGCAGTTTCGACCACCTGTGAATGCGAGAATGGGTGTTTGTTTGCGGCTCCGATGACAAGGGTGGTGGCCAGACTGGCTGTCTTGCTCCATCACTGTTCATTGTAAATCTTTTGCACGCGCTTTTATTTCAGATGCAGCGGCGTTAATACGCCACAGAGTTTTTTCGCCGCATACTAACGGCCATTTACAAGGTAGTCGAACCGATTACCAGGCGCTTCACACATCACCGCTGGTTTGTCCCGTTGCCATTTAAGCTCTATTCTAGGTGGACGCGATGTAGGAAGAGAGAGAAACCTGTTGGTGCATCAGGAAGACCAATGACAGCCTAAATTAGGGTCGTCTACTACTACCCCGTTCCTCTTGTTCAGGCCTAACTTTTATATTTGATATGCCACATTTGGATCTAAAACGGCCTCAATACTTGAAAATAGAAATGTGGACAAAATTGTTTTAGTTCTGGAGGAAATAATAAGGTGATTTTTTTTTTGCTTTTTCAAAAACGCATGCCCATTTTTTAATTTTCCCGTTAACTAGAGAGATTGACAACTTGTGAACAGGTAGAACACCACAATGAATTATACTTTCTCATGCAGAGTTACATTGGTACTACCACGGACTTACTGTTTCGGCCACTTCGACTTTCTCGTCTTGAAATTACAAGCTCCCCAAATAGGTGTGTGATTTGGATATTCTAATGATGTCCTAAGGGGGCGTTGGAATGGCGCACGAGAGAAATACAGTTTACCGCTATAGCCGTAATTGTTTCGCACACACGCGCAATTTTTTGGGTCACAAAAATCGTAATTCATTAGCTCACGCTGCCTGCTGAATCGCTGCAGATGATGGGGAATTAGGGCGTCACAGATAACCGAGGTTTTTATTCAGTGCTCATGTGGCAGCTGAGTCATCCACAAACGACATTTCTGGCAAAAAAAAAAAAAAAAAAAGAAACACCTACAACTTTTCACGCGGTGATATCCGTCGTACTCGCTTGTTAATGACGACGTATCATTTTGACGCTTCACCTCTGTTTACACCGTTGGTAAGGCGTTTTGGGCCCAGATAATCGCAACTCTAGATTAGCAATGAGCTTTACGAGAAATTTCGGAGTTTACCCAGTAAGATACTTACAAAAGCACGCCGGCGCCCGCATAAACGCCCTGCCATGCAACAAGACGATTTGACAGTGTTTAACACCGACAGGGATCAACCGTTCATTCGTCGGGATTCGCCTCTTTTGGAAGTAAACTACCCAGACTTTTACGCGCCCGCAGCCCGACTCCCCTGGCTCGCCGGGGTCGCCGTGTCCCCTGTCCGAAGTGGGCGATTAGTGGTCGGCGTCTGCGTTGAGCGCCGTCGGAAGCCGGCCGGCTGAAAGGGTCCGGCCCCGCAATAACGACTTCAGATCACGGCACCAAAAAGGGCGATTGGCCTCTCTTCCTTTCACTGCTTCCTCCTCTGCTTCCGCCCACCGACAGGATAAAAGTCGAGCCGAGAATTCACAATGAGTCAAGGGCCGCCTCGGCCGGCGCCGACGTCCCGACGAATTCTTTCCTGTTGAGGGACGTGCGCTGCAAGTCGCGCAGGCGAACATTTTTGCTCTATTGACCACCACTGATTTCCCACCCTTCCACCCACCCCCGGCAAAAGCGGAAGCGAGAATAAAAGTTTGGTCACTGTTAATGCTGTGTTTTGTGTTCGAGGTCCGGATGAGTTAGCGTAAACTTGTCTTTTATCGTCCTTTCTGCCTACCCCCCTCTGGCCTGAATTGTCGGACGCGGCGTTCTGACCTGAGACGATGCGGTAGACTGGCTATTAAGAAAACCTGCGAAATTCTTTGGCTGTGATATCTTTGGGTTGAAACCTGAGTTGGAGAGTAACAATGAAAAGACACCAAATAAGGATAACGGAAAAGCTCAGTGATCAGTACTGGGGGACCAGGGTCGAAAATTCCAAAAACTGTTCGCGTGTGAGAGCTGCTCTTGATTGGAGGGAACCTTGTTTTGAATCACGTCTTGGTTACGTGATGGTGTCACTACGCGCAAGAGAATCAGAGGCGGAGAGTGGAAACGCGGTAGAAAGAAAGAAGAGAAAGAGAAAGAAGAAACCGAGAATGCAAACTTTATTTTCGCACAGAATTTGACCGACTTACAAGTCTTTCTTGCTGTTTTGTCTTTTTCAGTTCTGAAGACCCGATTGCCGGTGCTTTTATGTGACTGCCGCAGGCTAGTCTAACCTTGTTTGACCAAAAAAGTCTGTTCACCGCCAACTAACTTTTGTAATGGGATATTGCTGATAGTGACCCAGAAAGAAGCCAATTGAGCATTTCCAAACTTCTTTGAGTGACCAATGGCAGAATTTAGTCGCTAAGAGCAGTTTACAACACCGGACCTCCAATTTTCTGCATAAGCGTAGCTACGTGGCTTGCGGCCCACAGGCTCTTAAAGCTCAAAATAGGGCACTGGAAAGTGCCCAGAAAGCTAAAGCTGCCGGTTATAACCACACAAATGAAGTGGTTTTCACGCCCAGCATTTACTGTGGTATTCCCAAATACCAAGAAAATGGGAGTAGCTATAAATTGGTACTTCGACTCACGAACCAGTTTTTGCGATGGAATAGTTTATTTAGAATGTAACATTCGATCAGGTAAATTTGTCACTCGTAATGACACGATGCTCGCGGCTTCTGGCATTGAATTGAATTGTCGGAATTGGATGGGAAATGCCAACACTTCGTAAGGTCCTGCTGCTTCAGTTCCAGGACACGAATCCCTTGGGAGGAATGAGGCGGCTCACACCGCTGCCGGCACTTATATACACCGGGCCGCTTCTCTCACAGTGCAGACACCTCCTCTTCCATCAACCCGCAACCCCTCCTGCGCTGCATCGGCATCTTGGCGGACTTTTGACACATACGGCGAAATTTCCCCAATCCGACATACCACCAACTCACAAGGGATAAAGTAACGACGTTCAGACGACTACAAACTAACACATATCCACACCGAAGCCTTCTTCATGCCATTTATCCAACAGACTATCAATCCACCTGGAACTAGTGCCCAGTGCTTAGTTTCCTGTGCCATCAGGTGTGGGTGGGGGTGGAACGCACTTTATTGGCCTTTAGAAGGGGAGGGGATTGGGGAGAGGAGTCCCGGACTCCGGTTCAGAGGAATCCGGGTGCCATGGATGCGGCCTCTGCTCTGTCGACCAACAGGAGCTTGTCATCGAGGGAGGGGCTGTCCAGGATAAGCCTCCAAGGCCTAGGAGCATGACGGAATGGAAAGGGGATGCTGCTGTGAGTGATGGCTTGCAGGGGTACCTGTCCTGAAAGCAAGGTAGGAGGAGTGCCGATTAGAGGAACCGGAAGAGGGGCGGGCGGGAGGCCCGGGGTGTGACTGCAAAGCCACACCGTGTGCTCCATGGTTCCGTCGCCTCCACGGAACTTGCACTGAGGGTTGGTGAACTTTGTAGGGCAAAGCTGGTGGAGTCTGACTGGACACATGAGAGTTTTTGTCTGCAGTCGCCTTAGCATTGTCTGCTGTGGCTTGGTGAGGTTTGGATGGGGATGTGGTAGCCGTCGCCGCCTGGACCGAAAATGCTCAATGATTTCGGCGAAATACAGGCTATCGGGTATGTAATCCACGGCCTCGTCTTGGTTAGAATTGATGTTTCCGGAACCGGGCGCAGGAGGGCGAGTTTGAGGGGCTCGGCGCTTGTGGAAGTGTGGGAGTGCCAGAGAACACCGGACCTGCAACCAATCTTCAACCCCTCCATACACCAGCGGACGGTGCGGTTAACCAGCAAGGACCCTATGTTCCAGCTTGACCTGGTGAAAAGGTCCCGCGCAGCCAGCCGGCCAAGGGATCCCGTGCTAAGGATCCCCTCCACCGGGCGGATGCCCGGAGAACTGCATCTGTTGTGGTCAATAAAGATCTTATTCACTCACACGCAACGCTTTATCCGCTTTGGGAACCCCCTTATGTTTACTGCAATGAACATGGACACACCTATGTTTATTAGAACGGCTGATACTTGTCCCCCCTTGATTGGGATAGCGGCGGCGGGACGTTGAGGAGGATATCAAGGCGCATCGTGTGAAAGGGAGGGACTTGGCGCGCACCCTTGCCATTGTGCTGCTTTTGAGGGTGCAGGGGGAGGGGGGGGGGGGCATCACCTCCATCACTCCAAATCTGGATCAGCCACTGGTTTATGACAAATTTCTTTTTGGGAACTTGCCCGAGTGGCGAGAACCTGGAATGGCAAACGTCTACGCTGGCTTGCGATGCAAGAAAAATGTCACAAGTGCAAAGCAGTAAGCCACAACAAAACACAGCGCAACAAGCTGAAACACAAAGGATAGGAAATTCTCAGTCGGTGGAGGTATCCGCGTTGTAATTCTCTTGAATGTTAGCTTTCTAACCTGGTTTCGCGCCCTAGAAAGGTAAACCCACTGAAACATGAGGTAGAATTTCAAAACTTTTTTTTTCCGTTCTTCTATCATACGGAGAAAGCTTCTGGCGGTGGGTGCGGAAGACGCGTGGAAAGTGAAGGGCTGCGGAGCGTTTAAAATGTCATCCGCAACGGTCCGAAAGACAAACGATCGGTCGCCTGCTCGGCGCCGCAATGCCTACTCGGCGTTCGTGGATTTGAAACCGATCCGTGCTGCGCCCCTGAGCAGCCTCTTCATGCCTCAGCGGGAACAGGTGTCGAGTGCAGGCGCGCAACGTCGGCCGAACGCACAGCGCGCGTCCCGATTTTCGGAAAACGCTGCGCGAGGACTGCCTGGTCGTGAGGGGATGATACCGGATGCCCCTGAAGCAGGTGGATTTGAAAACGCGTGCGACTATAGTTAGAATGCCTACATTAACATTGCCCACGTAAGTTTAGCCAAGCTAGAACAGCAAAACTACGTAAACGCGAAGGTCATGTGTATTGAGGTCTTTTGTTTTCAAGACGTGAGGCGCCTTTAGCACGGAGCTTTGGTAGAGACCCTTGGCCAGCTACTGCCTCGAAGATGACCTGGACTTGATTGGAAGGGCTGTCGACGATGGCCGAGCTCAAGGTATCCTGAAATGAGGGCGCCTCTCTGGAGCCTTCCCTCGGTTTCATTAAAGCTTAACCTCGTACTATTTGGCAGTGCTCAATCCGTATTCAAAATTTTGTGCGGGCATACATTCAAGGGCACTTCTAAGGCAGAAACTCAAAAATTAAAGTTCAAGATATACACTTCGGACTACTTACGCGTGGTATATACGAAAGTCTAGTACGTTTGCGCTTGCGACGTTTGGCTTCCGCCTCGCGTTGTCCTGATTTTACATCCTGTTCACACTCGCGACGTTCATCTTCAGCGCCCTGTTGAGATAAGTTTAACCGCAGAGCTGTATAAGCTTGGACTTCGTCAGTTGGCGCTCGTAACAAAAATAAGATGAAGAAAAAAACTCCTCCGACGCGAGGCGCCCGGCACGACCTTCGCCCAGCCGCGTAGTGTGGAGCCAAGCCTCGCCTAGCTATGACGTCATGGCGCGCTGACAACAGGCGACCTTCGAGAACAATCTTCCCAGCGTTCATGGCATGATTTCTCGCGTGCTGTTCTCCTCGACAGTTCACGTGCATTCGTGCCTGTAGCGGGGAACACAGACGCCGAGTTCACGAAGCCTGGTGCCGCGGGTTTTAGCCGGTGCTAACACAATCCCCTTTGGGAAAGATATGAAAGGCTGCGGGTAAAACGATCAGGGTGTGCCATTCATGGAAAACTTTCAGCGACAAGTTCGGAAATCCATGGGAGGTGCAACAGCCGGGTCTCCGACGAAGGGAGAGGGGCCGCCATCTCTGCTGTTTCTCCAGCCCTGCATCACTAGCGGAAGCTGCGCTAATTTTTTTAGTTCGCCTGTTATCGTGCATATCGTAAACTTGCGTGACATTCACTTGGTGTTATGATGGCGAGCAATCGGCCCTTTGCTCGTATGCGTAATCCTTGTGTTTCCCCACTTCTCGGCGCTTCCCAGGTGCCTCTGAGGTAGACGCTACAGAGTGCAATGCATAAATTCAAAGTGGTGTGCGTGAGGGCTCCTTCAATTGGTGACGGGTAGGTTGACTGCGCAGCAAAATGAGAATGGGTGAACCGGCCGTGGGCTTCGGACGGCAGGCGCCATCATCACTACCCCCCCCCCCCCCCCCCCCCCTAGAGCGGATTGTGAGAATTGTAACCAAATGTGTTGAAGTCCAAACCAATTAAATTTTTGATACAATCGTGAACACGGCGGCGGCCAGATTTTCGAAGAATGAGCCACACCAGCCATTCGCCTTAAAACCCGTTTGTCTAACTGCAAATCGAGCCCTGGCCACAACTATTTCCAGACGGGAGTCTTAACCTCTCGGCCATGACTCTTGCGGGGTTTACGTTTGCGAGCTGTCGAACTCCCGGAGGAGCAAGAAGGGTTTGTAGAACTTGCCTCATCAAGATCCTCAATCCATCAGATCCATCTCAAGAAGAATGAATATGAAGCGTCTGGTTGTGTCAAGCAAAGAAAAAAAAAAGCTACAGAAATAAGATGTAGTAGATACTGAATAAACGTCGAATTTGCTCTGTTATACACCGAGGCTCTTGAGAGTCACCTTGCCCGCTACACGCACGTATGTTGCTGGGAGGACATTTTTTCAGTCACCATGTAAGCAGTCCAATACTAATGAATTCAGGCCTTAGGATCATTTAATATACGCCCTCGACGACCCTATGTGTACATATAAAGCACTATATACCGGTCCCCATTAAATTAGGCTTCATTACTACACAAACATAGCTATAAAGACATTTTTGAGCGTTTCGAACAAATTAAAAAGGCCCCAACCTTTTAATTACGGCGTCTGTAAAACCCCATGTCTCCCTACAAAGCCCTATATATATATCGCACTCCTTTTGTGTTGGCTTTACAATTTTACACAACAACTTCACTCGGAGCACATTTTTTAGGGGCAGTACAAGATGTCTTGTCTGAAAATATAAAGGCCTTAGAACCTTATAAAAAATACCTTCGTAAAACTGCGGCCTGTGTATCCCTACGGAGCGTTATACACCGAGCCCCCCTAGAGTCAAGTTTATCACTACACGCTCATGCATTGCTAAAGAGATATTTTGGGGGTTAGTGTAAGAAGTCTGATATCAGAGTAAATTGGCCATGGACCTCCATAAAACCTCCAAGTATTCCCAAGGGGACGAGGCACTCTTAAAGTCGGCTTTAGCACTATACACAATTGCATTGCTGCGAAGACTGTTCCAGGGGCATTACAAATAGCACCAGTGCATGAAGGATCTAGGGTCTCTTATTAAGAGCATATTCAAATGCGGCGGCAGTGTGACACATCAAGCGTTTCGCACTGACTGACGGTATTCCTCGTCGAACCCATATAGAAGTGCGAAAGCTTTCAAAAATAGGATACCCCCCGGACTGCCTTCGTGCGCTTAGCTGCGTCCATTTTCATATGCTGTGTGTCATTACTAATTATTTCGAAGGAACGGTTAACAACTGAGTTCCATAATGACTCCGTCGATTTTTTTTCCATCACCGGTAAAAATGAATCGCTCTCGCAAATATGGCGTAAAACGAGGATTGTGCCCCCAAACATGAGGTCATCTTCATAACAGAAAAATGATGGGTTTTCGGAACGCATGGGCATCATTTCTTACTGAGCTGTAGAGCAAATGTGTTTGTGGGTAGGTGGACGTCACTGCCAAAGAGAATGGTTTAATTGGACGTGAGCCTCTGATGGCTATAGCCATCGTCCCTGTCATCGATACCACTGACCGGACACGTGAGTATTGGGGTCTGTTACGTTGACATCGCTGCCGAATGAAAATGGGTGAAACAGCCATGAGACTCTCACGTCAGCTGTCATATTCATTGGATAACCCCCTTGAGTGGATATGTGGAAATTGAGGGCTGGTATGCTGTTAGTCGTAGCCATAGGAGAATTGGTGATTCGTCCGTGAGCTTCTGACGGCTGGTATCTTTGTTACTTGCCAATCAAGGAATGGGAAGGTTGTGTGGCTGTCGCAGTCGACGGTAGTTTTGATGACAGGTTTCTGGCTACACGCAGCCAATAGCGGTTTCGATGGCTGGTTCTGGCCTCGAGGATGGGGGAAAGTTTTTTTTTTTCGCCAACTGAACGAAGCAATCCGTGAGTGATGCTCACGCATTAAACTTCCGCCAGGTGGTTTTCGATAATCCGGACGAGCCTTAATGTAAAGAGCTGTAAGTGGAGCTACAAGAGCACTGAGCACGACAGATAGCTTGTGAGATGTATTGCTCTGCTTTCTTAACTTGAGGGAGCCGTCGTCTCGGATTAGTAGTCTTCAATGCATGTCGTGGGGTTGGAGATATCATCTAATACGGTACACGAAAGAACAAGCTCAAAATGTTTTTCGAACATGTGTGAGGTGCTAGCGTATCACCGTTGGCCGTTAAAAAAATCAGGGAAGCTTATGCCTTTCTGAATTTCCTAGGTGAAGAATCGTTGTTTCACATGCAGATTGGACAAAACCTGCTGAAGGTTTTATATTCGAAGCATATCTTGACGAATAGTGCAACATTTTCGGCTTCACTTTTCCGGGTTAGTTTTCGCATAGTCGGTTGGCTTCCTCAACAACTGTGCGGCCTTACAAAGAGAAAGTTGAATACAGGCCTACCAACTTGTAATACTGCCATCGGTGAGGATGTTCATGCATACCGTACTTTAGCAACGCGAGTGAAACATCGTGCCCAGCTGAGGCAAAATATTAGGGTCGAGTCGATGTGGTCAGATATCTACTAATTATCAATGCGCCCTGCCTTGTATTAACCAGAGACAACGTCTAATTGTCGAGAGCCGTCGTCTTTTGCCCGATTTTTGATACTGGCGTTATATTCGTGGGGCGCATCTCTGGCTGATCACACTCTTATCCCGTAGTGCTCAATTCTGATCGTTTGCACCACCTTTAAAAAATTCACCTGCGGCAGCATCTGAAGAGCTTTGTAAATATTATTTTCCAGACTGCTTGGCAATTATCTCGAGCACGTGAAATTCACATTCGTACTTTGTGACCCTTAACCCAAGTGTAAACGCACTTGCGATCGATCAAATACGCACACGCCATTAGATTCAGCTGCGATTACTCTTTGTTCTCGAGAGCGGGAAGCTAGCCAAGTATAAAGATTACCGGAATACGCCGTTTACACTCTCTCTATCTCTCCCAACTAGCTTATCTCACTCTCATGGCAAGGCGTCGACGCGAGCGCCGTTCCTCGGTTTGTCTAGCATGTGGCATGTTGGTCACCTACACCAGTACTAGAATGGCACGACGCCCCGATAGACGTCATCTGGCCCCAGCCTGAGTGACATCGCGCCCCACCACCCGTTTGGCAAACCAGTCAATCAGCAGAAAAGAGCAGTACGGGGCGTAGTTTTGTAATGGACGAATAAATGTAAGTAGTGTATTTCGTTGCTTCTCTTTTGTACCATAGCGTCTGTACACTTCCTGGAGCACACACAAGACAATTCACGTGTACCACCCCAAACGTGTGCGTATCAGATACAGCCCGTGTAGTTTTTTTATTGATTCCTGCCACCTTCGTGTTGCGGGAACACCCTCTCCGACCGGCGGGACCCAAAGCGAGAACGTATGAAGAAGGTCCGCTCAATGCGACGGTGGCAATGATCACCGATCTCTGGCCGCGATCGGGCCGGAATCTGCCTATTCTTCCCGCGAACAGGCGCGGGTCGAAGTGCCGCGCGTCCTATCCCTGGAGCGGAAGGTGAACAAATGGGCCTATCAAGTAGACGGCCTTTCAGCTGAGTATCGCGTGGCGGCGTCGGGGGTCATTTAATGTGCCACTGGTTTCCGGACGGCGCTTCGCCATGCGCGGCGCGCCACTCCGCCTCCTAATGACGCTCCGATTAATGACCCACTATTATTCCCCCAAGGGCCCGGCACTGTCTCCGCTAATGTCTCCCCTCCCCGCTTTCCTCCTCGGACACCTATGCGTGTTCCGCGCGGTTGACGGGCGCCCTCGATGGCACGTTTATCTGTGCGCTGCTGTCCCGACCGGTGTTCCTACCTAAACTTCCGTACGTGGTTCTGTTCGTCTCGTGTGCAACAACGTGTTTCGCGGCCTTATCGATTATTTGCTTGATCTAATGGCTGAAGTTTCTACTCCTTGTTGTCTATTTCTTGTGAGATGGGTGGTAGTTTTACAAAAAAAAAAAAAATCCCGGACCATCTCCATTTGCGTGAAAACAGGGAAGGGGCAAAGCATGCAGTGCGTAAGTGCATCCTCGGCGCCTTGGCGTTTTTGTCAACGGAGATGAAACCGTTTGGGGTACAGGTATACAGCTTTTCTGTAAACGTCTCTTGTCTTTGAAGCACGAAGCTCTCTAGTGCGAGACGTAAACGAGTGTCCCGGTGTATTTTTAGTACGTTTTGCGAAGCGCTCCAGCGCCAGGCGTAAACGAGTGTCCCGGTGTTTTTTAGTGCGCGTTACGTTCTAGCGCGAGGCGTGAACGTGCTACCCGGTGTTTTAGTACTGTGACTACATGAAACGACGCTACGACGAGTACGACGACAGGAGACGCCAACAGCCCCAGCCCCTAATCGTATAAGCTTTGGAATGCACGTCTGGACGAAAGGCGCTCCTAATATCACTCACTCACTCACTCACTCACTCACTCACTCACTCACTCACTCACTCACTCACTCACTCACTCACTCACTCACTCACTCACTCACTCACTCACTCACTCACTCACTCACTCACTCACTCACTCACTCACTCACTCACTCACTCACTCACTCACTCACTCACTCACTCACTCACTCACTCACTCACTCACTCACTCACTCACTCACTCACTCACTCACTCACTCACTCACTCACTCACTCACTCACTCACTCACTCACTCACTCACTCACTCACTCACTCACTCACTCACTCACTCACTCACTCACTCACTCACTCACTCACTCGTAACGGGTCTCACCTGTAGGAGACTATGCATTCCTTTTCGTACTGTAAATGCGTCTTTGCTGCATTTCGTAAGGTGCTGCGGCGAAGCCAACGCACGGTATGAAAGGTGGTTTTGTTCCATATAACATAAAAAATCGGAACGAACTGAGTGCTTGTACGCATGTCCATTATAATGAAGAGAGGGCGTAGGAACCTTTGAAATTATAAAAGGATTTGAGTTACCTAGAATAACTACTGGCGCTTAGTATTTGAAAACAGGAAGGAATGGACGTCTTCTACTCGATAAAGATGATTCGTAGAGCACTGCGTGGCGCAGAAAGAACAACATGTCTACACGATTGCATAGAAAATTTACGGGCGCTGCACCTTTGGCCAAGGTTTAGCGCCCGTAAATACAATATTCTCAATGCGGGAAGTAGACAATATAATCTGCAAGTTTTGCCTTGGCTGCTCATGAATTTTTAAAAGTAAATGCTCCGGCTCAACGGTGCTTACCTAGGCAAGCTTAAACTATAGTTACAGAAATTTTCTATGAAACAAGCATTGGCTTTCCAGAGAGCTACGGTGGATATGCGAAATTCTTGCTACCAATCGTGACTCTGCAGAAGGCCAGGGTCAAATAATAGAGGAACCATAACAATGTGCACAGTGCTGTGTCTGGTAATATAATTATTACGACATATACAGGGTTTAAAGAAAACAGCCAGTTTGATGTGTTGTGTAAAGTTCCGATGAAGCTTGAACCCTTTAGCAACCTATTAGACGAAGTGAGCATCCTTAAATACATTTGCTCCCTCTACTAAATGTGAAATATGGGCATTGTTCTAACAAACGAGAGTACTGTCGGTAGGACACAACTTCAAAATGTTCATGAGTGTGCCCGGAAAAAGAAACCGCCAGAGAAGATTGTTGTGGCTTGCTCGAGATGCTATCTCATCCATCTCACCATGTGTAGTTCGGGGGCGCTTAACTGCTAGTGAGAACGCTGGGGGCTCGAAGGTTAAAACTCGCGAACATGACATAAATTAAAGGCAGCGGAATCTAAGATGGATCCCGAAGTCATTTATTCATAATAAAGGGCTATGGTTGATGTGCGTGTTTTAAACCTTTACCATGGTTTGGAAGTAAGGGAAAATAAGGTACTGTCTTTGTTGAGAGATTTTATGGCACGTAGCGTGGCTTAGCTATACCATTAAACACATTTCCATTAGACATGGCCTTTCATTACCATACCACAAACAGCACTCTACAAACTTGATTTGATACTTTTAAGCTTTGATTAACTAGACTCCAAGCTGCGTAGCCCGAGGCTACAGAATAAATTAGGTGCTTTGGTAATAATCATACTTTCTACCTCTAATACATGAAGGTATGAAGGCAGGTGGTACCTTCGTTTTACTTTTTTCTGTTTGATGTAAATGCTTTGTGGCTTTTTAAACATTAAAGTATTGATATTTCAGTACCACATTTATTAATAGTAAATCGGAACTTAATGCTGGTGATTCGTTACAAGGGAACACTCGTTATGCTGCTCTGTCCGGGAGTTCCCAAGTGCCTGCCGAAAACGCCTCATCTTTCTTCTTCTCATCACGCTTTCGAGCTGCTGTAGAAGCCAACAAGCACGCAATGTCTGCGTCTTATGTCAGGCCCCTGTGGCTGTAGGCCAATTATATGACGGGACTACTGGATTCGTTTTAAAGAAAAGGGCCAAATAAATTGATGAGAATAGACAACTCTGCGTTTTCTACACATACCACACGTCAATGTCATTTAGTGTAGTCAACATCTACCAGTTATAATGTAGGTAATAATAAGGTAATAATTGGTGTAGCAATCAAGTGAGCAGGATACGATTGACTAGACCTGTTAAGGTGGCACCGTGGATTAAAAGTGCTTTGTAGACAATGTCTATTTCCTGCCTTTCTTCTTTAGTGCTGCCTACATATGTATGTTTGCCGTATTTTGAAATTACGTTCACGTAATTCATGTTGAAAATCCTGCCTCGCACACACACTTCACTCACCCGTTTATTCAGCGATCTCAACACATTCTTACGGTCCTTCTCATCTCTTCACGGACCTCTGACAACAGTCAGCCTTCCGGCCGCGTGTCTAGTTCGCAGCGGTAGTGACGAGTTCCCCGCCAAAGGTGAAGACGATCGCCGGCGTCGGCAGCGGAGGCAGCGACTGACTGACTCTGCGTCGGGCGCGCTGTAAATAGTACGGCCCGGAGCGCGTTCCCCGCTCATCCGGCGGCGCTCAGCCAATGAACGTCGGTGACGCTCGGTGCGCGCGGTAGGCGGAGCAGACCCGGGGCGGCCGCGCGCCGAGCGATGCGGAGGGAGTGCGGGGGCCCCCAAAAACTTGGCCCGCGAGCGCCGAAGAAAAAGCCCCCCCTGGCGTCGGCTCGGGGAATTTAAAAATACGCGCCCCCTCGCCGGCCCGTCTCTGGAGAACGACGACCAGGCGCCACGTGGTTTCGAGTGCCAGGCCTCGGGGCGCAGAGGCCGCGGTGTGCGTCCCGTCGCCGTCGTGCGGTCTCTCGCCTTGGGGGACGACGACGCTGGTTGCCCAGTCTGCGGCCATGGCGATTCAGAAGCGCAGGTAAGTTGCCGACGGGACGAAACAATCTCCCTTCTTTTTAGAGCGTTAAGTTTTCCATGGTGTTGTCAGTGCGTTTCCTGAAGTCGCTGGGGGTTATTGGCTAACATGCACACGAGCCGAGACCCCTTGTACAAAGTCAAGAATTATTCCTGCGGCCTCCCTAACCTGGACGAACTATCTCGCATTAGCCATTTCTAATTTCTTATTTTTCTCGACGTCCTCGCTATCTTAAGCGGACACTTGCCTCTTAACTTGTAATACACGGAGCAAATAAGGCATGACGTTTTCCATTTGTATACCTAGTTTATGAACGTTTTCATTTTTGTACGCTCGAGTGAGTTGGTGAACGTGCGGACCTAGTCTTGTGAGGTGTGCCGGCCGGCAACCGCTCCGTCCGAGTTGCATCTTTTAAAGCGATTCATGGCAAACCACCAAGAATCAAAAATGTTTGTGCCCTTCAAAAAGTGCAGGACAAGGTGCAAGATGTATCGCCTAGGGATCCGTTACCCGTCCTGGAATAGGATGTCCTCGAAAGTTAAATGCGGGCTGGCTCTGCCTGGAAGTTCTTTAAATAAAGCTGCAGTGACTCTATCGATAGCTCTGCATCGATGTGCCCGGTAGACATCGCTTAGTTAGTCCTCTTCAAAGGGGCGGTGCTTTTCCAACGTATAACGTTGGCGTGTACAGCTGTAAAAAATGGTTGTAATTATTACTGTAAAAATTGACCAATTCTACACGAGTGACATGCTGCATACATTAAAAAAAGACAGAGTGACGAATGTGGTCACATTAGAATGATACTGTACACCCAGGCCGTTGTTTTAATCGTTGCAACCAGCATCATAATTGAAGCGGAGCCTTCTTAGCCGGTGCAGCGTTTTCCGCTTACAGAAGTACGGGAAATGTGCGGTTATTTGAACGTCACCTATAAAACCTATAAAAATTATACTACATCAGCCTTCTTCTCTGCTCCCTAGAGCCCGTTCCCAAATACGTGTTTATACGACAAATCAAGTGTCCAGTGTTCGCAAAGTGCTGCAGGTGGAGACTTTAGTATTACTTCTCTGTTTACTTCTTACGTGATGTAAGCAAGCAGACTAGGTAACACAATTAATTACCGTACCGTTTTACGATGGATCGCGTCTACATTCCCCAACTTTTATTTAACAAAGGTAGCGCCTAAGAGCGCCTTTAGCGAAAAATTTTCAAGAACGTGGGAACGACGCTCAAAGGCAGCGGGGATTACAAAATGAATAGGCAAATAAAGTTAACAGCGCGGGGAGTGTTCAGGTCTCAAACAAGCACAGGTATGCATTGACAGTGAAAGCACCGTGTAATTATGTTTGATGTTTTGACGCAGGTGACATATAGATGTGACAGGATGATATTTGGCCTGCCGGGATCACTCGTGAGCACTGTTGCATATTCCGAAGTAGCCCTGGATAGCTGAGGAACTCCCTTTAACGTACACCCACATCGTCAATTTTGTTTGGTACAGGAGTTGAAATTCCCCCGTAGTCCAACATTTCCAGGTGCAGTTTTATTTCTAGCTCTTCCCTTCTGAATGCAAAGTTTCGTAGAACTTTCGCGCTCTCCAGAAATTGCCAACACTTTTTCAGCAACCCCAAACACAAGTCAAGAGAAGTTAAGCTTGAAACTCTTTACGCGAACCTAAACTTGAGTTGTTTCTGTTAACTCCAATTCGCGGGCGCTTTTAGCAGCGCTATACATGACCATATTGGCACGAAGTATAACACATAAAGAGCGAAATCAACCAGTCGAGGCTGGCATCACTTTTGTTTCTTTTTTTTTGCTGACGCGTATAACAGCAACATAGGCTGCATAAGTGTTGAGTAGCGTGTGATAACGTTCAATGCTAAAATGTACACAAATGACTAAACCGAAACCCCTTTTTCTGCGTATATAACACTAATCATGATGAAGACAATATTAACACTTCTCAATCTGCAGATAGCCCTTCATTACACAGCTACAATTTCACCACACGTAGGACTCTACCCTTCTCGAGCCGGTGGCAAACATTTTTCACAGAGTGCAAAAGGCGCGTGCTCAGTCAGCTCTAATTTCCTGGCGACTATAACTTTCACGCCTATAAGAGCGACTGTCTCTGCCCGCTCATGATAATTGGAGCCCCTCTTTTCCTCTTTTTTTTTCCTCTCTCTTTTTTGCCCATTTCCCCTTTCCCACGTGCAGGATAGCAAACTAGGCTCTAGCCAGGTTAACTTTCCTGCCTTTCTTCTACATTCTTCCTTCCTTCCTTCCTCTAAAAATCCCCTGTCGTATGAAAGAGGTGAGGGATTTTTGCGACACCTATCTTGTTTATTCAGTATTGCCCCCTTCACAAAAACTTGAAAGCTCTCGTTCTTCAACGGGTGGCACCCCGGCACATTTTAATTGAGTGAGCAATTAAAATGAGCTCGTAAGCCCCAAGGGCATGCTCCAAGAAAAGAGCACATAACGTATCAGGATCCTAGAATGAAAGATAGGGCAGCCCCGTGTTTATTAGTGGTGTTTGACTCTAGCCATGCTGTAATTACTTTTCGTAACCTAAGCTTGACTACTACTGAAAAACATTGGTGCAGCTTGCACAAGTGGTGCAAGACTGGAGCAACAGCAGAGCTGGCGAATCCTCTTCCTACGTCGCAGACCCGCCTGTTGCGCCTCACATGGATTTCCAAAATTGCCGCTGAAAGTTCTCCATGACTGGCAGGACCGGATCGTTTTGTCCGGGCAGGCTGTCACATCTGTCCCAAAGTGGACCGCGTTAGCACTCTCTAGAACCCGAGGCAACCGGCTTCCCGTCAATAGCGCGAACTCGGCGTCTGTGCTCGCCACTTCAGGCGCCAACGCACGTGAACTGGCGAGGAGAACCGAGAGCGAGAGATGACGCCACAAACGCTAGGGGGACTGTTCTAGGAGGTCGAGATGGCCGACGCCGGGCTCTCCTCACGAGGCGTGCGCTCACGTGAGCTCGGTAATTGTTCTTGGTATTTTTTGGTGTCTGGTAACACTCGACGGCGCAATTAAAAGCCTAAACAGCTCCGCCCTTAAAAACATGAGGACGCGGGTTAGATTTCAGACGCGGCCGTGGGTTTTCTAATTGAGGCGAAAAGAAAAAACGCCCGTGTGAATGACATTTCGGCGCACGTTAAAGATCGTCAGGTGGTCAAAATAAATCAGGAGCTCTCCACTACGGCGCGACTCATCGTCTGCTTCTCGTGTCGGCGCGTTAAACTCTACAATCAAATGTGCTGTTAAAAAACAAATTTTGATTTTACATTCTCCGCAGGCAGCCGATCCTCTCTCATTAAGACGTGCCTGTAGGTCACCTCTCGCCGCCACTGTTTCAGGTCCACAGTGAAAATTCCAGCAATTTTTGAGGCTTAGCAGAGGATTTGACTAGCAAGTTTTACCTATTCAACATATCGCCATGAAAAAATGTTGTTGTACTAGCGGTGGCTGGGGTACCTCAGCAGTTAACAACGTTTACAGAAATCGCATGCGGAGCTTTACCATTCTTCAAGTTTTCACCGCTGATCGCTGTTAATGCTCATTTTGAAGCATTAGGGAGCAGCTGTCCAACGGGGTTTCTCTACGATGCAGTAAGCGCGGTAATGCACAGTTTTTAACATAGTTCAGGAACACATTTTCGCAGACCTCCTTTGCACGTAGCTTCACGCAGTCTTCATGAGAGATGCCGCTGTCGCAGGCGACATAAAATCACTATGAGCAAACTAGAGCGAAAGAGCAGGATGCCGTAGCCACTAAGGACAACGACCCGTATAAGGGGCATCAATCATATCTGACGTCGCATAGCATTCCATGAACTTGCAAGAAAGAGCAAAAAAAAGTAGATATCAGGCATTTTAATTCCGCACGAGCGAATGCGTGATTCATTGCTTATATAAACTTCTCCATAACGAGTTACTTCCGCTGCATTCTTCGCCACTGCACAAGATTGGGGGTCCGCAGACCTGGGTTATAAAAAATGGCAGCTCTACCTTCCCCTTTCTTTCTCTCTCCACACTAACCTGAACATACACCCTATGGCACGCGCACACACATACACACAAGCGCACTCTAAAAAGGAATCAACTTTTGTTCTCCAGGCAAAATTTCAATTTTGATTTCTCCTGCATTCGGAAAGAAAAACGTATCAAGCTAGCTAAAATACCCAAGAACAGCTTCTACAAATTTTTTCTTGCATGACAACTTTAGTCGCCGCTTCTAACTCACAATCCCTTCTGCTGGCGTAACATTGTACAAAGATCGCTGTGAATATCCTAGGTTCCTTCCGACTATAACTGCTTCGTGTATCCGGCCTGAAAAATTATCCAAAGAATAATTTCGCCTTAATTAGAATCACGAATGCCCTTTTTTAGAGACGTAGGAGAGATGCAACAAAATAAATTTATTTGAATTAGTGGGAACTTTCAGTTATGAAATTGCTTATATTAACGTACATGCTCAGTACTGTACCTATAAATTAGCGGGTCGTTGCAACCGCAGATGCATTTTGCGCGCAACAAAGCCCGAACAGTGCATATATATCTGCACAAAGTAGTGCGATACTTGCATACCGCAACTTTCCGTATTTGGGGCTGCGAACAATACTCATGTAATGCATACAAAGGAAGGAGATAATTTTAAGATCTAATGACGTATGAAATATGTGCCGCATCTTTTACTTTCTATGTCCCTGTTCCCTGCGCTGCTGCTTTACAAAAAAAAAAAAAAAATGTGACACAGTAGACGAATGCCTTACCTCATTCACCGTCTCAGCTCGGAAAACGATATTTCTTTATCTATAACACATTATTCTGCATCACTCATTTGTCTTCCAAGGAATGTAAACTTGCATGACTCAGTTGTAGCCCGAAGTTTGGATGTCCCACATGATTCGAAAACACCCTCCTCACGGACATCAAAATAGACATTACCGGCATTTTGTGGGGCTTCGGGGAGCTGTTTGCCCTGAATAGAACTGAATTATAAAACAGGTGTATCATGTTAGGACTGGGAATTAAGGATGCAGAGGAATAGTCACAAGTAACGTTATATTTGCAAGGTGCCTTAATTTCTCAGCTTTAGTGCGCGAAGTATACATCTTTTGATGTTAAATGTTTACCCTGCGCGTACTGTCTAAATGTGCGAACGATGCAAGATTTTTGTCTTTGAAATGGCTGATTATGCAGTAAAAGCTCGTTTATTAGAACTCAAAGGGGACTAAAATATTGTTCGAGTTAAGCGAAGTTCGAATTAGCGGGCGGGCACTAGAATGAATGTCGCACCAACTGCGCGGGTAGAACACAAAGAATCTACCTCTGGACTGGTCATCGCGAATTAGGCGCTTCTACACGTTTGTGGCAGGCGATTTCGTATATAATGTTCTGGAAGCTCAAACAGCGAACGGAATTAATTGATCAGTCGGTTATACGCCAGAAAAAGGCACCGATATGCAGCGTAGCGCACTCGCTTCGCTGCTGATTTTATTTTTCGTTGCTTTGCATCTCTGGTAAATTTGGTTTGATTTGGATTTAAGACACATTATAATCACTCTGGGCCGACTTCTTCAGTGAGGAGCGATGGAAACCAGGGGATCCCAGTTCGAATTAACCGTTCTGGAAACCGACGCGTTCGAATTATTGGGATTTTTCTCATATTGCAATATACAGGGCTGTTCCGGGACCAGGCTATCAGTTCGAATTAACTGTAGTCCTAATTAACTGAGTTCTAATTAATGAGGTTTTAGTGTCCATTGCCTAGTGTGATTCTGCGCTCTGGACAGAGTTACCTTGGCGCGGATAACTGACGCTGTTGAAATGGAATGGATGGCGTTAACTATGGCTGGTCCAGAGACAGAAAAGTCAGACTGAAGTGATGATATTTAATTTTGTGCATGCCATATTGTTACGGTAGTGAGGCTGATGAACAAAGATTCTGTGCGCACAAATTAAACGGACGATTGTTATGGTGGGGACTACCCGCATCCCAATCTCAACCCCCTTTTACAGGGATCTTTGCCCGTGCACCAAAGTTCTCAGGGTATATTTACCAGATAAACATGATCTAAAAAATATTTTTTTTCAGCCGCAGTCCACCCCTGCAGTCTGTTGACCGTAACCAGACCGTAGTCCAAAAATTTTGGTTTTTAATTTGAAGCTCTTGGTATTACGAAGCCATTGAGTCTTGCGCGACGATTTAAGCGCGTGTTTATTGCTCACGGGCCATGCAATTCGAGATGTTTACGGGCCTGAGACACAATACACATGTACACCATTTACATCCTATTGGATGCGCTGTCAACATACCCACCCGAAAATATCGCACCCCTACATGGGTGGATTTACCCCTGACGATGGCAGATGCAGTGACAAGCTGAACCTATACCACCTACAAATTGTATGTGCCCACTCGAGGGAGTGGCCAAGGACGATGACAGCTGCTGCTAACAGTTAATGGCCTATTCATAAGGAGGTACTTATATCATAAACTAAACACGTAAAGCTCTCACATATACCACACTTCAAAAGCCTCTAAGTATATCTCTAAATGCTGTGTTATCTTTAGCTCTATCGCCTGCCGGCAACAAGTAAAAAAAAACAAGTAAACAAGTGCCGGCAACAAGCAAACTTGTTGCCGGCAACAAGTGCCGGCAACAGTCCACGTTACCTTTGAGCCCACATCAAATAATACAAATAATAGGTGGAGGTCCCTAGTACGGGACCCCATTGGCGTCGGCCGCGGCCTGGGCCCGTCCGACCACGGCCTTTTGGGCCTGAAGGTCCGAGCAGCCAAGCAGGGTCGCCTCCCAGCCCTCCCGGGTTGGGTTAGGTATAGGGGGTATAGCAGGATTGGGGGACCTTGGAGGGACGTACGCATGTCTTTCTCATTCCGAGCGAGTGTTGCCACCATTACGGCGAACGCTGGAGGCTTTCTCGTTCCAAGCAAGGGTGACACGATTGCGGTGAACACAGGAGCATTTTTTTGGCCAATCTTGGCCAATCTCCCTAAGTGGGTATGATTGGCTTGACAGACATGCGTCAGGGACGCTGGGCGGTTGCCCCGTGGCACGCACACGCGAGCGCTCGGCCTTTTCTTGGTTTTTAAAGTGCCGGGCAGTCGCCGCAGAGCACGTGCTCATGTGCACTCAGCATTTTTTTTACCATTTTTTAACTCTCACGATTTCCTAAACAGCTTCGCTGTTAAAACAGTGGATTGACGTTTCGGCAATCGAAGCCTTGTTCACAAATTGGGGACAAGGGCGGGCGAAATGTAAATACATTATCTATATTTTGTGGTTGGCACCCTCGCTTTTTCCAATTACCCTTCCCGGCCAGGCGGGCCTCCATCGGAGCCTTGATTTCAAAAATTCAGAAATTTACTTTACGACCAGGAAGTTGGCAATGGATCCTGAGAACATGAATGCCGTATGTGACAAGCACGCAGTCATTGTGTAAGGAAACTAAAAAAAAAAAAGAAAAGCAGTAAGGAGAATGAAAATTTTTCGCTGACCGACATGGACTCGTGATAGCTCTGGTAAGGTATGGGTCCCGTACGCTTGAGCCAGAAGCTCTGCTAAAAGCTGAGTCAAGCTTAATTTTCTCTCCGTCAGGCGCATGCCGCAATCACACTTTAATTACAGACTGCTGATGCCGTGGTGTGGAGATGTGGGTGAGAAAGGAAAGGTGTAATTGCGCACTTTATTTCCGAATCAGTTCTGCACCCTAGCTTGCTGCCGGATTTACACGGTTGGGGGACGATGTATTCCTGGCGCTACATTTACCTGCGCGTTTTGCCGTATTTGTCGCTTGCCTTTTGATGCCGCCTATCCGTGGTCTGTGTGAGCCTGTACGCTTTTGAAAGCGTAAAGGTAAGAAATACCGTATTTTCACAATTATAACGCACACCTTTTTTCGCTAAAAGTAGCCTTAATATTTGCGTGTGCGTTACAATCGAACTCAAAATCCAAATCGGCTGTCAATGGTCCCCGCTTTAGTTTTAATGCTAGCAAGAGTTGGTAAGGAAGTTTATCAAGCAAAACGAATTTTTGGTGCCAGAGCTGCGTGCGTCAAAAAAGGTGTCTTCTACCAGGTACGTGGTGTCATATCTTGTACATCTTCGTGGTGAAATATCGGTCAAATTATTTTTTTTTGAATTTTCATAAGCAAACATACCTGCGCGTTGCGATCGTGGGTGCGTTAGAATCGCGCAAATACGACATACCCGTCGAATAAGCTGTTCTCTTTTTTTTTTTGTGCCAATATGCTACTCTGAGAGCAAGAAAAGCTGTGTGGCATTCTTCTCGAACACGTTACTCTGCGAATGTGGGCCAAGTAAAGTGCAACCCTTAAGTTACGGTTTTTACTTCCACGCGTCATAAAAGGAAAAGAATGTCACGAGAGGCAGTGAATGTACGCTTAACCACTGAGGAACACATATTCCGCTAAGTGCACGCGTAATTGCTTTTAGAAGCGTGTGACATGTCATTGTTGCTCCAGAGCAGAGAAAAAAAAAGTGACTTTCTCCTCATTCCGCCGCTTCACACGTCGCAGTTTCCCATGAATACTAGGGCAGTGGTCATTGTTGATGTCGTTTCTTGTTGATTGGTTTTCCAAAAAAGCTGAAAAGATTTAGACTATTCCATTTGAAACAATCAGCAAACAGAAGCATCCCATCCGCGCCCACACAAAGTCGACACAAACCACGCAAACAACTCCAAGCCTCACCCTTAAAATACCGCCCGGAACACAGCCCCTTGGCACTTTATTTACAAATATTTCAGAACTCTTAGTCGATGAATACAACCGTCCCATTAGCAGAATTTGTATACCATCGGGCACGTTATCCGATGGTTGTGGGTTCGGCTGCCCCCCGAAGTATGTGCTTTTCTCCACTTGATTTCTTTCGTAAGATTTCAAAACTATAAATTTCGCACGGCCAGGAAACGAACTACTTCGATAATTTGGTGATGCATGTTTCATTTAAAGCACGCAAGTATAGCCGCCACGAATACTTACCACGTACCCCTCGCCCTCAGCAACCAAGGCTAGATGTTTCTTTTTCTTTGTTGAGACCCGTTACTGACTAAGGCCCCTGTTTTTTTTTTTTTTTGTTGTTGTTTCTTGAATCTCTTCAAGCGATGGCGTCCTAGGTTAAGTGATGGCCGCGGGTTTTTTGAGGAAAAAGTCTTGGTGAGAAGCAACCTTTTCTGCTAACATCACGGCTGTATCGGCGTTGATCGGCGTTTGTCTTGAACGTAGTATTTTATTGTGCCGTCTTGACTTTTGTTTCTTGGCTTGCATTTTTATCCTCATTTTGGTTAGTAACCATTATCGTGAAATTGGCACATACCTAACTTTGAATGTTTTACTTGTCGGGGTTACGCAGGGGAGAATATACGTAATAATTTTGACCCCCTTGTGATCTTCAACGTGCAGCAAATTCTCCACACATGGGCGTTTTCGTTTTTAGCCTCTATGAAAAAAACAAAAAAAAAAAAAAACACTGCACCCACGGCCGAGATTGAAGTCGTGCCTTCCGGCTCAGTAGAACAATGCATCAGCCTTTGATACATCGCGGTCGGAGAGCATGTAATCGAATTGCACAAGCTCACCCACAAATTTGCAGAATACACGCATATGAAAGCTTCATGCTTTAGTTGAAGCATCGCGGATATACAAAACACCCAGCATATGTGAACAAACAGTGCTGTATTTGTGCAAATGTTTGCATTTCGCCCCTCCGCGCTATTTCCTCACATAAAATACACTGCTGGCAACTTTCCCAACTTTCCCAACTTACATTGGGAGTGAATTGCAAGTTTTTGTGCCAGTAGCAATCAGGTGCGCGCAAAATATTGGATCCCGCGCGGGCAGTAAAACACCGAAGAAAATTGTTAACTTTGCCCGCACGTTTTAGGCAGGCGTGTTTAAGCGGAACACTACTGTTTACACGTGTATTTCATCCTTAGAACAGGTACAAGTAGTCTCAAACGCTTCGTCAGCAAGTACGTGTTTATATTTACCGGCGTTTGTATCTGCTGGGAGGCCACTCCCGGAAGTCCGTTTTAATCGAATTCACGTAATGGCCGAAATATTCGGGGCGAACGGCTTGCGCGAACCCACCGGCATATGAGGCTGACTTCGTTCGCTGGTTGCCTGGGGGCCTCCGGGAGTGGCGAATATTCCGTCGGCCGAGTGTATTTCGGTGCGCCGACGGCCGAAAGAGGAGAGCTGGGCGGCAGTTCAAAAATAACGCGCTTCCCGCGGTGAGGCAGAGAAGTCGGGGGGAAAGGCAGGCCGTTGCTTGATGGCGCGGCGATATCGTAAATCGTAAACAAACGCCACACTTTGCGTACACTCGAGAGCGCATTTGCTGTTGCTCGGACGAGACCGTGGGCGGGCGGAAATGGGCCTCGGTTGAGACAGCTGGGGCAGCTGCAGTGCGAGCGCGTTCACTCATGAGGGATGTTTTTCCGCGATGGCCCGAGCGCCGACGAAACCAACTCGGTCGGGCGTCGGTCAGACCGCCGGTGAGTTGCCAAACGGAGATGAAACCGCGTACGGTGGTTTCATGCGGAGGCCATAGCTGTCTACAGTCGGACCAAAAAGGTGCGATTCTGTAGGCGATGCCGTTTAGAGCCCTATGCATACGACGGAGCGGGCCTGCATTTCTCTGCATATTTGCCTCTCGAAACGTGATTTCGTAAAAGGAAGGACGTGACATACGAGAAGAATGTTTAGTCTGTTCAATCAATCAATCAATCAATCAATCAATCAATCAATCAATCAATCAATCAATCAATCAATCAATCAATCAATCAATCAATCAATCAATCAATCAATCAATCAATCAATCAATCAATCAATCAATCAATCAATCGGGTTAAAAAGACTGGACTGAATGTGTGGATGCTCAATTATTCAATAGCTGCAGGTCCCTAAAATTGGACTAACATTGCATTGACAACCGGTAGGCCATTAAGGTAACAAAGTGGCTATTGAAGGAAGGGAATAGACGCAGAGGAGGGCCATTAACTCTATGGAGGGCTGTAGTCGGAAAATACGGAGGGAAATAATGGTGGACTGCGGCATCAAAAGACAGCAGCGACTGGGGGACCGTGGGAGAGGTTTTCGCCCTGTAGAGGGCACAAACTTGCTTGGGATGATGATGAAAATTGAACATGAAATGCGTTGCAACTCCCTTGGCTTGCGTAGGTATGCTTGGCAGCCAGTTATCTTAGTTATGCTTGTCAGTTCGTCACGTTTGTCAGTTATGCTTGCGTAGCTGTGGTTGTCACCTCGTCGTGTTGCTTTGATTCTGCGCTGCGTTCATGCTGCTTTCCGATATGAAGCATAAATAAGATGCTCGCCGGACGACAACTGTTTCTGTTTATGCTTCGGGGCGCGTAAGTTAACTGGAAAGTCTGCGTACTGCTTGAGGTGTTAGTGCGCGTGGATATTGGTTGTGCAACATGCACGCAAGCTTCTAAACTCAGTGCAACTGGTGCAGTTATATTGTCGTGATGGTGTGGAGCTGCTGCTAGGTCAAGAAAACCATCCCCAGGAAAGTAAAATTTTTTTAATGTAAGCTCCCATTTTTCCAAATCGGAATGATTAGAGCGATGAAATACAAACCTTAAAAAAACCGAAATAGGCCGGGGCTAGAAATGAGCTATAATATTTTAGGTTCGTTGCTTGATTGCACGGATTCTATTTTTCTTAACGTAATACGACATGGTGTAGCAGTCTAGCCAAGCGAAATAACAAGAAAGTGCACATTAGTAAACCAGAAGGTGGTGACAACAAAGTATATGCCCATTGATGGAATATATGGCGTACGTCAATACTTTGAAGAATTGGCCCTCAAGACGATTTTACACTATAACTTAACGACGAAATTCACACTTTGCGTAATACAATTTTTTTTGGCATTTTTTATTGTGCCATAATGTCTTTATTAAAAAAATAACGCCCGATCTCCCCAGTGTGAGATTTTTTTGAAACAGCGGAGCTGCGGTTTGTCTTTACGGAGATTCCGCTTAGCTTCGGCTTCTTTCTTGAGCCTCATGTTAAATTCGTGTTAGCGGCTAATTGCAATATAATTTTTTTTCCGGGCAGTTCGGTTAAAACAGCAGTTACAGCCGTTTTCCGTAACCATACTCCCTCCGCAGATAGCCATGCTTCACTGCGCAACTCACAGTGTGAGAAGGCCCGTTTACAAAAATAAAGCTAACAGGATGATGATGATGACGACGACGATGATGATGACGACGACTATGATGATGACGATGATGATCGATATTGGTTTCCCTTTGTAGCGGGGTGGTGGCGTGTCATCTGACCAAGAAGGACTAATATACCTATGTTTTACACTCTTGGTTTAATACTAACGGTGCTTAGGGCAGGCACGAAAAACTTGTTAGGCACAAAATACTTTTTTTTTCTGTTACAGGTGGTAACTGTCCTAGGCAATATTCCCCTCTCTGCTCTTCGTCCACCGGCATTCTAATCTTCTTTTCGTCTCCTCGCCAGCCGTGAAGTTAACCTCCTCTGTGCCACCCTTAAATACTAAGGCTTTAATAAACACCGATTTATTAAAGTCTGCTTCAGCTTTCAACCCAAACGCATTGATGGCAAGATATTGGAGGGTGGGGGGTAGTATAAGCCGTCTAATATCGAAATATGAAGCCCAGGACCGTTCATATTATTTTATGAATTCTTGTATACTAAACGCCCCACTGTTAAAGGTTTTTCTATAGCTCAGCTGTAGTGTACCTCAGGTGAGAGCGCATCGGCGAGCCACTTTACACTATGCACGACGGCAGCGCGTTAGGGTGCCTACCCTTTCAGGAAATTGGCCAAGGACGATCCTAGCTGCCATGAAAACTGAAGAGAGAGAGAGAGAGAGAGAGAGAGAGAGAGAGAGAGAGAGAGAGAGAGAGAGAGAGAGAGAGAGAGAGAGAGAGAGAGAGAGAGAGAGAGAGAGAGAGAGAGAGAGAGAAAGCTCTTTATTAGAAGAAAGCAGAGAGGTCTGCAGGCATGCATTCGCCTACATGCTACTCTGCGGGGATGGGGTGAAGGGAATACAGGCCCTAAAGGAAGCAGGGGCGAAAGACAGGGGGAAAGAGGAAGAGGTAAAAAAGAAGGTAACATGCTATGTTCCGTGGGTCACGGGGTCCAGGTGGTCCAGGTGGTCTCACAGGACGACGACGCATAGTTCTACATTGTCTCTGCGACGCCGATGTCGTGTAAATAATCAAACAGTGCACCTAACACTTTTCGCTGGGATGACGAAGATGACCATGGTCCAAGAAGAGCTTTAAATTATAAAAGACCTTTGTTGAGGCACTCGATATTCTTGGCGATGTGGTTCCTTTGCGGGTTGTACGCCGGAAACTCCAATAAAATGTATTGAACAGTTTCTGGCAAACCACAGTTATCACAATAAGGATTTG
The DNA here is from genome assembly GCF_048455015.1 of Haemaphysalis longicornis. NCBI lineage: Eukaryota > Metazoa > Arthropoda > Arachnida > Ixodida > Ixodidae > Haemaphysalis > Haemaphysalis longicornis. The sequence goes on along the minus strand of NW_027526295.1, from coordinate 229,913,924 downwards.
TGGTTTGACCGAGGCGATGTCGGTAGGAGTTCGTAAGTGCTGCG